>NC_136906.1:81768607-81789310 GCF_949606895.1 Notothenia rossii | reverse complement strand
GTTTGCCTTTTCTGATAAAGACGCTGTATTTCCTGGTTTCTTTTGTTTCGGGTCAAACCTGCGCGGACTTTTCTGAGTTGTCTTTGTTTGTGAGCCTTTGAACTGGATTTAACTTTTGTTGGGGTTCAATGTTATCGGACTCTCCAGATATGAATGAAAGGCAGAATTGTGTTTCGTTTTTCAGAGTTGTTCAGGCTTGCCTATAAAGAAACTTGTGAATATGCAAAGTGTGATAGAACAGAGTATTTGTCAGAAGGGACTATTGGCCCCCGAGCAAATGAACATTATTCAATCTGGCCTTCTTTGAAAACCCCTGCTTTCCATCGTGTGTTTGCTCTGAACACACATATTCATTTCATCATCTTCCTAATAAGCATCAGGCTTCCCCTCTTGAGTCCTGATCTCTGAATCAGTGAGAGAACAAGCTCTGTGGGGCATGAGTAAGCAAAGTGGTCGTGCGGTGAGTCAGCCATCGAGGAGAGGAATGCCTTCTTTAATTAACTTTAACAGCCGCCGTAATGGAAAGGCTCACACAGCGGCCAACACTGCAGCAAAGCTCAAAGAAAGAGAAAGAAAGAAGACAAGACGTGCAACGAGGAGGACGACTAAAGGGAATATAACAACGTTCAAAGTCTGACTCATATTAACGTCTTCTTAAATGTCATTTCTAATAACGAGAGAAAGATGAATGAAGAAAGAATGAAAAGACCAATAAGCCATAAGCGGTCATTCAGTACAGGGAAGTTATCACTGTTCAACCGTCATGGCAACGGTGCTTTGAGTGACAGCTCTGTGATACTTCAAGGACAATAGTTTAAAGGAGTGTCATCTGCATACACACAAACATATGCTTCTTAGTGCTTTTATTTTAGAAATGGAAAATAGAAATATCCAATAGGGCCGCAATTAATCAGGGTGTTCATTATAGATGATCTGTGCTGTCGTTAAAGAGAGAGCAGTGCAAAATATAAGAAATGTACGAAATAATGAAATCATTGCAACTGGATTCTGGATGATTTTAACTGTTTTGTCTCTAAAGTAGTTCAGAATATTCATACTACTCACATTTGTATAGCCAGAAATTACAGAAAATGTGTTTTTTGGGATGTTTGTCGCTAAAAAGTACTTTAAAAATGTATTGAAATATCAAATTATTGCAACTAAACAAATATTTTTCTCTGTTTTTTTCTTTTAAATGTCCGAAAGTACAGCAACACCTCTAAGACGTTCTAACCAATCACAACAGAGAAAGCCAGCTAACCAATAGAGATGTGTATTTCGGTAAAAACGGTATCAACCTACATTTGGGCGTCTGATATGAACAATATATAAAAACCAAAGACTTCTAATAACACTTTATGGAGAAAGGTGTTAATGCTACTGTATGATTACTACCAACCAGTACAGCATCCTTTGTCTCTGTCACACACACTGAGGAAAGGTTCTTTATACCTGGTGTGTGTGTGTGTGTGTGTGTGTGTGTGTGTGTGTGTGTGTGTGTGTGTGTGTGTGTGTGTGTGTGTGTGTGTGTGTGTGTGTGTGTGTGTGTGTGTGTGTGTGTGTGTGTGTGTGTGTGTGTGGTTTGGCCTGCAGCGCTGTAAGGGAAGGTGATCCATCAGACACGTGTGGCTACGCCTGGATAACACCAGTTAAAGACTGTGTGTGTGTGTGTGTGTGTGTGTGTGTGTGTGTGTGTGTGTGTGTGTGTGTGTGTGTGTGTGTGTGTGTGTGTGTGTGTGTGTGTGTGTGTGTGTGTGTGTGTGTGTGTGTGTGTGTGAGAGATAATACAGTAAGTGGTTAAGGCATAAAGTGATTAGAAGAAGTGGTGATAAGAGCACGTTGATAGCCGAGGAATAAAAAACACAAAATCAGACGAGGGAAAAGAAGGATCCCTTCTGGAGATGAAAGGAGAGCGAATGCTTGAGACAAAACAAGAAGTGTGAGAAGAAAAGTTTGATATGTTTATGTTGCAGCAGATTAGCCCGATGACACCTGAAGAAAGCCATGTTGGAGGAAATGATGTGTGAGTTCATCCGGAGTTCTTTCAACGAAATGTAAAAAAAAAAGTGGCATCCCATCTCAGTTAGTGCAGCTGAGACTCACCACACCTGCAGTGAACATCACACATTCAGACTATTTGTTCGGGACTATTTTCAGCGGCGGATTTATCCATATGTGGTGCTATAGCGAGTATTTGTTAGGGACTATTGTGTGTGTGTGTGTGTGTGTGTGTGTGTGTGTGTGTGTGTGTGTGTGTGTGTGTGTGTGTGTTTTACATTCTGCTTCTCTGTAATGACATGTCTGATATCAACAAAACTAACAATACAACTCATTACTGTTGTTGCCTCTTCACACACACACACACACACACACACACACACACACACACACACACACACACACACACACACACACACACACACACACACACACACACACACACACACACACACACACACACACACACACACACACACACACACACACACACACACACACACACACACACACACACACACACACACACACACACACACACACACACACACAGCTCATTATCTCTGCTATAGACACACACACAATGAGTCAAACTGTGTGTGTGTGTGTGAGCGCTGTGATTGGTTGCTGTGGGAAACTTACTGACGTTGATTGTGACGTTGTGGGTTCAATCCCGGCTTATCGTGTACGCACTTCCACCTCGTCATTATCCGAGCATGTCCCTACTCTGTTTTTCCAGAAAGCAATTATTGGTTTCCTTTGAAAACCCCCGGTCCATGTTGTGGAGATAGAGGCGTAGAGTGAAAGGGTGAAGGGACGCAGGAAGGTTAACGTCAAAACAACTCGCACAAAAAAAGGAAAACCAACAATTTCACGCAATATTTTCTAACTTCCTGTCCGTGGCTCTCGGATCCAAGCCCACTCAAAACTTTAAAAAACACAAATATATAGATTTGTTTTTAAAACATGCTCAGTAAATCCTTAACCACAAGTTATGATCAAACAGAAATGCAGACATTTGTGGATTTGTTGGGGACTTTTTTCAGCTGCGGATTAATCCGCATTTGGTCCAATTGGGACTATTTGATGGGGACTATTTGACGGGGAGTCTTTGACGGGGACTATTTAAAGGGGACTATTTAAAGGGGACTATTTAAAGGGGTCTATTTAACGGGGACTATTTGACGGGGACTATTTGATGGGGACTATTTGATTGGGATTATTAGATAGGGACTATTAGACGGGGACTATTTGACGAGGACTATTTGATGAGGACTATTAGACGGGGACTCTTTGACGGGGACTATTTAAAGGGGACTATTTAAAGGGGTCTATTTAACGGGGACTATTTGACGGGGACTATTTGATGGGGACTCTTTGACGGGGACTATTTGATGGGGACTCTTTGACGGGGACTATTTAAAGGGGACTATTTAAAGGGGTCTATTTAACGGGGACTATTTGATGGGGACTATTTGATGGGGACTATTTGACGGGGACTATTTGATGGGGACTCTTTGACGGGGACTATTTAAAGGGGACTATTTAAAGGGGTCTATTTAACGGGGACTATTTGAAGGGGACTATTTGACGGGGAATATTTGACAGGGACTATCTGATGGGGACTATTTGACGGGGACTATTTGACGAGGACCATCTGACGGGGACTATTTGATGGGGACTATTTGACGGGGACTATTTGACGAGGACTATTTAATGGGGATTATTTGATGGGGACTATTTAAAGGGGTCTATTTAACGGGGACTATTTGAAGGGGACTATTTGACGGGGAATATTTGACAGGGACTATCTGATGGGGACTATTTGACGGGGACTATTTGACGAGGACCATCTGACGGGGACTATTTGATGGGGACTATTTGACGGGGACTATTTGACGGGGACTATTTAATGGGGATTATTTGATGGGGACTATTTTCAGCGGCGGATGAATCCATGTTTGGTCCAATTGTGAATATTTGACGGGGACTATTTGATGGGGACTATTTGATGGGGACTATTTGATGGGGACTATTTTCAGAGACGGATAATCCACATCTGGTGCTTATTGAGTAATCATGGGGACTTTTTACAGCGGCGGATGAATCGATGTTTGGTTCTATTTGACTTTTGGTCCGTTTTCTTCCATTAAAAAGTTTCTGTCTGGCAGACGCTCCACTTATTGGGTGTTAGAGTCTCATGGAAGAGTTTTTTGTAACCTGTCTCACCTGAAAGTGGATTTCCAAAGTGTTGCTGACATGAACTGAATCTGATGACCACCCAGAGGGGAAGAAATCAATCTCAAAACTAATGGTACGTTCTGTAAAATGGTGAGCGGGGTGTACGCACCGCTTAAGTTTAATGGAGTAAAACATGCAGAGCTTCTTCAGATCAGGGTCAGATGAAGATACTCTACATGACATTAAAAAGGTTGGAAGCTTTTTAAAGGAAGTGCGAGAGTTTCAAAATGACGCAGTAAGGTAGGAGTGATAAGGTCGTAAAGCCTTCAGACAACCTGAGTCATTTCCTAGGATCCTAAAATATGGGAATACAGTGTCATTGATACTAAAAAGTCTAATAGGTAAACAGAATATATCAGATTAATGAATTATCTTGACAGAAAAGGCAATTATCAATCAGTGATTAGAGGGAAATAGAGAGTAAACAGACTGAGTGATAACCTTGCAAAGCCAGCAGCTGATTTTAAAACTAATTTCCCATCACCACGTCCAACCAAGAATATTTTCCATCACTTTTTTCCACGCACTTATCTCCGTTTGATTTAATATCACATTTTCATCTCTTGGGGGAGGACTTTTTGCAACAGTAGATCAATCCACATTTGGTGCTCTAGTGAGTATCTGTCGGGGCCAATTTTCTGTGGCGGATTAATCCACATCTTGTGCTTTATTTAGTATTAGTTGGGGACAAATTTTAGCGGTGTACTAATCCACATTTGGTGCTTTGGTGACTTTTTGATAGGGACTATTTTCAGCTGCGTACTAATCCATATTTGGTGCTCTAGTGAGTATTTGTAAGGGACTAATATGAGGGAAAATAGAGAGTAAACAGACTAAATAATAACCTTGCAAAGCCTGCTAACAACTGCTGCTAATTTTAAAACTTATTTCCCAATTGCAAAGTCCAACCAAGTACATTTTCTGTAACTCTTTCCCCCACACGTAGAGAGAGATAGCGTCTGTTCAAATTAGCCGAACAACTGAATTAGACACGAGTGGCCTTTTCAATTCACGACACATTTACCCAACACATGTCCTCACACAGCTTAGTGTGTGTGACTGTGTATTACTGTGAGTGGGTTAAGCTAATGTGCACACACACACTGATGGATGGCACCATTTCAGGAACCACAGCACACACTCAAACACAGATGGATAAACAGATGTGGACTCAGAGTGTGTTTGGCTTCCAAGATGTAAGTATCTGGAAATCAAATGGGGAAACATTTAAATATTCAAGACTTGTGTTACCTGGTTGGGGATATGCAGATTAAAGTCCAGTCCACACACAAACTCTGAGTGATGCTCCACAGTTTCCAGAAGAGGAGGGTTCATACTGAAGTCCCAGAACCTGCACACACACACACACACACACACACACACACACACACACACACACACACACACACACACACACACACACACACACACACACACACACACACACACACACACACACACACACACACACACACACACACACACACACACACACACACACACACACACACACACACACACACACACACACACACACACACACACACACACACACACACACACACACACACACATTTCACTTTACGTTACATTTCATTTAACTTACAATAAGTGCAACCAGCCATTTAACCCTTTGGAGTCTTACAGGGTGTATGCAGGAATCCTGAAGTCAAATGTAATCCCTTTTAAGACCTTTTTTAAGACCCTTTCCATACATTTTAAGACCTCATCGCAACTTTGAGTTCTAACCGGTTACATTGGCAACACACTTTACCTCACATTTACTATATTGATTGTAAGATAGCAAAACTAAACAGTGCAGACAGACTACTGAAGCCTCCTCTCCACATGAACTTCAACCTCTCTGTGAAGGTCAGGTTTAATGCAGTATGCTGCTTTGTTGCTTCTGTACTCTGTGCTCTTTCATTCCAGTAAAACTCCTCAGAAAACATTAGAAACCAGTATTTGACCAATAAACAAAACAATTGACAAAACTTTGAACTATGAAATATGTTAAACTTTGGTGAGCTTCAGCGGGGTAATGCCATATAGGAGCTCCCTCACAAATACCCAGGGGTTAAATTGAGCTGGGGCTGTCCGGGGCTAAGCCCTGGCACATAGGACGATGCTCTGACGTCATCACCCTCACACATTTGTCATATGTTTACAAAAAAGGATATATGTGTTAAGACTTTTCTCGTTCTTAATATAGACTATATTTAGGGTCTATATGTGTTGACTTTACTTTAAAATAGCAGATCTCTGTGACCGTATATAGTTTGGCTTAGACCCCGGCCCCACACGGTAAAACGCATACGCAAGCGCAAAAAAGTCTTCCGTTCACACGCATTCGATTCATTAACGTGTCCGTTCACACTAGACCGCTGCAAATGCTGGAAACGATGTAGTATTATGTCATGCCTGTAAGTGGCGCTGCTGCCGCCCGAAATACACCAAAAGCAGCGAAGAAGAACCCGGAGCATGGTTGCCATGGTTGCCCTTCTGTTTATTCTCCGCGGTGGACGGCGTGTTCTCCTCCTGTATCTCTCAGGTAGTCCACCAGCAGATGAAAAACACCCACCTCTCCGCCTCTTCCAAGGAACGAGGGGACCGTGCGGCAGTTTCCGTTAAAAAAATGTTCCGCCGGTCAACATGTCCGTTAAAGTTTAAATCTTCCGTACAAAATTAGGAAAGTGCCGGTCAGAGGTCTTCTTTGTTATTTATTGAGCTTTAAAACAAATTGATAACGACTCTGTTCTCTGTATAATAATATAAGAATATTTAATAAACGGTGACTGCCTCTCTTTTCCTCCCCCTCTTCTGACAGCCCAGCAGCAGCAGGAGACGTGGGGAGAGGGAGGCGGGCTCTTTCATCGTTATCAGAAAATGATCATATAGGGCTTACACACGGAGCCGTTGGACCCCCAGAGCGTTGCGTATGCCGGTCCACCCACCTTGGGACCCGTTACCGTAGTCGTTTATTCCCCCCCCCCCCCACACACACACAGAGCGGAGCAAGGCAACGAAACTTAAAATAATAAGCAGCATTTTACGGCGCGCTATGCATGGGGCCGCCTTGTGGGGTTTCCCGACATGTCGTTTCAGTAAATTAAAGGGTGTTTCATGTTGTCGTTGCTGTGGGACTTCTTAATACCTTGGAAAATGCCGTTTAATACTTTTTAATACTTTTTAAAAGCCTTAATTTTCGCTAAATTGATTTATCAACTTTTAATACTTTTTAAAACCCCGCGGACACCCTGTCTTAAGGCCCGGACACACCAAGCTGACACCAAAGAACTGACGGACCCGACTGTTGTCTCGCCTCAAGTCTCTGCGTCTTGGCCATGTGTCGCACTGGAACACACCGCAAAGACTTCAGCCGACGGTCAAGAAGCACGTACGAACTGCGCATGTGTGAGTGGCAATACCTCTCCTTACCAGCAGGCGGCGGTAGTGTGTGTTCGTCATTCAAAAGAGGCAACAACCAGAAGACAGACTGCGTGATAACCGAGAGAAGAAGAACAGACTGCGTGATAATCGAGAGAAGAAGAACAGACTGCGTGATATAAACAAATACAAATAGCGTGTTCCATGTTCCCTGTCCAGCGAGAAGCTCACGGGGCTTCCCCCAACCTGAGAGGAGAGCTGGAGTTCAATGGAATCTCACATTTTCCTTCTTAGTAGTTTGTTTGGGTCCCTCACTTCCGTTTCGCTTCTCATGCTCTGATTCGCTAGCTGAACAGCCAATCAGAGTGATTTCTTTTGCCGACTGCCTTTGGCCGAAAAGGCGTCGGCACGGCTGAAAAGACACGACGGTGCGGGACACACGAATCTGAGTAGGGCGTGTCGACGCTCATCGTCGGCCCAATTCGACCTGGTGTGTCCGTGCCTTTAGGGTCTTTTCTCGATTTGTAGATGTCTCCTTACATCACGTTTGAAATGTTCTTGTTATAACATGGCACCCCATGTTTTACTTATCAAAATGTTCAAGACAGCCTCTGGTCTTGCTAGAAATACAACTCACTCCCTTTAGAGCACTGAGTGATGAGATAATTAGCTTCAAAGCGGAACATTTGACATCAGAATTTTGGAAATCTTCAGAACTCTTGTGAAAACACAGTGACCCATGTCATCCAATTGTTTTGGGTGTTTTAGATTTGGTTTGCTAAAGTCTTAGGTTCACAAAACTAGTGAAATATATGAATTACACTTTATATAAATGTTTCATTAATGTCCACAATTCAGATTTTGAGCCACAGCAGGGATTGAGATACATTAAGACTGATTAAGGCTGTGACGCAGTGGACTAGTGCGTTGGTGTTGGGATCAGGGGGTCACAGGTTCAAACCCCGCTGCAGTCAGCATGTCGTTGTGTCCCTGAGACACTTCACCCCAAAGTGCTCCTGAGGGGATCGCCCTCAGTGTTGAGTATGTACGTCGCTTTTTCTTTGAATAAAAGCGTCTAACAAGTGACATGTGATGTAATTAACTAACAGCTTTCCATAAAGATTAATCACACAGAAGAATCCCTTCTATAACCTTTTACATATCCTTTGTTTAACCACAATTATAAAATTCAGATTTGTTCAAGAATGACCCAGCCAAAAGAGAGAAATATAACTATTACACACTACCACTGAGTGAGTAATATCCAGTTGATATGCAGCACAATAAACAAGCTATAATACTGAAACAGAAACTATTTCAAAACAATAAGATATCATTCAAACAGATAACACCACCAGCTGATTTAATCAAGTATATATTTATATAAGTGAACAGGGACTGTGATATTGGATGTAATGGCGCATCTTCACTACACGGCCTCGCTCGGTATGGCCAGGCCTCGTTAGACCTCGTTAGGCCTTATTAAGCCAGCCTCACTTTATGCTGCGTTTCCATTACAGTTTAGCAGCTGGGGCAGTAACTATAGTAACGCAGTGTAGGCGGAGCCGTGACGTCATCTTCAATGAGAACCACAAAACCAACATCAGCCATTAGCTGTTAGCCCTCAGAGCTCACAGCTCCTCATATCTGTTTAGAAACTAGACTAAAGTTAAACAAGTCCAAACCACAGACTGTCTGTGTCATGGAGAATACAGTCACTGGTTTATTTATGTCTGTGTAGGCCGTTGTTGTGAGTGTGGACGGTCGGAGCATTTACAACGTTAGCTTAGCCGATCTCCATTCAGAAAACACGCATTTTAAAAGGTTTTTCGCCTGCCGTCTGTCTGCAGACTTGTCAAAGCATTAATTCATGGTTTTTACTATCCGGTATCAGTATGTTGTTACTTCGGCATCATTTTGAAACGTGTATTAAATTAAATCACGGTCAGATATGTTCATCTTGTTGTAGTTGTAGCCCCCTAGCCAGCGATTCTCTCTCTAGTTTAGACTCAGCCCGACTCAGCCTGGTTGTTGGCCCGGAAAGAATCTGGATTTTATGGGGCCAGAAAACTGTGAAATAATACCCGCTAGCCGGTGCTACGCCAAGTGGAAACACAACCAAAAACAGGCACGGCACGCTTAAAGCGAGCTCCGCGCTGTAGTGGAAATGCTCCGTACTTGTTTGCATCTCATTGATCAGCGAGACAGAGATGCTGGTCACTCTTAGTTTCTAGTTATCTAACATTTCGTCACAAAGAAAGATGTATGGATTTGACTTTTGGATGTACTATCATCAGATCCCGGACGATTATTTCATGGTCCAAAGATTCTGGGCAACCACTTTACAATAAGACCACCCTTATAAAGGATTCATAAAGGGTTTATAATTAGGTTATGAATTAGGTTGTAAACACTTTATTAATCATTAAGAACCATTTACAAACCAGTTCTAACGTAGTGTTCATACATCAACACAGGCTCACTATTTGGCAAGATGACTAAGCCTTATATTGGCTACTTAGCGAGAATCAACTCAGTGAGCAACAGATACCAAGGATGCTGGCTGAGGAAGGAGACGAAGTAAGCTAGGTAGCCAATATAAGACTTAGCAGCACAGATACATGTGGGCTCACTATTTGGCAAGCAACCGGTCACAGTCGACCTGTTTACCTCATGTCTTATAAAAGCTTATTAAGGATTCATAAAGTGTTCACAACCTGATTAATAAGTGAATTACAAACTATTCTTAACCCTTTATACGGGTAGTCTTGTTGTAAAGTGGCACCGATTCTGGTTTTCGACGAGGAATCTTCAAAACTAAAGCCTGCATTTCTAATAAACTCAATATTCCTGATCTCCAGAGGATCGAGGGAATACATGTTGGCTTTAAGTGAAACATTCTGAAGAGCAAGGCTCCTCCGAAAAGGCAACGTCAAATAAATACTAAAACATAAAGAAGGAAACTTAACGTCGACATAACGGTCGAAGTGAGTTGAATGAATAAGAAAACACGAACACAGGAGATTTATTACAGAACAGCATGGAGGAAGATGAGTAAGACTTTTGCAGGGAGAGGAAGGGTTTATGTAGAACAGATTTAAAAAGCAGTGCAATTTAGAGAATGAGATTAAGAGAAAAGATGAATGAAGAAGTGAAAGAGGAAGGAGAGCAAGTGAAACATAGAGCCAATAAAAAACCAGACGTCAGGCCGCAGCGGCCAATCAGACTAATTGAAAGACTGTGTGTGTGTGTGTGTGTGTGTGTGTGTGTGTGTGTGTGTGTGTGTGTGTGTGTGTGTGTGTGTGTGTGTGTGCGTGTGTGTGTGTGTGTGTGTGTGTGTGTGTGCGTGTGTGTGTGTGTGCCAAAGCCCTGACGCAGCAACCTCCAGACTCATCCACTTTGCAAATGTAATTAAATCATTTTCAGAGGGAACACTGCAGACCCCATCAGGCTCCATTAGGCCCATAGTAATACTGAACACACACACACACACACACACACACACACACACACACACACACACACACACACACACACACACACACACACACACACACACACACACACACACACACACACACACACACACAATGAGTGAGTGGTGTCTGGGGACAGAATTGAGAGATGTTATATATTGAGTGAGTTGTTAGTGTAAATCACTCCTCACACTCACTTTCTATGACTGTACATGTATGTACAGTGGGGCAAAAAAGTATCTAGTCAGCCACCAATTGTGCAAGTTCTCCCACTTAAAAAGATGAGAGGTCTGTAATGTTCATCCTAGGTATACCTCAACTATGAGAGACAGAATGAGAGAATGTATTTGTAAAATAAGTATTTGGTCACCTACAACCAAACAAGATTTCTGTCTCTCACAGACCTGTAACTTCTTCTTTAAGAGCCTCCTCTGTCCTCCACTTGTTAACTGTATTAATGTCACCTGTTTGAACTCGTTATCAGAATAAAAGACACCTGTCCATTTTTTTTTTCTCATTCTGTCTCTCATAGTTGAGGTATACCTAGGATGAAAATTACAGGCCTCTCTCATCTTTTTAAGTGGGAGAACTTGAACAATTGGTGGCTGACTAAATACTTTTTTGCCCCACTGTGTGTGTGTGTGTGTGTGTGTGTGTGTGTGTGTGTGTGTGTGTGTGTGTGTGTGTGTGTGTGTGTGTGTGTGTGTGTGTGTGTGTTTTGTTTCAGCCAGGTGACAAGGTGTTGGTTCTATTGCCTGTACCTGGTTCTGCTCTGTCTACTAAAGGGGGCCGATAATGTTCTTCCGATGCACTATCTCGTGCTATGTAAATAGAAAATGTATATTGTCGGGTCCAAACATACTGTTAGGATTTATATGTGTGGGGGTGTTACGTGCCAGGCAGGCTGGACTTGTGGGGTTTTCCTTCCCTCTTGTGTTTCTCTCTTCTCCCTGTCTTCTGCACAGCTAATCAGCAGCTGATCGGAGTCTGCCTGTGCACCTGAATCTGATGGCTGATTGGATCCCCTCATCCTCAGCTGGCCTATCAGCAGCCAGGTCCGACCATAAAGGAGGCACCCAGGAAGTCTTCTCTCTCTCTCTCACTCTGGGCCTGTTGCTGATGAAGGAGCCTGCAGTGTTTAGCAACTCATGATCTTTGTATTGTCTGACCTTTTTGAAAGTGTGTGTGTTGAGAGGTGGGGGAGTTAGGTAAGTCTGGGGTACCCTGTACATTTCTCACCACGTAGCTAACTAATGTTCAGACACACTAGGTTAGCGGATTGTTGCCACCCATGTATATTGTTTTGTCAAATTCTTTGTATTTTAGTTAGTATGAGTTTTTATTGTTTGAGTTTTGGTTTCAAAGGATAGATGTAGAGATAGGCCTGGTTTTGTTATGCTTGTTTCTTTTGTTTGGCACAATCCTTTGACTCCTCCTCCTCCTCCTCCTCCTCCTCCTCCTCCTCCTCCTCCTCCTCCTCCTCCTCCTCCTCCTCCTCCTCCTCCTCACCAACCGAGTGTTTCAATTATATGTCTGTTCGGTTCTGGGTTTACGCAAATAAACCTTTTGTCAACTGTTACACTGACTCCCTCGTGATTATTGGTTGTATGTTATTGTCTCCAGGTCCCCTAGACCTTAGTGGGGTACGTAACAGGGACTATTTTCAGGTGTGTGTGTGTGTGTGTGTGTATAAACTTTTTTCAGGAAGTAAAAACGAAAGTTGTCGAATCAGTATTTATAAAAAAAAGAAAAAAAAAGTGGAGCAAAATATGGAAGCACTTTGACTTCCTTTATCCTAACGGGTCACTTTGTTGCATATGGGAAGAAAAAGATTATTAGTCTGAGAGGATGTATTTTCAAACACACTTTAAAGAGTCCTCTCCTGCTGAAGTTCAGGTGTATATCAGTATGTAGTGTCTCTACTTTAAAGAGTCCTCTCCTGCTGATGTTCAGGTGTATATCAGTATGTAGTGTCTCTACTTTAAAGAGTCCTCTCCTGCTGATGTCCAGGTGTATATCAGTATGTAGTGTCTCTACTTTAAAGAGTCCTCTCCTGCTGATGTTCAGGTGTATATCAGTATGTAGTGTCTCTACTTTAAAGAGTCCTCTCCTGCTGATGTTCAGGTGTATATCAGTATGTAGTGTCTGTACTTTAAAGAGTCCTCTCCTGCTGATGTTCAGGTGTATATCAGTATGTAGTGTCTCTACTTTAAAGAGTCCTCTCCTGCTGATGTTCAGGTGTATATCAGTATGTAGTGTCTCTACTTTAAAGAGTCCTCTCCTGCTGATGTTCAGTTGTATATCAGTATGTAGTGTCTCTACTTTAAAGAGTTCTCTCCTGCTGATGTTCAGGTGTATATCAGTATGTAGTGTCTCTACTTTAAAGAGTCCTCTCCTGCTGATGTTCAGGTGTATATCAGTATGTAGTGTCTCTACTTTAAAGAGTCCTCTCCTGCTGATGTTCAGTTGTATATCAGTATGTAGTGTCTCTACTTTAAAGAGTTCTCTCCTGCTGATGTTCAGGTGTATATCAGTATGTAGTGTCTCTACTTTAAAGAGTCCTCTCCAGCTGATGTTCAGGTGTATATCAATATGTAGTGTCTCTACTTTAAAGAGTCCTCTCCTGCTGATGTTCAGTTGTATATCAGTATGTAGTGTCTCTACTTTAAAGAGTTCTCTCCTGCTGATGTTCAGGTGTATATCAGTATGTAGTGTCTCTACTTTAAAGAGTTCTCTCCTGCTGATGTTCAGGTGTATATCAGTATTTAATGTCAGCTGTGATTGGTTAGCTGGCCAGCTCCGTTGTGATTGATCAACCACTTAGAGAGCACTAGCCAATAGGAGCTTGAATAGGGATGGGTATCGAGAGCCGGTACTAAGTCTGTACCGGTACCTGATTGAACGGTGTTGGTATAGCGTTAGGCTGCTCCACAAACGGTGCTGCAATTGGTATATGAATTACGCTACTTCCTTAGTTTAAACAATTCTAGTTGGTTGGGAACCCTCATCCCGTGTGACGTATCCAGTGAGTACCACTCTGATTGGTCACTGTGAATGCCACTCGTCATCTCTCCTAACAGCGCTCTTATTATTGTGAGACTCCCGGGAGCAGACGCAACACCTTGCTAGAAACAGCGTCTCAACATTTAACAACCTATTAATAATGCATACCCACTTAACGGGAAGAAACTCAGCTAACAGACGATATGAACCATTTGACCTACACGGAACAGAAGTCCAACACAAAGTCTAAATCAATACTTAGCGAAACGGGCTAACGGGGCTAACGGCTACACATAACTGGCAAAAGCGATCTTTTCTACGTCATTTGATCTGCACAACACATCACATGAAAGCTGAGATTCCACAGATTGGTGTACGTCTCGTCACTGTACGACCAAAACTCACTGAACTAGCAGCCAGGAAAGGGCAAGAAAACGACTTTACTTTACGTAGCCATGATGCTAGTTATGTATACCTTTGCTGTTTTGTGTTCAAGGGCATGAAAACGGTTAATCCAATGTCTCTGTGTAACTTGAAAATAATGACTGATAATCCATCATTACAATTAAAAATAATAAACGGATTATAACGGTTAGCCGACCGGAGGTGCGCACGCAGCGTCTCGTTGTTTACATGGATTTATGAACTGCCCCTAATTACCGCCCCCTTCCAGAGACACACTCACACCTGCTTGGTACGACATTGAAAAAGTTTCATTAAATAATAAATAAACAATTACAATAAAATGACTGTTTAATCTTCACATCTTGTAATCATGTCTATAATTTTGAGCCCCAAATTATTGAAAAGTATCGACAAGAGGATCGAAAAATACCGGTATCGATAAGCAGCATCGGTATCGGGATCAATAAAATCCTAACGATACCCATCCCTAAGCGTGAGTGTTGCATAATGATGTCACTATGTACAGGAACTACAGGTATTTAAGCCTCTGCAGACCATTTTCATGCAACCTATAGAACACACTACAGTTGAGGGAAACCCCATGAAGCAGTACTGGGCCTCTTTAAATTGATGCTTAGTGAGAAAAGACAGTTTGACTCTAAAAACACATGTTACTTAAATCTCTATTCAATGTTATTATATAGACCCAGTAATCCGTAACTCTAACCATCCTTCAGAGGTCCGGTGTTTGCAAGAAGCTGAAGTCGCACTCATCACTCAGAGTCAGCCGAGTAATGAAGTGAAGTGGCAATAAAAATATATCCACTATAAATAATGCATTTCTGTCCCAGCGCTGCCATTTCAGTGCATTAAGAATCAGGGTAATAATCCTGCAGAGCCTCGAGAGACCTGATTGGCTCATAAAGAGTTACTGCTGACTGTAATGAGGAAGACGAGGAGGAGGACGAGGAAGACGAGGAACATCTTCAAGTAGTAGTTAGTGATAAATAGATTCCAGATGTAGTTGTTTCAGCTGTTATCCCGATCGCCCGGTTCATGTTTAATCAGCATCGTATAAATTCAGCTTCTATACAAACATACATATTGGATCAGACTCAGTGTCGCAGATCCTAAATATTAAAGAACTTGAATTTGGAGAAGCGCCAAAAAAAGCATTAACTAAGAACCATCAAGAAGTGAGTCAACAAGATAAAAAAAAAACCTCCCAAAAACATCTGCGTTTATTTTAGCAGAGAGTGGGTTCAGTGTCAGATCGTGATTCAGATTATAGGTTTAGGACGTGTGTGTGTGTGTGTGTGTGTGTGTGTGTGTGTGTGTGTGTGTGTGTGTGTGTGTGCGCTCTCTTTTGTCTGCAGGCACAGGTAATTATTTGCTTCCTTTGTGTTCGGTGCAGTTCCACCTGCATGTCAGCTTTGTGTTTGCATCACACTATTCTCTCTGAGAGTCATTAGAGAAAGGAAAAAGGAAATAAAGGGGTTGGCATGAAACTAAAAACCGGAGAGAAGTGTAAAGAGAACGATCGGATCCTCGTGTTATTGATGCTATATCATTAATAATACACAGGAAATGAATGGTAGGAGATCATGCTATCTAAAGCAAACAGGAAACGTTCAACCTGCTGCTACACACACACGGCCTCATGAGGCACATAATGACCACATGATGCACATTTTAACATCTGATAAGGACACGCAAAGAGCTGGATATCACCGTGAAGCAGGATATACTCGTTCCATAAAACGTGAAGCAAAGTGTAGGGAAATAGTGAATGTCCTCCTCCAACATGAGAGCAGCATGCTAACAAAGGTATCAACTGTAGCTGAGAACATGACAGGATGTGTGATTACCTAGAAGAGCATCAGGACTGTTTGAGGCATATGATAGCTATGTGATTAACATGATGATTCAGCCTCTATGGAGAGAGACATATGACAAGCATGCTCATTTCTGACGTGGAGCTAATCTGAAGTAAACATTGAATACTGCTTTCTATTCCTCCATCTTGTGACTGTGGAACTCCCTCTCTTGGATATCAGCATGTGAAGGACACTGTTCAGGAACTAGTTGATGCTCTGTATGTGATGACTACTTCCATTCTGGAGAGGATCACAGATACATGGATCCTGAGATTCAAGCTCAAGCCGGGGACCAGGGATTATTAACTTTTTTAAGTATTCAGAAAAAGACAGAATTTTGAGAAAAAGACAGCATTTTGAGATTTTTTGAAAAAGTCCGAGTTTTGAGAAAAAAATGGATTTTTATATTTTGAGAAAAACTCAAATAGTCAGATTTTTTGAGAAAAACTCAATCTTTTGAAAAAAAAGTCAGATTTTTGAGAAAAAAAAATGTCTAACACAAAGAGATGTCAAAGCTGTAGCTCCGCCATCACAAAGGAGAACATGCTATACAGAAAGTGAGCAACAACTTGCTGGATGTGATCAGCCATTGTCTTTCAAACTAACCGGTTGTTTTCTGATCTATTACCTCGACTGTTCCTGCCCGGAAACACAGAATGACGCTCACCAAAATGACTCCGATTGTAGGAAGTGTTGGATAATGGTAGCCTTTTTAATTTGGCGAAGAAAGGCTTTGATGTTGGCGCAGATCAACAGCTATGGGTTAAGCTAAAGGCTAATGCTGACATGCAGAAACAGACTGAGGTGAAGCTGGTTTAATGCTTACCATTGTTTCCATGTTGACTAAGTGTTAGCATGCTAGTTAGCACTCAACATGTGGTGAACCCTAAAGCTAAATATATTTTCTTGAAGTCTTAGCAAAAAAAGACAAATGGATTCAAATGAAGTTTAGAGCTGAAAGATCCTGAATCCTCACGACTTCTTTCGTACTTCTCATTGTACGTTACGTAACATCTCCTGTTACGGTGCTAAGGCCTTGTTTAGGAGATACAATACATGTCTAAGTGTAATATAAGTGTGTAGAGCAGCCATAGCAGAGGTGTGTGCTCTCCTGTTTGCTTTGTGGCTTGAAATGTGTTATGGTCTGTTTTAGTGCCTCATTAAATATACCATTTCATTAAACGCCAGAAAAACAAAAAGCAGCTGACGCCAATCATCGGAAAGGGTTGAGAAAAGTGAATGAATCAAAGAGTAAAAGGAAAAAAAACTGATGGCATCTGAACATGAATGGTTTCCCTCCATGACGTCCAATAAAAACAGAGACTTTAGACAAAGAACAAAGGACGAGAAGAGATTGATAGGGGTGTGTGTGTGTGTGTGTGTGTGTGTGTGTGTGTGTGTGTGTGTGTGTGTGTGTGTGTGTGTGTGTGTGTGTGTTTACACAGCGAACATAACAACAGGTGTGTGTGGGAGGAGGTTTAGGATTGAATACACCTGTATATGTCATCATGGATGATTGACAGCTACATTTCAGTATGCTTTAGGGGCGAGACGCAAGTCCTCAGATCTAAACGAAAAATGTGTGGTTTGGCGATACGGCGTTTGAAACGTACTCGTCTTTGAGTACGTTTCAAACGCTCTCTATAAATAAAATGCATTATTCTTTTTAAATAAACCCACCACTCTGTACTCACTCAGTAGCACAGAGACACAGTTAGATCGTAGCGTAAAAAGACGTAGCATTTTGCAAATACAAAGACAGAAATGTCATAAGTGTGGAGATGGAGGAGACCAAGACCGGAGCCAAGAGAGAATCTGGACTTCAGGTGGACGCACAGAAAAAGGTCCATCTGTGGATTGATTGGACGAACAGGAAACAGGAACAGCTTTTCAATTTAAAAGACATGACACAAAACTGCTCTGAAGCTGAATGTTAACGACGTGAAACATGAAGACTTTTTCTCAGCGTGTTTCGTCAGAAAACCCCAGATTGTGAATTTATAAATTATAAACGGTATCTTTAATTTAATCTGACTCCTCGTTATTAGCTCTGCCCCCCTCTCTGAGATAATCCATTCATTCATTACTGCTGCGATAACACCCTTTCACTTCATCTCATCAGTGTGTGTGTGTGTGTGTGTGTGTGTGTGTTGATCATGGACTACAGGAGGCTCTAATTACCTCATTAACACATTACCCATAAGTCTCTTCTTTATCGGTACGAGTTGAAACTTGTTTCTAATCTTTTTCTTATCTAGAAATGATAATGATGGAAAATTGAAACACGTAAACTGTAATTGTTATTATTATATTACTGTAATCGAGGGAAATGCCCGTCTCTGTGGACTATCTGTGTTTTTCAGAAAGGAATTGGGGAAGAGAGTTTTCATTTTCTATGTTTTTACTGCGTGGACAAATCTACAGAACGCAGCAATCCTGAATAAAACATAATATTTAAAAATAATGAAAGTTTCAAGACTGAGCAGTTATACAACTAATAATAATAATAGTAAATATATTAGATGTATTCTTAATTGAGTAAGTATTTACAACAGAAAAATGAAAACCCATATTTTATAATATTTGCTCAGACTAAGCAGTGAAACAACAAATGATGGTGCAATGTTCATATATCAATGTTATCTATATATAACACAAAGATGTGCAATCATGCATGAGTTCAAATGTGTTGAAATAGATTATTCAGCAACTTTAGGGACCAGTGAGACGGAGAGAGGGATTATGAAGCAGCATATTCTCATTAAACACACAGAGGCAGTCGTGCATTATATCATTAACTCTCCTCTCATCTCTCTCTCTCTCTCTTCTCACACACCAGTTCACTTTATCACTTCATCATCACCGTTGTCCTTCCTCATTACCGCGACACTTCTCATCCGCTCTGCCCGGTAATTGAAAGAAAAGGAGAGTAAGCAGAAAAGGGTCTCCGTTCTGCAGCCTCTTAGCTGGTCGAGCTGGACCCTGCTGTTTCTTTGACTCTTTATTTTAACCATCCAGATTGTTTTGTGTAGATTTGATTTAATATTTGTGTTTCATTTTGTATTGTTGATTCTCTTTTACAAAATCAGAACACATTTCTGCCTCTGTGACAAAAGAATTTCCTAAATTGGGATAAATAAAGTCTCTCTCTCTCTCTCTCTCTCTCTCTCTCTCTCTCTCTCTCTCTCTCTCTCTCTCTCTCTCTCTCTCTCTCTCTCTCTCTCTCTCTCTCTCTCTCTCTCTCTCTCTCTCTCTCTCTCAAAAGCTTTACTTTAACCGGGAAATCAGTTACTGGGAAGTTCTTACTTTGTGGATCATTAAATCGTTCATGGGAGTACGGTGGCCCGCAGGAGCAAAAGTGCAACAACGACCCAAAACAAAAGACAGCAAGAAGTAATAAAAGTAGATCTTACCTGACTGTAAAGTCGTACGAGCAGGACGCCAACACCGTCTTACTGAACGGAGAGAACTGCAGGAAAAGGAATGGAAAAGAGAAAATCTATCAAAAGTGAAATTGTTAACAAAAAGTAAAATTCTGGAGAATAACATTTCAGTATGAGAAAGAAGAAAAGAAACTGAAATTGTGAAAAAAAAGTGAAATTGTTAAAAAAAAAAAGTGAAATTGTGAGAAATAAAATAGAATAAAAAATAGTAATAATAATAAAATAGTGAAGAATAATAATAATAAAATTATGTGGAAAAAATCCAATTACGTTCAGAAAAAAAGCGATCATGAGGAAAGAAGTTAAATGATGAGAAAAAAAGGAAATAGTGAACCAAAAATGTAAATTCTGAAAAAGCATTTGTTAGCATGCAGACCATTTACATGCACTCACACCTACAGAACTACAGGAGAGGGAAAAACCCCAAAGGAGGAATGAAACACACATTATAGAGTTTGATTGTTCTTGTATAATATTCACTTCCTGTCGAGTAACACGTTTTATTCAGAGCTTATTTCACGTTTTCCTGACGTCTCTTTTCAGTCTGCAGCTCGAGGCTCGTCCCTCATCATCTGGTAAAAAGGCGTGTGAATGTTTAAAAAACTGGATTTTACATTTCCTTTTTTTTTACATCAAAGTGAGAAATGTCCGCAGGCAGGACTTTTATTTCTGCTCAGCAGTTTGAGGAGAGGACTCCTCAGAGAGTTGTTTTCTCCCTCTGTCTGCTGAGCACCTCGAACTCTATTCATTTGTTCCACCTCTGCGCCTCTGAAGGCTTCACCCCTCTTACCCTGCACATTTAGAACGGCCTCGTTTAAAACACTCGCTGCTCTCTCTCTCTCTCTCTCTCTCTCTCTCTCTCTCTCTCTCTCT
>NC_136906.1:81755820-81768407 GCF_949606895.1 Notothenia rossii | reverse complement strand
CCCCCGTCGCTCGCTTTCCCCCCTTCGCTCGCTTTACCCCCGTCGCTCGCTTTGCCCCCGTCGCTCGCTTTGCCCCCCCCGTCGCTCGCTTTTACCCCCGTCGCTCGCTTTCCCCCTTCGCTCGCTTTGCCCCCGTTGCTCGCTTTGCCCCTGTCGCTCGTTTTGCCCCCCGTCGCTCGCTTTACCCCCGTTGCTCCCGTCGCTCGCTTTGGCCCCAGTCGCTCGCTTTGCCCCCTTCGCTCGCTTTGCCCCCGTTGCTCCCGTCGCTCGCTTTGCCCCCGTTGCTCCCGTCGCTCGCTTTGGCCCCCGTCGCTCGCTTTGCCCCCTTCGCTCGCTTTGCCCCCGTCGCTCGCTTTCCCCCCGTCGCTCGCTTTGGCCCCCGTCGCTCGCTTTGCCCCCCGTCGCTCGCTTTCCCCCCTTCGCTCGCTTTGCCCCCGTCGCTCGCTTTGCCCCCGTCGCTCGCTTTGCCCCCCGTCGCTCGCTTTGCCCCCCGTCGCTCGCTTTGCCCCCGTCGCTCGCTTTGCCCCCGTCGCTCGCTTTGCCCCCTTCGCTCGCTTTGCCCCCCGTCGCTCGCTTTGCCCCCGTCGCTCGCTTTGGCCCCCGTCGCTCGCTTTGCCCCCGTCGCTCTCTTTGCCCCCCGTTGTTCGCTTTGCCCCCCGTTGCTCGCTTTGCCCCCCGTCGTTCGCTTTGCCCCCCGTCGCTCGCTTTGCCCCCCGTCGCTCGCTTTCCCCCCCCGTCGCTCGCTTTACCCCCGTCGCTCGCTTTCCCCCCCGTCGCTCGCTTTACCCCCTTCGCTCGCTTTGCCCCCGTCGCTCGCTTTGCCCCCGTCGCTCGCTTTGCCCCCTTCGCTCGCTTTGCCCCCCGTCGCTCGCTTTGCCCCCGTCGCTCGCTTTGCCCCCGTCGCTCGCTTTGCCCCCGTCGCTCGCTTTGCCCCCTTCGCTCGCTTTGCCCCCCGTCGCTCGCTTTGCCCCCGTCGCTCGCTTTGGCCCCCGTCGCTCGCTTTGCCCCCCTTCGCTCGCTTTGCCCCCGTCGCTCGCTTTCCCCCCTTCGCTCGCTTTGCCCCCGTCGCTCGCTTTCCCCCCGTCGCTCGCTTTGGCCCCCGTCGCTCGCTTTGCCCCCCGTCGCTCGCTTTCCCCCCTTCGCTCGCTTTGCCCCCGTCGCTCGCTTTGCCCCCGTCGCTCGCTTTGCCCCCTTCGCTCGCTTTGCCCCCCGTCGCTCGCTTTGCCCCCGTCGCTCGCTTTGCCCCGTCGCTCGCTTTGCCCCCGTCGCTCGCTTTGCCCCCTTCGCTCGCTTTGCCCCCCGTCGCTCGCTTTGCCCCCGTCGCTCGCTTTGGCCCCCGTCGCTCGCTTTGCCCCCGTCGCTCTCTTTGCCCCCCGTTGTTCGCTTTGCCCCCCGTTGCTCGCTTTGCCCCCCGTTGTTCGCTTTGCCCCCCGTCGCTCGCTTTGCCCCCCGGTCGCTCGCTTTCCCCCCCCGTCGCTCGCTTTACCCCCGTCGCTCGCTTTCCCCCCCGTCGCTCGCTTTACCCCCTTTCGCTCGCTTTCCCCCCGTCGCTCGCTTTGCCCCCGTCGCTCGCTTTGCCCCCGTCGCTCGCTTTGCCCCCGTCGCTCGCTTTCCCCCCTTCGCTCGCTTTGCCCCTGTCGCTCGCTTTCCCCCCTTCGCTCGCTTTGCCCCCGTCGCTCGCTTTCCCCCCTTTCGCTCGCTTTGCCCCCCCGTCGCTCGCTTTAACCCCCGTCGCTCGCTTTCCCCCTTCGCTCGCTTTGCCCCCGTCGCTCGCTTTGCCCCCGTCGCTCGTTTTGCCCCCGTCCGTCGCTCGCTTTACCCCCGTTGCTCCCGTCGCTCGCTTTGGCCCCAGTCGCTCGCTTTGCCCCCTTCGCTCGCTTTGCCCCCGTTGCTCCCGTCGCTCGCTTTGGCCCCCGTCGCTCGCTTTGCCCCCGTCGCTCGCTTTCCCCCCTTCTCTCGCTTTGCCCCATCGCTCGCTTTGCCCCCGTCCCTCGCTTTGCCCCCCGTTGTTCGCTTAGCCCCCGTTGCTTGCTTTGCCCCCCGTCGCTCGCTTTGCACCCCGTCGCTCGCTTTGCCCCCCGTCGCTCGCTTTGCACCCCGTCGCTCGCTTTGCCCCCCGTCGCTCGCTTTGCCCCCATTGCTCGCTTGATCTTGTTTTTAAAGACTGATAATGGAGTTTAACACTCTTTCTCTCTCTTATTCTGTCTTCTTCAAAATCATCAGCATTTCTGGCTCACATTCAAACATTTGACTTTTTAATTATTGGTTATTTTTATTATTTATTTAGAAAAACTGAATGGAAACTAGATTTCTTTTTGTTTTACAGAATGATTTTAATATGTATCTGCTTGTTTTAAAGTCTGATTGATACTGGAGTTTGAAGACCAATCAGATCTAGATTTCTATTTACATCTATATATAAACAAACAAGCTATAAATATAGATCCTTATTATTATTATTATAACATATTTATTTATTTGACATCATTCAAAGTAATTGCTTTCGGTCTGACGGAAAAAAAGTGAAATATCGACTTTATTTTTACGAATAAATAGTTTTTAAAAAAATATTTCTGGCTCACATTTAAACATTTTAAATGTGTATTTTTATTTAAAGAACTGCAAAAGGTGAGGCACAGTTCAACACTCACTTTATTCTTTGAATATATCTCTAGATATAAGTATTGACCCTTTCTTTGTGTCCGCCTGAGGAGTCGAACCAACCAGGACGTTTTACAGTGGAATCATAAAGTAGAACATTTTGTGAAGGTGACACTTCTCTCTTCTGCTGATCACCTCCTCTCTTCTTCCTCCGTAAATCAATACAAGCAGACAGATTTGCAAACACTGACAGAAAAGACACACACACACACACACACACACACACACACACACACACACACACACACACACACACACACACACACACACACACACACACACACACACACACACACACACACACACACACACACACACACACACACACACACACACACACACACACACACACACACACACACACACACACACACACAGTCTCAGATCTGGATCGATTAGTGACACTTGTCCTGAAAAACACCGCTTGAGCAAAATAGTTCCTTGATTGGGTGAACTAAGGTGAGTGTGCGTGTGCGTGTGCGTGTGTGTGTGTGTATGTGTGTGTGTGTGTGTATTTGTTTCTGAATGTGTGTGTATGCATGACGTCAGTGTGTGTGTGCTTGCGTGCGTGCGTGTGTGTGTGTGTGTGTGTGTGTGTAGTCCTATTAGGTCCATTTAAGTGGGTGTTTTGATGTTGTCAGGCCCTGAACAACTAGCGCGGGCACACACACACACACACACACACACACACACACACACACACACACTCTCTTCATCTGTCTTTTTTCATCACACACACACTTGTGTTGGCTATTCTGAGAACAAAGTGTTGTTACAACACATCTGTCGGAGCATGTGTCAGAAACAAGGCGGTGTGTGTGTGTGTGTGTGTGTGTGTGTGTGTGTGTGTGTGTGTGTACCTTGACTCTGCGGATGGCGTAGGTGTGTCCCAGCAGTTGATTGACAGGTTGTCTTATGTTCCTCAGGTCCCAAACACACACACTGCAGTCCACTGAGCCTGTGGCCACGATGTTCTGCTCACACACACACACACACACACACACACACACACACACACACACACACACACACACACACACACACACACACACACACACACACACACACACACACACACACACACACACACACACACACACACACACACACACACACACACACACACACACACACACACACACACACACACACACACAATTCAGCGTCATCAAAACACAGTTTTATTTATTTTAAAACTAAAGGACACGCAGTCTGAACACAAACTTGTGGGCGGGTACCTGGTCATATTTGCACCAATCACAGCTCAGGATTTCAGCCTTGTGTGCTGGGATGGCCAATCGGCACGCAGCACTCTTTACGTCCCAAATTCTGAGCGTCCCGTCTCCTGAAATCAAACAGAAAGAGAGAGAGATTTATTTTACACATTTTTAGATGTTTATTGTTTCTTCATATAATGTGCAAATTATTTTCTAGTATTTTTATTTTATCTTTTTATTTTTGGATGAATAAATTCAATTTTTTTGCACTTTTATTCTAACAATTGTTTTGAAAATATAAACATTTTATATAATTTTATTTCATTTTTACATAAAATATTCAGATCCTGAGTTACAGCACACATTTCCCCAGCACCCCCAGTTCAACCACAGCCCATACTGGTGGCATCTTAGAGTCATGCTGCCTTGCTCAAAGGCACTCAGGCTCCAATGAAAGAAGTGAAGAGCAGGCAACCAGGAATTGAAATGTAATCCAATTTGCACAACTGAACATTTAATTATATATATATATAAGATGGAGAGAGAAAGAAAGCAAGGACAGGTTAATAGAGGGGAGTACGGCTGCAAATTGGTTGTTTAAGCTTTTATTTTACGTGTGTGTGTGTGTGTGTATGTGTGTGTGTGTGTGTGTGTGTGTGTGTGTGTGTGTGCTCACGTGGAGGGTCTGCCAGCACTGCGACAGTCATAAAGCAGAACCTTCCTCCTCGTTAATTTCACAGCAGCTTCTGAAGCTGAATTCAAACTCTGCTTGGGCCAAAGTCAGTGAACGCCTCGTTTTGATTTAAACAAACAAGCAATTAAAAAAACTGCCACACCTGTTTAAAGTGAATATTTAATTTGAGCATCATAGAAATGGTAGATAAATAACTTTGGTGGAGGTGGAGAAAGTCATTTTTTATTCTGCTCATTCTTACTTTCATATTTGTATTTTGTGCCTAGCTGCCCCGGCTCTGTTGTGATTGGTCAACAGCTTACAGATATCCCGCCCCCTTAGCCTATCACTTACAATGTGTCAGAGCGCTAGCCAATAGGAGCGCGAGTGTTCCATAGTGATGTCACCAAGTTCCACAAGTAAACAAAGGAGTTCAATGGAGGCGGTGTGGGAGAGACACTCAGGGATTGTAGCCTCTGCAGACCATTTACATGCACTAAAACCTATAGAACTACAGGAGAGGGAACAGAAAACAGAATAGGGCCTCTTTAAATTGCTTTTAATCGACTAACGTTTCTCTGGAATACGGGAAAAAAATCATTATTCTACCATTTAATATTCACCAGTTGTACCTTTTTTTAAAGTAAGAGCTTAATTGGACTTTTAATAATGAGGCCTGTTTGTTCCAAAAAACAAATGTGGAATGATGATTTCTGTGCCAAATTAAATTAACTTTCTGCCGCCAACAAAACAAATGAGCTCAGTAGATTAACAGACTCTGAAGCAACGCCACCTCATTTTCATTTGGAATAAAAAGAACTGGCACCAATACTTCAGAGAGAATCAACAGGTCGGAACAAATCCTGGACGTTTGGTGAGAAGATTAAAGAGCTTCACCTCGTGTTCTCTGACCACCAGACTCATCCTAACATTCTCCTCCTCCTCTTCCTCTTCCTCCTCCTCCTCTTTAATGCCAACGATGGATGAAGCATCCTCCGCTTATCGATTCTTTCATAACAGTTTAACCCTCTTTTCTTCCTCCTGCTATTTATCACACACACACACACTCCTCGGCCATGTGCCACGTGGAAAACATGCCAACTAGGCAGTGTGTGTGTGTGTGTGTGTGTGTGTGTGTGTGTGTGTGTGTGTAACTTGCTGATGCAGCAGAGATACCAGGTGTAACAGAGGGAGACCCTTTTATAGACTCTAATGTGCTGCAGAACACACACACACACACACACACACACATACTCTCACACACACACACTCACACACACACACAGTCACGTTGAGCTACTTACTGATCTGGAACAACCTTAACGGACTGTACATTAAACACACACACTCACACACACAATTGATCCCTGAGAGGGTTGAAGGGGGGAACATTGCATTTAGCTGTTTGTGCTGACCTAACAGCTGAGTTTGTTATTCTTTATTCCGTGTTTCTCATCGTGTTGTAACTGGATGTCTTAAATATTTTAAATCACATTCAGAAAATGAAATGACGAATTGTTTAATAATCGGCCTCTTTAACTCAAAGTGAGTACTACCATGTTTAGTTATTTGTAAGCACTTTCAAACAGGAGATTCAATGAGCAGATTTGACTCACTTTTAAAGTCACACACACACACACACACACACACACACACACACACACACACACACACACACACACACACACACACACACACACACACACACACACACACACACACACACACACACACACACACACACACGCACACACACACACACTAGTGGAGGGAAAACATACACTAAACGTCTGAAATGTGTGTAAAAATGTCCAGAAAGATTTCCTGAATATTTGGGAAAAGCTGCAGAAATATTTCCAAAGCTAAATGTTAAAAATAACCGGAAACATTAGTGTGTAAATATCCTAAAAAATGACCAAACCTTAAGAGAAAAGAATATCTGAAACATGTAGAAATGACCATAACAAATGTAAGACTGTCAGACAGATACCACTTTCTGAACAACTTCTTTCACTTCAACATCTCCATCAGAGACCAAACATATCGACCTTCTGACTGTTGAGATATAAAACAACTCTGAGAGGAAAGCACTTCACTGATTGGCTCGTATTGATCCAATCAAGAGCTACGGTCACCATCTATACCTTGTTCAACAGCACGAAGAAGGAAGATAACTGATGCATTTTACCTTCCGTTTGTTTCTCAATAAAATCAACTAAGATGCCAAGATTAAATATTTACTTTTAATAAAACGTGTGTTTTAATGGAACCAAGACGAAAGAACAAATCCCTTTGTCTAAGACTGAGTCACTTTATGATGCAACTGAGCTGTTTTGTGAGTGTTATTCTATCTGATCTGCCAGTGCCAGACACATTTCAATGATATGTAAATTGAATTGACAATAATGTATTCCCAATCCCAATCTGAATAACAATTGGAAGAAATGCAATCTTAAAAGCCCTTAAACCTAAAAGAAATGTTGAATAAAGGCTATTTTATTTGTGCTTGATGTCCAACCAGATGCTGTTGATGATGCAATCTCCTCCAGCTAATCCCTCCCTCACAGATGCATGTGTATTTTGCTTTTCAAAAGATATTTTTTGTTGTCACGAGTTGTGTGGGAGAATGTAACAGCAAGGGTTTGAATGTGAAGCCAGAGAGCGGCATTCACACAGATTTACATGATTGTTCTTATTAGATGGAGCTGAGATACACACACACACACACACACACACACACACACTGCTGGATTGTTTCCTCCGCTGGCAGAGCAGCAATGTGGAGAAACATGCAGACTGGAGACATCGAGCTGCTTTTATTCTGAGATTATGTTCCGCTGTCGCTCCGGTTATTTTCTGTCAACAGTGAGAGAAAACCGAAGGGGAAAAAAGACAAATGATAGAAGCTTTGAGGTCAGTCTGTGGGGACTGAGCCTGGGAACAAGAGAGTTACGAGACAGAGACAAGACCAAAACTAGAGTGTACCAAGACCAAGACAAGAGTGTATTTGAACCGAGTCAAGACCAAGACTAGAGCGAACCAAGAATGTGTTTCTAAACCAAGACAAGACCAGTACGATATCTGGAAGGAGACGAGACTAAATCAGGAGTATATTTGGACCGAGTCAAGACCAAGACTAGAGAGAACCAAGAAAAATGAGTATCTAGACTGAGACAAGAGTGTAACTGAACCAAGAAAAGACCAAGACCAAGACAAAGGTGTTTCTAGATCCAACAGGACCAGGACAAGAGTGTTTCTGGAAGGAGACAAGATTCAATCAGGAGTATATTTGGATTAAGACAGGACCAAACAAGAGTGTATGTGGACCGAGTCAAGACCAAGACTGAAGAGAACCAAGAAAAAGGTGTATCTAGACTGAGAGTATATCTGACCCAAGAAAAAGAGTTCAGCAAGACCGAGACAAGACCAAAACAAGAGTGAATCCAGACCGCGATAGGACCAGGACAAGAGTATCTGGAAGGAGACGAGACTAAATCAAGAGTATATTTGGACCGGGTCAAGACCAAGACTGAAGAGAACCAAGAAAAAGGTGTAAATAGACTGAGAGTATATCTGAACCAAGAAAAGACCAAGACCAAGACAAGAGGGTTTCTAGAAAAAACAGGACCGAGACAAGAGGGTTTTCTGGACAAAGACAAGACCAAGATAAGACCAAGACAAGACCACAACGAGAGTTTATCAAGACTAAGACAAGAGTTTATCAAGAACTAAAAAATACCAAAACATCAGGTTCGAGACGAGACCAAGACTTTAAGGGTTTGAGACCAAATCAAATACAAATAATGAGACCAGTGCGAGTCCAACACTGCACGACACACTCAGTGAAATGTGGAACATGCAAACAATGGACACCACACTCAATTCAACTATATTGAGCATTACTTAAAAGCCAAGTATTCATCTCAAATGATATTTAAGACTAACATCAAGCCTGCAGAGGGTATCAGGGAAAAACCCTCAGACACCCGCTGTCTTCTGAAGGACCCCCGAAAACACTTTTAATGGGAAAAGAATGAAAGACAGATCCAGAAAAGCCAGAGAATAGAAGTGTAAGAAGATATGTGTTATTATTAGAATATTAGGCCTTGTGATCAGTAAACCACACCTACACACTTTCTGTTCAATCAAGCAACCTTTGTGTACTGCAGTAAAAGGTCAAAGACAAATATAACAAATGACATTAAGCTGTGTAACGATCAAGACTCTGCATCCATGCATCATATCTGCATGTTCTGCAAGAACAGGGAGAGTTCAGCTGCTGTTTACTGAACACACACACACACACACACACACACACACACACACACACACACACACACACACACACACACACACACGGAGGTGGGGGGTCTTGTGTGTGGCACTGAAGCAAATTGGGTGGGATGGAGAGGGGAGAGGAAACGAGGCAGCGAGGATCATGGGAAACCCTGATAAGCTTATCGAAAAGAGACTCCATCCGCCTCCTCGTATCTTCATCACTCTCCCCTTCCTCTTCCTCTCATCAAAGCAGGCGGTGGGTTTCCTCCTCACACCGACCGCAAAGCGACCGCCAGAGGGGAAGCCAATTCTCCACCGTACGCTAGCCTAGTTTGACAACTCATTATCTTCCATCCATCCGACCGCCCATGCGTTAAACCAGAAAAACACTTTGCCGTTTGTCTCCAGGAACTTGAACTCGTTCTGTGGCTCGATATCGTTCAAGTGACGGTTACAGTTACAGTGTTCATGTGCTGCTGCATGAACGGGCGATGATGCCTCATGTCATTCATGTTGGAGGTTTTAATATGGGCTTTCCAAACTGATAAGCAAGCAGGCCATTCAACATGTGTGACATGCATGTAGGTCTACAGGATCTGAATCTCAACGGGACCAACCTGGCTAATTAAAGGATAAATGAAATACCAATCAACACTATAAGGAATGTCTGCATAAATGCATCTTTTTTTATATTTTTCAAACGAGAAATGTACAGAAAAGGTTTAATCGGTAAACATAAATGCATCTTGAGTGTTGTTTTTATAGAGGGCGACTGTGGCTGTGAGGGAGTGTGGTCGTCTTTCAACCAGAAGGTTGTGGGTTCGATCCCAGCCCATGCAGTCAACATGTCGATGTATCCTTGGGCAAGATACTTAACCCTGAGTTGCTCCCGATGGCCAACGGTGTGTGAATGTTAGGTCCTAGATTAAGGTCCACTGCTCTGGGTGAATGACATGTAGTATGTAAAGCGCTTTGAGGGGTCTTAAAGACTGGATAAAGCGCTATATAAGTACAGTCCATTTAACATTTATAAATTACTACAAAAACAGTTGATCAAAATCTAACTTTCTGCTGTATTGTTTTAATAATGCTACAAAAAGCTAATGGCAAGTCTTAAAGGGTAGACGTGCAAACAATTATTTATATTTTTAAAGCTAATAAATCTGCAGAAAAGGCAGAAATATTTTTTGGACAGAATTTTGACTTAATTCTGATTTAATTCAGAATCAAGACTTTTTTCCAAGGATTCTGATTTCTCCTAATTCTGAGAGGTTCAGGAAATAACACGAGAGATTAAACGCAGAATAAAAGCAGTGAAACTCAGACCTCTGAATATTCTGAGTATAAAGTAAGAGTTCAGAGAATCTCTCACATGTGGCTCTAACCCTCTTCAGTTAGAACATATCATGGACCAAATTCTAAAGATATTAATTTTCTTAAAGCCCATGAAACTAAATTAACACCAACAAATTCTTACGTCATTCATTCGTTCACCTCTGCCTCCAGTATTCTGTGGAACTGTCGAGAGCTTTCTGTGTTTTTAATTGTTTTTGCGGAGGTGTCCAGTTTCTAATCACTTCCATGTTCAAGAAATTCACAAAAACTGCAGCGATGTTGCTTCTGACCCGTGAATGAAAGAGTTGAACCGAGGCGTTAGGAAAGTGAAAGAAGGGAAAGAGCAGAAACCTGCAGATATAATACATGAAGTGAAAGCTTCCGTGTAAAAAGCAGAACCTATAAAGGTTAGGAATTAATCTGCAGCTCCGCCTCGCTTCACCGCTATTCCTTTTTTAGTAAAACTTTATAGGGCAGCTCCCTCCCTGCTGACAAGAAGCAAGTCACACTGATATACACCTGGACACCAGCAGGAGAGGACTCTTTAAAGTAGAGACACTACATACTGATATACACCTGAACATCAGCAGGAGAGAACTCTTTAAACTAGAGACACTACATACTGATATACACCTGAACATCAGCAGGAGAGAACTCTTTAAAGTAGAGACACTACATACTGATATACACCTGGACATCAGCAGGAGAGGACTCTTTAAAGTAGAGACACTACATACTGATATACACCTGAACATCAGCAGGAGAGGACTCTTTAAAGTAGAGACACTACATACTGATATACACCTGAACATCAGCAGGAGAGGACTCTTTAAAGTAGAGACACTACATACTGATATACACCTGAACATCAGCAGGAGAGGACTCTTTAAAGTAGAGACACTACATACTGATATACACCTGAACATCAGCAGGAGAGGACTCTTTAAAGTAGAGACACTACACACTGATATACACCTGAACATCAGCAGGAGAGGACTCTTTAAAGTAGAGACACTACATATTGATATACACCTGAACATCAGCAGGAGAGGACTCTTTAAAGTAGAGACACTACATACTGATATACACATGAACATCAGCAGGAGAGGACTCTTTAAAGTAGAGACACTACACACTGATATACACCTGCACATCAGCAGGAGAGGACTCTTTAAAGTAGAGACACTACATACTGATATACACCTGAACATCAGCAGGAGAGGACTCTTTAAAGTAGAGACACTACACACTGATATACACCTGAACATCAGCAGGAGAGGACTCTTTAAAGTAGAGACACTACATATTGATATACACCTGAACATCAGCAGGAGAGAACTCTTTAAAGTAGAGGCACTACACACTGATATACCCCTGAACATCAGCAGGAGAGGACTCTTTAAAGTAGAGACACTACATACTGATATACACATGAACATCAGCAGGAGAGGACTCTTTAAAGTAGAGACACTACACACTGATATACACCTGCACATCAGCAGGAGAGGACTCTTTAAAGTAGAGACACTACACACTGATATACACCTGAACATCAGCAGGAGAGGACTCTTTAAAGTAGAGACACTACATACTGATATACACCTGAACATCAGCAGGAGAGGACTCTTTAAAGTAAAGACACTACATACTGATATACACCTGAACATCAGCAGGAGAGCACTCTTTAAAGTAGATAGAAAGTCGAGCAACAGAAAGATAAGCGACTGAACTGGATATCCCTGAATGGAATCATCAGGTTTCAGGAACAGAAACAGACGGAGAGATAAAACATAATGTGTTTCTGCTGCAGGTCAGAAAACAGACGGCAGCTCGTGACCTTTTCCTCTCACAACAAGAACAGCTTTCAGGTTATTTTCAGACTTTAGTTGTTTCAACTCTTTCTAAAACTCAAGCTGTGCCCTCATCCGGTTCATTGAGTTTAATATTTAACCTACATGTGTATTTTGGTGGAGAAATGTAAGATGTTTAGTTTCCCCCGATTTGTTTTGAAAGTCTGTTTATGTTTTATTAATTATAGATCAGAGTTTAAGTTATTGCGCAACGTGGATCCAGGGTAAATCTATTTAATGAGTTTTATTAATGGCTTGTTTTTTTAAATATGAATCCACTTGTGTTTGAGTACTTATTGTATAAACTCATGTAGAAAGTACGAATTAATTATAAATATGTTTTACTTTAATTAATTTTTTATTTAAATCTTTTTTTTCCTCTTTTTATTAAATGTATTTTAATTAATATTTTAATTTTATTTGACATTTTAATTTAACTTCTTGTGTTTTAATAAATATATTTATTTTATTTTATTTTTTTCATTCCAACTGTTTAGATAATTTTTTATTCTATTTTTTTTTTTATATCTGTATTTTATTTACTAATAGAGCCAAAGCAACACAACCCTACAT
>NC_136906.1:81740820-81750820 GCF_949606895.1 Notothenia rossii | reverse complement strand
ACCTTTAAAAACTGTGAGTTACTGATTCATTGGGACCTCAATAGGAACTTTAAGGTGAACCTGGAGGAATCCCTGAGACACAGCTACAGCGCCCCCTGGTGTCCAAATACAGGAGCCACAGCTCCAGCACTGATCAAAGGGACCTGAGATTATTACAACTGGGAGTCAAACATGATGAAGACGTAAGAAGGACTAAATGTGCTAACTAGGCTTTATTTATCACACACTGCATCAAAGGATATAAGGGAGTACAGGCCAGAGAACTGAGAGGAATACTTTTCTTTTAACATCATTAATACGCAACTTAAAAATATATAGTATTTATGTTAGCCTCTATTCTATGTCTTAGTTTTGTTTATAATACTTGTATTGCAATAGAATATTAAGGAGCAACTACACAACGCCAAATAAATGTTAAAGTGTTTGCAAACTGAGAAATAAAAGAAAGAACAAAATAAATATAACTACAAATAATAAATAATAATAATAGTAAATGAGGTGAAATTGACCAGGAAATATTTCCGTTATAAGTTGACCTATGTGAAATGATATTACACAACTTCTGACTTAAAGGTGGGGTAGGTCATTTTGGAGAAACCAGCTCGAGTGCGCTAGAATTAGAAAAATCTGCCACTTCCTCACAGAGCCCCTCCTCCAACACACACGAATGCGCACATGACCAATGAGGGCACGAGGTCAGTTTGTGCACAGATGGAAGGCTGACAGGCAGGTAGGCCATCCAGTTACTTTAGCCGGCTCAGATGATTGGTCGTGCTTTTTAGAGCACCACAGCTTCCACTGATGATTTTCTTTATGGATTTTTTGTCAAAGCACTTCAGATATTCATTGCTATCAGGATGTTAAGAGCATTCCATGGAATATAACAACTGTTGGGGAAATATTTCCCAAGGCCCATAACTTTGACCCAGTGTATCAGTTCATGCTATCCTGACTGAGCACACACACCTGTAGCCTGGCTGCTGTGCTCTCAGTGTCTCCCTGCTCCTGCCTGTGTGCGTCAGCTGATAGAGGTGTTATGGTTCTTGTTATGCAGCATGTTGATTCTTCTCTCTGAACTAGCTGAACACACGGGTCTGGGGTAGAGTTCTCCAAAGTTGACGTGGCAACTCTACCGTGAAGTCAGAACCTCTGGCTCTTGGACTTGTTTTGTGAACTCTCCGGCCGAAGCTCCAAATAAAGCCATCAGAGTTTGACATCAGAGCTCCAGCTCTCCCCGTGTCTCCTTTGAGTCGGTGACTCCTCCTGCATTGCTGCACAGAAGCTTCCCCCACAGTATAAGTGTTTCTGAAGTGAATGACCTACCCCGCCTTTAAGTGCTTTCACTAATATTCTATTAATAATGAACATAATAACCTTCATTGTATATAGCACCTTTCAGGCCAGAGTGCTTCACAGAGTCAAGAGACAAGATACAGAATAAAGAGTGAGGAAGATGTTTCAAAACAACACAGAAAGAGTTCAAACCCAGAGCCAGAAAACAGTCAAAAACACTAAAATCACCCAAAATGAAAAAGATTTTCACTTGGAACACAGACCCCTCTCTCATAAAATCATTGAATCGTTCCCAAGAATTAAAGTAAATTAAAGACCTTTCTTTTTAATTTTGGCCACTTTATGATGTCATAACGATGGTTTGGGTTTTGTAACCATTAGCCAATCAGCAACCAAGGTAACCCCCCCCCCACCTTTTAATAATAATAATAATAATGAATTGTTATAGCTTTTGCTCGAAGACGCTTTACATAACATCAGAAACAAAGAAGAACAAAAAAAAACATAAATCTCCTCCAAGAGCAGATTTTCTAAAATCCTTTTTAAACCAATCATCTCTCAGGGGGGCGTGGCCTGCAGCAGCTCATTAGCATTTAAAGCTACAGACACAGAATCAGATTTGATTGACTCTAACTCTAAGGGCGATCCAATGGGAGGCCGGTCCAGAACAACAGGAAGCAGCCTCCCCAGAGAGGCACCGGAGGATCTGAGTGTCCCAAAAATAATAAATACAAATAATAAAATAAATAATAAATGAAATGCAGTCCGTGATGTATGTAGGTACCAGCTGATGCAAAGCTTTGTAAACCATTAAAAGCACTTTAAGATCAGTTCTGAACTTTAACGGGACTCTTGTTCATTTGAGCTTCCCTTCAATCCATCGTGATTAAAGAAACAGCAGTTTCTCACCTGAGGCTGACGCAAAGCACCCTGGGATGTGAGGCGACCAAACGGTGCTGTAGATGACCCCTTCATGACCCCTGAGCGTGGACACTGATTGGCTGAGAGACGGGTCCCACTGGAGGGAGGGAGAACACCAAACTTTTTTTTTAAATACGAGGAAGCAGAAACTTAAAAATAAAAAAAATTGAAAAACAAAAACTGACCACTTTAGCCGTTTGATCCCACGACCCGGAGACGATGAGGTTCTCTCCTCTAGTCTGACTCCAGTCCACAGAATACACCTTTATACACACACACACACAGAGACAGACACACACACACACACACACACACACACACACACACACACACACACACACACACACACACACACACACACACACACACACACACTCAGTTTCAGTGAATGTGTGTTTGTGTGAATTACCATCAGACACTGCCCGTCTCCTAAATGCTCTTATGTTTTATATATTGAGCTAGCATTACATGTTTTGATTTGATCTGTGAGGAGAGCGAGGGGCAGACCCAGGATCAGCTGGAGGGAGGATATCTCTATGCTGGACGCAGTAAGAGCTGCTGGATGTGGGATGGGACTGTTACCTCCACGATCCCATTACAATAAGAGGTAGAAGATAGATGACTACTGAAAGGTCCCCTATCATCCTCTTCTTCATCAATATATCACAGGTCTCAGATATATCCAGAGCCTGTCTCTGATTGGCTGAAACACCAACCAGATCATTGCAGCATTACCCATAATCCCCTCTGTTTCAGCCCTGTTTCCAAAGTGCTGATTCTCTGTCTGTTACTTTAGATGAAAATAAGGAGCCCCTCCCCACGCCCCTCAGAGAGAGATTTGGTTACAAAGAACTCAATGGAGCTCTAGAGGAGATTCAGGTGATAGGGGGGGGGGGGGGGGGGGGGGTTACCTTTGTTGCTGATTGGCTAATGGTTACACAAGACAACACATCGTTATGACATCATCAAGTGGCCAAAATCTGATCAGCTCATTTTCAGACAGGTTTTTATAGAAATGGATCAAAAAGAGAGAGAATCTCAGAGGGGACACATGTTGATGTAGAAGAGACATGAAGAAGAGGGGACACATGGTGATGCAGAAGAGACATGAAGAAGAGGGGACACATGTTGATGTAGAAGAGACATGAAGAAGAGGGGACACATGTTGATGTAGAAGAGACATGAAGAAGAGGGGACACATGGTGATGCAGAAGAGACATGAAGAAGAGGGGACACATGTTGATGTAGAAGAGACATGAAGAAGAGGGGACACATGTTGATGAAGAAGAGACATGGAGAAGAGGGGACACATGTTGATGAAGAAGAGACATGGAGAAGAGGGGACACATGTTGATGTAGAAGAGACATGGAGAAGAGGGGACACATGTTGATGTAGAAGAGACATGAAAAAGAGGGGACACATGTTGATGTAGAAGAGACATGATGAAGAGGGGACACATGTTGATGTAGAAGAGACATGAAGAAGAGGGGACACATGTTGATGAAGAAGAGACATGGAGAAGAGGGGACACATGTTGATGTAGAAGAGACGTGAAGAAGAGGGGACACATGTTGATGTAGAAGAGACATGAAGAAGAGGGGACACATGTTGATGAAGAAGAGACATGGAGAAGAGGGGACACATGTTGATGTAGAAGAGACGTGAAGAAGAGGGGACACATGTTGATGTAGAAGAGACATGGAGAAGAGGGGACACATGTTGATGTAGAAGAGACATGGAGAAGAGGGGACACATGTTGATGTAGAAGAGACATGAAAAAGAGGGGACACATGTTGATGTAGAAGAGACATGATGAAGAGGGGACACATGTTGATGTAGAAGAGACATGAAGAAGAGGGGACACATGTTGATGAAGAAGAGACATGAAGAAGAGGGGACACATGTTGATGTAGAAGAGACATGAAGAAGAGGGGACACATGTTGATGTAGAAGAGACATGGAGAAGAGGGGACACATGTTGATGTAGAAGAGACATGGAGAAGAGGGGACACATGTTGATGAAGAAGAGACATGGAGAAAAGGGGACACATGTTGATGTAGAAGAGACATGAAGAAGAGGGGACACATGTTGATGTAGAAGAGACATGAAGAAGAGGGGACACATGTTGATGAAGAAGAGACATGGAGAAGAGGGGACACATGTTGATGTAGGAGAGACATGGAGAAAAGGGGACACATGTTGATGTAGAAGAGACATGGAGAAGAGGGGACACATGTTGATGAAGAAGAGACATGGAGAAAAGGGGACACATGTTGATGTAGAAGAGACATGGAGAAAAGGGGACACATGTTGATGAAGAAGAGACATGGAGAAGAGGGGACACATGTTGATGAAGAAGAGACATGGAGAAAAGGGGACACATGTTGATGTAGAAGAGACATGGAGAAGAGGGGACACATGTTGATGAAGAAGAGACATGGAGAAGAGGGGACACATGTTGATGAAGAAGAGACATGGAGAAGAGGGGACACATGTTGATGAAGAAGAGACATGGAGAAAAGGGGACACATGTTGATGTAGAAGAGACATGGAGAAGAGGGGACACATGTTGATGTAGAAGAGACATGGAGAAGAGGGGACACATGTTGATGAAGAAGAGACATGGAGAAGAGGGGACACATGTTGATGTAGAAGAGACGTGAAGAAGAGGGGACACATGTTGATGAAGAAGAGACATGGAGAAGAGGGGACACATGTTGATGAAGAAGAGACATGGAGAAAAGGGGACACATGTTGATGTAGAAGAGACATGGAGAAGAGGGGACACATGTTGATGAAGAAGAGACATGGAGAAGAGGGGACACATGTTGATGAAGAAGAGACATGGAGAAGAGGGGACACATGTTGATGAAGAAGAGACATGGAGAAAAGGGGACACATGTTGATGTAGAAGAGACATGGAGAAGAGGGGATACATGTTGATGAAGAAGAGACATGGAGAAGAGGAGACACATGTTGATGTAGAAGAGACGTGAAGAAGAGGGGACACATGTTGATGTAGAAGAGACATGGAGAAGAGGGGACACATGTTGATGAAGAAGAGACATGGAGAAGAGGAGACACATGTTGATGTAGAAGAGACGTGAAGAAGAGGGGACACATGTTGATGAAGAAGAGACATGGAGAAGAGGGGACACATGTTGATGAAGAAGAGACATGAAGAAGAGGGGACACATGTTGATGAAGAAGAGACATGAAGAAGAGGGGACACATGTTGATGTAGAAGAGACATGGAGAAGAGGGGACACATGTTGATGAAGAAGAGACATGGAGAAGAGGGGACACATGTTGATGTAGAAGAGACGTGAAGAAGAGGGGACACATGTTGATGAAGAAGAGACATGGAGAAGAGGGGACACATGTTGATGAAGAAGAGACATGAAGAAGAGGGGACACATGTTGATGTAGAAGAGACATGGAGAAAAGGGGACACATGTTGATGTAGAAGAGACATGGAGAAGAGGGGACACATGTTGATGTAGAAGAGACGTGAAGAAGAGGGGACACATGTTGATGAAGAAGAGACATGGAGAAGAGGGGACACATGTTGATGAAGAAGAGACATGGAGAAGAGGGGACACATGTTGATGCAGAAGAGACCTGAAGAAGAGGGGACACATATTGATGAAGAAGAGACATGGAGAAGAGGGGACACATGTTGATGAAGAAGAGACATGGAGAAAAGGGGACACATGTTGATGTAGAAGAGACATGGAGAAGAGGGGACACATGTTGATGTAGAAGAGACGTGAAGAAGAGGGGACACATGTTGATGAAGAAGAGACATGGAGAAGAGGGGACACATGTTGATGAAGAAGAGACATGGAGAAGAGGGGACACATGTTGATGAAGAAGAGACATGGAGAAAAGGGGACACATGTTGATGTAGAAGAGACATGGAGAAGAGGGGACACATGTTGATGTAGAAGAGACATGAAGAAGAGGGGACACATGTTGATGTAGAAGAGACATGAAGAAGAGGGGACACATGTTGATGTAGAAGAGACATGGAGAAGAGGGGACACATGTTGATGAAGAAGAGACATGAAGAAGAGGGGACACATGTTGATGTAGAAGAGACATGGAGAAAAGGGGACACATGTTGATGAAGAAGAGACATGGAGAAAAGGGGACACATGTTGATGAAGAAGAGACATGGAGAAGAGGGGACACATGTTGATGAAGAAGAGACATGGAGAAGAGGGGACACATGTTGATGAAGAAGAGACATGAAGAAAAGGGGACACATGTTGATGTAGAAGAGACATGGAGAAGAGGGGACACATGTTGATGTAGAAGAGACATGGAGAAGAGGGGACACATGTTGATGAAGAAGAGACATGGAGAAGAGGGGACACATGTTGATGAAGAAGAGACATGGAGAAAAGGGGACACATGTTGATGTAGAAGAGACATGGAGAAGAGGGGACACATGTTGATGTAGAAGAGACATGGAGAAGAGGGGACACATGTTGATGTAGAAGAGACATGGAGAAGAGGGGACACATGTTGATGTAGAAGAGACATGGAGAAGAGGGGACACATGTTGATGTAGAAGAGACATGGAGAAGAGGGGACACATGTTGATGTAGAAGAGACATGGAGAAGAGGGGACACATGTTGATGTAGAAGAGACATGGAGAAGAGGGGACACATGTTGATGAAGAAGAGACATGGAGAAAAGGGGACACATGTTGATGTAGAAGAGACATGGAGAAGAGGGGACACATGTTGATGAAGAAGAGACATGGAGAAGAGGGGACACATGTTGATGAAGAAGAGACATGGAGAAAAGGGGACACATGTTGATGTAGAAGAGACATGGAGAAGAGGGGACACATGTTGATGAAGAAGAGACATGAAGAAGAGGGGACACATGTTGATGTAGAAGAGACATGGAGAAAAGGGGACACATGTTGATGTAGAAGAGACATGAAGAAAAGGGGACACATGTTGATGTAGAAGAGACATGGAGAAGAGGGGACACATGTTGATGAAGAAGAGACATGAAGAAGAGGGGACACATGTTGATGTAGAAGAGACATGGAGAAAAGGGGACACATGTTGATGTAGAAGAGACATGAAGAAGAGGGGACACATGTTGATGTAGAAGAGACATGAAGAAGAGGGGACACATGTTGATGTAGAAGAGACATGAAGAAGAGGGGACACATGTTGATGTAGAAGAGACATGAAGAAGAGGGGACACATGTTGATGTAGAAGAGACATGAAGAAAAGGGGACACATGTTGATGTAGAAGAGACATGAAGAAGAGGGGACACATGTTGATGTAGAAGAGACGTAAAGAAGAGGGGACACATGTTGATGTAGAAGAGACATGGAGAAGAGGGGACACAGGTTGATGTAGAAGAGACATGAAGAAGAGGGGACACATGTTGATGTAGAAGAGACATGAAGAAGAGGGGACACATGCTGATGTAGAAGAGACATGAAGAAGAGGGGACACATGTTGATGTAGAAGAGACATGAAGAAGAGGGGACACATGTTGATGTAGAAGAGACATGAAGAAGAGGGGACACATGCTGATGTAGAAGAGACATGAAGAAGAGGGGACACATGTTGATGTAGAAGAGACATGAAGAAGAGGGGACACATGTTGATGTAGAAGAGACATGAAGAAGAGGGGACACATGCTGATGTAGAAGAGACATGAAGAAGAGGGGACACATGCTGATGTAGAAGAGACATGAAGAAGAGGGGACACATGGTGATGTAGAAGAGACATGAAGAAGAGGGGACACATGCTGATGTAGAAGAGACATGAAGAAGAGGGGACACATGTTGATGTAGAAGAGACATGAAGAAGAGGGGACACATATTGATGGAGAAGAGACATGAAGAAGAGGGGACACATGTTGATGTAGAAGAGACATGGAGAAGAGGGGACACATGTTGATGTAGAAGAGACATGGAGAAGAGGGGACACATGTTGATGTAGAAGAGACGTGAAGAAGAGGGGACACATGTTGATGTAGAAGAGACATGGAGAAGAGGGGACACATGTTGATGTAGAAGAGACATGGAGAAGAGGGGACACATGTTGATGTAGAAGAGACATGAAGAAGAGGGGACACATGTTGATGTAGAAGAGACATGGAGAAGAGGGGACACATGTTGATGTAGAAGAGACATAAAGAAGAGGGGACACATGTTGATGTAGAAGAGACATGAAGAAGAGGGGACACATGTTGATGTAGAAGAGACATGAAGAAGAGGGGACACATGTTGATGTAGAAGAGACATAAAGAAGAGGGGACACATGTTGATGTAGAAGAGACATGAAGAAGAGGGGACACATGTTGATGTAGAAGAGACATGAAGAAGAGGGGACACATATTGATGGAGAAGAGACATGAAGAAGAGGGGACACATGTTGATGTAGAAGAGACATGGAGAAGAGGGGACACATGTTGATGTAGAAGAGACATGGAGAAGAGGGGACACATGTTGATGTAGAAGAGACGTGAAGAAGAGGGGACACATGTTGATGTAGAAGAGACATGGAGAAGAGGGGACACATGTTGATGTAGAAGAGACATAAAGAAGAGGGGACACATGTTGATGTAGAAGAGACATGAAGAAGAGGGGACACATGCTGATGTAGAAGAGACATGAAGAAGAGGGGACACATGGTGATGTAGAAGAGACATGAAGAAGAGGGGACACATGCTGATGTAGAAGAGACATGAAGAAGAGGGGACACATGTTGATGTAGAAGAGACATGAAGAAGAGGGGACACATATTGATGGAGAAGAGACATGAAGAAGAGGGGACACATGTTGATGTAGAAGAGACATGGAGAAGAGGGGACACATGTTGATGTAGAAGAGACATGGAGAAGAGGGGACACATGTTGATGTAGAAGAGACATGGAGAAGAGGGGACACATGTTGATGTAGAAGAGACGTGAAGAAGAGGGGACACATGTTGATGTAGAAGAGACGTGAAGAAGAGGGGACACATGTTGATGTAGAAGAGACATGAAGAAGAGGGGACACATGTTGATGTAGAAGAGACATGGAGAAGAGGGGACACATGTTGATGTAGAAGAGACATGAAGAAGAGGGGACACATGTTGATGTAGAAGAGACATGGAGAAGAGGGGACACATGTTGATGTAGAAGAGACATGAAGAAGAGGGGACACATGGTGATGTAGAAGAGACATGGAGAAGAGGGGACACATGTTGATGTAGAAGAGACATGAAGAAGAGGGGACACATGTTGATGTAGAAGAGACATGGAGAAGAGGGGACACATGTTGATGTAGAAGAGACATGAAGAAGAGGGGACACATGCTGATGTAGAAGAGACATGAAGAAGAGGGGACACATGGTGATGTAGAAGAGACATGGAGAAGAGGGGACACATGTTGATGTAGAAGAGACATGAAGAAGAGGGGACACATGTTGATGTAGAAGAGACATGAAGAAGAGGGGACACATGCTGATGTAGAAGAGACATGAAGAAGAGGGGACACATGTTGATGTAGAAGAGACATGAAGAAGAGGGGACACATGTTGATGTAGAAGAGACATGAAGAAGAGGGGACACATGCTGATGTAGAAGAGACATGAAGAAGAGGGGACACATGCTGATGTAGAAGAGACATGAAGAAGAGGGGACACATGCTGATGTAGAAGAGACATGAAGAAGAGGGGACACATGTTGATGTAGAAGAGACATGGAGAAGAGGGGACACATGTTGATGTAGAAGAGACATGGAGAAGAGGGGACACA
>NC_136906.1:81678320-81735820 GCF_949606895.1 Notothenia rossii | reverse complement strand
TTTCTATTGCAAGCTGAACACTTTCTTCTGACTATTCCCTTCGTTGGTATCTAACCCATCAGAACCTGGGATTAGTGATTGTGTCTATTTATTCTATAGCCACAGACCCGGCACCAGAACAAATCTACAGGGAGGGCTTATGATTTTCATGGGAGGGCACACAAAACCGCAATGTGCCGCGGCCAGTATCGGCGGCAGAGATTTTCTTCTGGGGGTGCTGTGGGGTAGCTTGACGTTTCATAGAGGGTGCTCAAACATGTAGGGTTTCCTATTAATGTACCGGGCGCTACAGTGGAATGTTCTACTGCAACACTCCCCAGACGCACATACACAGTGTACCCGCGACTGTTACAATGAAGGCTCGATAATCAGCTCACGACATATAGGTGTAAGCAGGGGTAAAGTGCTATTTTTTTAAGTGGGGGTGGACCTAACCTCCTTTTTTTATATTGAAGTTAAAAGCATCAATCTGGTGCAGTTTGAGAGCAACATGAAGAGATCTATGGATACCTCTCTCAACACCCATATGAAACAGACCTGTAAACAGATGTTCTTTTTCTTTATGTATATTTTACAAATCACTCCCCTTTCAAACTGTATTCTTGTTTTATTGTCATATGTATTTCATACCTGTTTTGCATGTATTACTCTTATATTACTATCTGACATCACATATATCGTAGCCTTAAAGTTCACAGTTTATTTATAATTTAAAAAAAATAAAAATATATTTTTAAAATTTTTATAAATAAAATAAAACGTGTTTATTTGGGGGAGGGCAGGGATGTCAAATGGGAGGGCCCTTCCAGTCCTTCCCACGGCGCCGGGTCTGTATAGCCATAGCAATCTCATGAGCACAATAAGCATATAATATAATAATAAGAATCAGTCTTGCAATGTTATATAAAAATATCTCCATCGTCTATCCCCAACGTCTATCCCCATCGTCTATTCCTTGACCTCTGAGTGAAAGGTCACGGGGTTAAGGGATAGTGGATAGGAGAATTCAAAAGGACTTAGGAGAAGAGACTGCGGTACTTTAGAGAATCAAATGCACTTTCACTATCCCACGTGTTCATGATGCGCCAGCGGACGTCATGAATGTGCGTCTGCTGCTGTGGGGAAACTATGGAAACTACAGTTTTCTATACAGAGAACTACAACATGGATGAAACGCCCCCCCCCCCCCCCAGAGATTTATTAAAGGCACATCTTGTATGTCGTAATTGCATATATATTTTCAATAACCATATGCTGTCTGATGCAGATATTTATAATATTCCACAGGTTGGTTTCTGGTAAATTATTGTAACAATTTAAATAAGCAGCAACAGAATAAACAAAGATTGAAGTGCCAAATTGTGCATGCATGCTATATGACAGAGAAGCAGAGGCAGATTGTGTAGGCCTACTACTCAGCTATTTTAATAAGTTGAAAAATGAAGAAACAATAATACATTATACATAGACAGAAGTTTAGTAAAAATGAATATCTATATCTATGTCAGAAAAAATGAAAATCTATGTCTATATAAAAAATGTACATTTTCAAGTTAAACACAAGAACATGACACCACCCCGCCCCAAACCATATTTACACAAAGCTGCTCATGAACGTTTAAAAGAGCTAAAAGCCCTGAAAGAGGACTGTTCTGCAGAGCTTCTTTCTCGTGCTCCCTTTCTGCAGGTCAAGAGAGGGGAGTTTGGCAATGTGGTGTCGTCTTATTTTCAGAAACATAACCAATGACAACAAGTTGGAATAATGGTTGTCAAAGCCAAACTGCGTCTCCTCAATGTGTTCCCCAAGCTGAAAAACATCCTCCGTTCCAATCTCCTCCCGGACGATGTAGGTGACCGTCGACACCTTTGGAGCTTGCCTTGTTGGAGCTTGGCGAATCACCCTCTCTGCAGCTCTCAGCACCTTCACTGTGCCTTGTGATGGAGTCACTAGGCCATCGTTGTTTTTCAGGGCTAGAAGGTGGTAGCTCTCATCAAGTGATGAAGGCACAGCATCTCTGACCAAGCTTGCACGGCACACATCACAGGACAGCTTTCGCAGAATCTGATGGACTACAAATCCTGCGATGTAGACCAGGAAGATAGCTGTGGTTAGGGGTGGGCGATATGACGATATATATTGTCGTGACGATATTAGGTCTCCACGATATGCTTTTTCAGAGATATCGTATCTATCGTGAGAAAAAAAATTAAAAATTGAAAAAATAAAATCTTTTTTTTGGGAAAAAAATATATATAAAAAAAAAAAACTGATGTGAAAGACATGCTCTGAAGCTGTCTAGTCAGGATTCAGACAGTATTGCACTTTATTTATTGTCTTGTTTGATTCTGTTGGCTTATATTTTATTTGATCAATAAGGTATTTATATAGTTTTTCCCTTCAGTTATGCTAAAGTCTTTTATTGCACTTCAAGTCTAAAGTTTATATTTTAATTGTTTGGCACTGACTTTTCCTCATTGATGTTTTATGTTTTACTTAGTTATGTTTTACCCTCCTTTTCATGTTTATTGATGTTCACTGCTGGTGCTACCTCAGAAAGTTCATCTTATACTGAGAAACTGTGCCTTGAAGCCATATCCACATGTTGAATTGTTCATTCAGGGATTCATTTCAGAAATAACACCAGCTTGAAATGCTACTTTGGTCTGTTTCTCCTTTTTGTTTTAGTTCCTGTTACCTTGTAGGTGGTTGTTCTGTTAGGTAACTGGAAAAATAACCATAATAACCAACATGAAAAAATATCTCGATATATATCGTCTATCGTGATACTGCTTGAAAAATATCTTCATAATATATTTTTCAATATCGCCCACCCCTAGCTGTGGTCACTCACAACAGACCAATGGAGATGGGTGCTCTTCAGCAGTTTCATCAGAGGACATCTCTACGGCAGACAGGGACACAGTGTGATCTTGGGCTGCCACATAGCCTCACTAGGTCAAACACCACACCGAACCATCAGACGGCGGAAGATGGCCTGGAACTGGATTGTTATTCCAGCCACCTTGTTTGGAAAACAGGCACACAATACATACATTACTCATAAGTCATTTTCAGAATTTATTGCAATTAAAAGAATATCAACCCTACCTGACGCTCTGATGGAATTAAATAGGAGCTCCAAGTGATCCTGGCTGAACCTGTAGGTGAGGACATACCGCTGAACTTGGAGCAGTTCAGGAATCATCAGCTAAACGTGTCGATGTTAATGACAAATCCGATGACCGACAAGTACCTGCAAAAGAAAAACATTTTATGACTCTGATCGTGGCAAAACATATACAGTGTACTTGTAGGACACTTAGCTAACTAGGAACAATGGAATTGCAGAACTGGGATGACTTGAGAACAAGAACACATGCAAGAACACATGCAATACAAACCATTCTGACACCTTCATGTGCTTGATGTTGTGTAATACGTACCATTAGAAGCATCCGGGACCTCAAAAACAATGAATACAAGATCATTCAAATAGAAACAAAACTGCAGATTGAAAAACATTGAAACAAGAGAACATCGTTTCAACATCCATACCCTCCTTCTGACACCTGCAAAACTTGATGTTGAGTGATATATACTATAGAAGCATCTGGGACCTCAAAAACAATGAATCCAAGATAATTCCAACAAACAAAACTGAACACAGAAAAACATTGAAATAAAAGAGCATCATGCTAGCAGACAAAATTAAAGGGAAAAACCTTAGCATCATATGAACCTGATGTAGAGAACAGAGCATCTTATGAACTCGATGCGTAACGGAACAGAGTATCGTTGAACTCATGTCGTGAACTTTTCATGCATGAATAACAAGCACTATTTGAATAGACCTCTTAGATCGGTGAAGTGGTGTTCCATCTTTTGTCACCAAAGTGAGCAAGTACTCCCTGGCTCTTGACAAAAATGCTTTCCTCTCTATCCAATTCAAAGCACCCAAGGGAGATTTGAATCCTTTGGCACGAGGATTGCGTCCATTCATTGAGTCAAACAGCCTGTCAATGATCTATAAAGAAATATCGGCACCTAAATCACTATCATTACAGTGTTTCATTAGGTATCAGATAGTTGTAATCAATACTCATCTATTCAAGATATAAAGAGAACAGAGTACTTGTTTCTAAACTGTATGTTCAACGTGCAACATGCAAACTTAGTATTTCTCTACATAGGCCTGTTTTGTGCAACAGCAAATTTCACACAGAGCAGGGTAATGTTGTGAATGGAGTGGCCCGTGGTGGTGGTGGGGTTATGGTATGGGCAGGCGTATGTTATGGACGACGAACACAGGCCAATCGATTCACAACATTACCCTAACCCTAACCCTCACACCAGATGCTGACTGGTTTTCGGACCCCCCCCAGACCCCCCCAATAAAGCAAAACTGCACGTTTCAGAGTGGCCTTTTATTGTGGCCAGCCTAAGGCACACCTGTGCAATAATCATGCTGTCTAATCAGCATCTTGATATGCCACACCTGTGAGGTGGGATGGATTATCTCGGCAAAGGAGAAGTGCTCACTATCACAGATTCTTTCAGATTTGTGAACAATATTTGAGAGAAATTGTTATTTTGTGTTTATAGAAAATGTTTTAGATCTTTGAGTTCATCTCATGAAAAATGGGAGCAAAAACAAAAGTGTTGCGTTTATATTTTTGTTCAGTGTATATATGCACACACAGGGATAGGTATTTCACTCTGCCCTGTTATTGATAATAGAATATTTACATTTATGAATGCTAATAGCCTTATGATGATACACCTACTCTTTGGAGGTGAACCGGGAAGCTGAAGATGGAGGGAATAACACCATCTCTGAGTCGGACAATCTGTCCTGTCCTGTCAAACTCGTCCTGCTTAAAATGCTCAATGCAAATCACGGATGACTCGCTTGCAGTGAACCCTTCCCTCCTCAAAGCAACTTCCCACTTCTTCCTCATATCTGTCTTTGGGAAACCTTCAAAATAAAAATGGGAGATTTGAGAGAGTCAACACAAAAAAATGTTAAGAAGGAGGTCAAGCTTATTTTCTTCCTTCTTCTTCCTAGATAGATTAGATTAGATTTCATCCCACAACGGGGAAATTCACTTGTTACAGCAGCATATGATTTATAAAGGCCATAAATATAATGTTTGCTGGCTACGATTTCGCTGGCGGAAATCAATACAGTACAATAATATTCTATTTACAAAATACAACCAATAATAATGTTGAATCTTACTTGTGAAAAGTAATCCCCCGACCCCTGTTGGCAATCGTCCGCCGATTTGCACAGCAATACGCCGCACTGTGCTCTGGCATCTTGAAACCTCTGCTGTCTATGGGTACAATGTCTGTACAATATGGGTAGGATGACCGATCCAAGATGGCGGCCGTATTTGTGTGTCCGTCAGGAAACACGCTGTTAACACGTAGTTCCAGCAAAAATCCACTGATAAACTGCGATGTTAACAACCTCATGATAACCTCATATGTTTTTAACTTAGGATCGTACCTGTGTCTAGTCTAGAAAAAGGGAAATGTGTGTATTTTATTATAAAGTTGTGTATATTTACAGACTGTTGCAAAAACTAAGAAGCTTATAAACATCAGGTTTAAAACTAAAAGAGCTTTACAAAAAAACAATGAAATATGTTTGGAGTTTTATTTGAGTTATTAATTTACATTTTTTGTCAAAGAGATGCTGATTTGAAACCGTTGTTACATACAGTTACGGCATTTCCTGTTTCTGCAGGAGAGAGGGGAGGCCGTCCCAAAGCTTGCTGCTGTATTTACTCCCTCCATCTGACAGGAGGGAGCCTCGTTGAGCTGCGAGTGTGGCTACAGACGGAGTTCACTCCGTCACGGAGGGGTAAGGTCGAGGGAGTGGTTTGGGATTGGGCCAAAGTCTTCGTCAACCGAAACACCGCCGCCCCTCTGCTGCCCGCAGTTGCCAGGATACCACGGCAAAACAGAGCCTGCCCAGGTATATCTAAACAAGTACCTGCCTGTACAGTGGGGTTAGGCGGTCATGTTGCAGCTCGTGGTATAAAAATAGACAATGGCTAGAATATTCATGTGAAAATAGAGCCATATTCTGCCATGCCTGTAGAAATGTTGGGTCAAACATAATGCATACAAAGCACAGATGCCTTCACCACGAATGGCTACAAAAAGATCTCATATCCCAAGCTTATCAACGAGCTGATGTTGCAGCTGAAATGTTCTCCAGGTCACAAAGTCAACCTCACATGATGATGTGATCCAGTTTTCAAGCACAGTAAATGTTCTCTTCCCAGAGTATGATGGGACCAAGGTGATGATGTAGTAAATGGTTTTATTAATACTTCTGCTTTTCAATGTTTGCCATTTCAAACCATGAGCTGGTTCAAATCATATCTGCCTTGATTTACAATATGTTCTCATTTGTTTTATCAGTACAGTTTTGAAGCGTTTGTGCTTTTCGTTGCCATAGCACACTTTGGACTATATGAAATATTTCAGGTTTGCACTTTTAACTCACTTGAAATGTTCTCACTTGCTTGGTTTCAAAACATAACAAAGGCCATAATCTGTTCATTGGGACCATCAATGCTATTTCTCATTGCTGTTGCCGGCCACTATTGCTCATGTAAACCTACTACTGCTGCCCCCCTGTAATCTCAGAGGCACCCTGAGTCATTTTGTTCTGGACCCGGGCCTGTACACGGCCATATACTAAACAAACTACAGAGCCCATTCCGTGTCCTGTCAGTGTTCACTTCCTGTCTGTCTTCTTCTGGTGATTTATCTGACGTCCAGCGCTCCGTCTTTTAACCTCTTTCCCTTTCTCTTTCTTGATCCTCCTTAGCAACCTTCATTATAGTCCTTGACAGCGGTCTGTACTGCTGTATTAACAACGTGTCACATGTTAAGAATTGACCAATCAGAATCGAGTATTCAACTAAGCCGTGTAATACAAGTTGTTAGTAGCCTTAAGGGCCTACACAGTTGTTATGCTATACCACATTGCCCTTCACTGGATGCATAATGAGCTGCACTAAACTACATTCTAGCATTTAAGATACCTAGCCATTCTTTAGCGGTTATTTTGGTAAAGTAACTAAAAAGTAACTAAAGTAGTGTAACTCATTACATTTCAGAGACAGTAATATTGTAATGTAAGTTATTACTTTAAAAAGACAGTAATATGTAATTACATTTTGTAAGTAACCTGCCCAACACCGGTAATAAGTCATATGTACTGTATTATGGGAGGCGTGTGGTGCAGTGGGTTGTGCGTAGGTGTTGGGATCAGGGGGTCACAGGTTCAAACCCCACTGCAGTCAGCATGTCGTTGTGTCCCTGAGATACTTCACCCCAAATTGCTCCTGTGGGGATTGCCCACAGTGTTGAGTATGTAAGTCACTTTGGATAAAAGCGTCTAACAAGTGATGTGTTACATTTAACTTGCCCTACACTGAACCGGACACATGTTTCTTGATGCTGATTCTGAACATCTGTCTGAAATATTGTGTAGGGTTTCTCTCTGAGTGAAAGCAAAAGGAGTTTAGAAAGATATCCATGTACTGTTGTCAGTGTTTCAGGTAGAATGAATTGCAGTCTGATTGTTCTCTGAGTTCTCGTCATCAGAGAGAAGTGCAGGGCGTGTCAGAACGTGCTCTAACATCGTGTTTTTCTGTCTAACTCTTAATACTCTGAATCAGGGAGGCGAGGGAGAGTCTGGCAGGCTGACCGCTACATCCTGTAAGGCCGGTTTCCACGTGACTCTGACGTGATTTTACTCTCTGGATTTCTGAGGGTGTGAAGGCGTCGTCAGATCAGATGCAGGCAGACTCAGGACTGAAGAGGAAGAGATGAGCGGAGTTTCCTCCTCACCTGGAGAGAGTCTGTGAGTGGACCTGAAGAGAGTCTGTGAGTGGACCTGAAGAGAGTCTGTGAGTAGACCTGAAGAGAGTCTGTGAGTAGACCTGAAGAGAGTCTGTGAGTAGACCTGAAGAGAGTCTGTGAGTAGACCTGAAGAGAGTCTGTGAGTAGACCTGAAGAGAGTCTGTGAGTAGACCTGAAGAGAGTCTGTGAGTAGACAGGCAGTGATATCATGAAACTGTTAATGAGCGCATTCAAACACTTGGTAGTTTTTTTTACCAGCTGTTCTGTACAGCTTTTATCCTGGATAAAGTGTTTAAGTCATGTTAAAAGTTGAACGTCTTCATATTTGTCTAAAATTATAGTTTAGTATTCAATCATGAAGTATGACGCTGCGCTGTCAGTACGCTCCATGTTTTTGTGATTGGTTGATTTACTGAGTTGATAACCAGCATCGTAGGACCCACTTAGCGAGATCTCTTTTATTAGGGTTAGTTAAGATAACTCAAACATATCCAGGGTCTGTTTGAACATCTGTCTGAAATATTGTGTAGGGTTTCTCTCTGAGTGAAAGCAGAATAATAATAATAATAATAATAATAATAATAATATATTTTATTTAGGGCCGGGACTCGATTAAAAAAATTAATCTAATTAATTAGAGGCTTTGTAATTAATTAATCGCATTTTTAATCACATATAAATATCTGACCTGAGAACAGTGAGAAGCAATTTTTTTCACATGGATTTTAGTATACCATTGAATAATGACTGAATACATAAGCTAAAGCAACAAAACATTGTTTATTTTTTTCAAGATGGTACACTGGCCATAAAGTGTAGCAATAGCATATTTAGGAATATAGTACATTTCAGAGATTCAGGTAGCCTATAGGTAGGTAGACCTTCTGTAAACTATAACACTTTGTTTCTGAAGTAAAACACAATACTTTCAAGTACATTCAGAACATCGGAAACCCTGACTATTAGAAAACATCTCTCTGTTGCTTCAGAGGCCATAACAGACTTTGTTGATTTACCAACAGTTGATTTAAAAAATCTAATCAATTTCAGTCCAACTCTCTCAATAACCTTGGCCAAAACAATAAACAGTTCAACATAAAGTGCCAGTTGCACCAACAACATAATAAATAGTTCAACACAAAGTGTACCATTTAAAATCAAATAAAAAAGTTCCAGTGATTGACCTCAATCCCTCCTATTCTTCCAATATCCTGATGAAAAATAAAATCTCTCTGTTGCATAGGCCACTGTTTGATCAACGCGAATTGGGTGTGGGTCCTTGTCCTCCGAGTCGGGCTAACGTCCACGCTAGCTTCCACGCTAGCTGCTATATGTTTTGCATTGAGGTGATACTTGAGGCTTGATGTGCTGCGGTGATGTGCAAATTCCTTTTTGCATAATTTGCAAACAACCGTGCTCTTATCGACGCTTCCATCCGTCCGTTTTTTAAAACAAAATGTCCCATCCACGGGGCCAACCAAAGCGGTCTCATCAGCTTCTTCGTTCATGTTTGACTATTGTTCACTGTGGTTTGTTGTTGTCTGAAGTCATGAACGTTAGTTGGTGCTCCAGTATAATCGGTACCCCTGAAACTCATCCAGTGAGAAACGTTCCGCGGTGCAAAAATAAGTGCGATTAAAATGTGTTAATTTTTTTAACGCGTTAATTTTTGTGTAATTAATTAATCTTAATTAACGCGTTAAAGTCCCGGCCCTAATTTTGATTATAAGCGCACTTTTCATTTGCGTAAACAAAACTCAAAGTGCTGCAAAATTTTAAAAGGGTGAAACAAAACAACAAAAACAATCAAAACAATTAAGAACAATTTAAAAACAATTAAAACAACATAATGAAAGCCGTGACATTCATGCCGGCATGGCATAATGTGGGGGATTTAAAAATCGAGTTAAAAGCTATTCTAAAAAGATGCGCTTTTAGGCCTTTTTTAAAAACATCCACAGTCTGTGGTGTCCTCAGCTGGTTTGGGAGGGCACAGTCTCGGAGCAGCGGAGCAGAAGGCTCGGTCTCCCATGGTCTTCAGTTTTGTCCTTGGTGGGATGAGGAGGTTTGCCTTTACTGAACGTAGGTTCCTCATGGAGGTTTGTGGGGTGAGCAGTTCCTTGATGTAGGAGGGAGCATTTCCATATATGCACTGATGAGTGAAGAGGGTGTTTTTGTAGTCAATCCTGAGTGAGACCGGGAGCCAGTGCAGTGATTTGAGGATGGGTGTGATGTGTTCGTACTTCCGCACTCTCATCAGGATCCTAGCGGCGCTGTTCTGGATGTATTGCAGCTTCTGGATGTTCTTGCTAGGATTCCCAAAGAGAAGTGCGTTACAGTAGTCCAGCCTGGAGGAGACAAAGGCGTGGACAAGTTTAGAAAGATCTCCATGTGTTGTCAGTGTTTCAGGTAGAATGAGTCTGATTGTTCTCTGAGTTCGCGTCATCAGAGAAAAAAGCAGGGCATGTCAGAACCCGCTCTAACAAGTCCTGACTGATTTTATGTCCAACTCTTAATACTCTGAATGAGGGAAGGAGTGTGAAGGGCCCGTCTTCCAACACTGACCTGGTTTCACTGAAGAGCCTTGAAAATGTCAAACTTTTTTTTTTAATTTTAGATTATACATCTGGGACTAGATCGCCCAATTTCGAAAAAATATATCAAAGTACATATTTTTATATATATGTTGGGCTATACAAAAAATGATGATTATAACAAAAAAATGTTCTTCCCATAGATTTGAACTGCATTGTAATTTAGTTATGAGGGAACTTATTTTGTGATATATCAAAAACACATTTCTTATCAGTTCACAAAAGACCTCGTGTTAAATAAAGTCCATATCTCCTTTCATGTAATTAACGTACATATTTTAAGCCAAACAATTATATTTGTTCTAAACCTAACAAAGAAGTTTTGTTAAATGGTTACTGAGCGTTCAGTTGGGTGGGATATGTTGTGGGGGCAGGGCTGTAGATTACCTGTGGATGTACATTGAAGTGACTGTTTGTGTGTGCGGAGTCAACACCCTGGGTTTGTGTGTGGTTCTGGGGCTGTGGGGAACATTCTGGGCTGATCAGGTCCTGATGAGGCTTCAACAAGGTTCCTGAATATCTGAGAGGAGGGGAACTACCTGTGATGTAAAGCTTGTGGTAATGAATGAGCATGTTGTTGTGTTATAAGATGTATGTAGATAGTATAAGAAATGTGCAGAATGACAGTTTGATGGTGGAGGTACTGTATATACACATATTGATAGATGTCTTGTAATGCACTGTTGAGGAACCTGCGACCCAAGTTTTTCATTCATTGCATAACTACACCGTAGTTGTGTATAATATGATTTGTCAATAAACCTTCGAAAATCTTGAAATCTTGAAAGGGATGTGCAAACTACTCATTATATACAGTCTTTAATTAAATATTAATAGAGAATAACGAGTAATGAATATACTTTATAGGGATCCTATTAATATCTAATAATAAAATAATAAGATTCAATAACGTGCTTTAACCACCAGGTGTCCCTTTCTATCAGCTGTGCACCTTTATGGTGTAAATACAGCCTATCTACTGATTGCATCAAATATAAAAGTCAGCCGAATTAGTGTTGATACTGCAAGGAGACGTATTGTGTGAAAAGAAATTGAAGATTTTGTTTAATTGTTGATATATTTATGATCCACGTCACGTTTTCAGTTTTGGCGGCAGTTCTCCTGTTTGTCTAGAAGTCCTCTCATCAGGGCTCTATAAATAGAGAACTACTGCAGATATGTAATATTTAATTCAGCCGAACCGTGTATTACAATGCCGTTATGTGATGACCTTCAAAGAGAAAAGCAAGCACACTCGGAATAAAGTATTATTTTATTTTTAAAAAACGTTTTCAGATTTCACATCACATAAACACCAAATCCCAGCATGCATTGCGGCTAAACCATCCAATCATCGAGCTGAGGATCTTGCCTACGTCAGTTTCCGGTTTCGTTTATCACAGATGTATTTTGTTGTACACACATTCCTTCACATTTACATTTTAATTTGCATTAAAGTATTTTGTGAGGCCTTCTAACATGTTTTTAAATATAACTACGGTTCTAGTTGAAGAGTTTGTCTTAACATGAACCGAAGCTGTTGCCTGGCAACTCAATCGCACAACGTCACGTCCGTTAATTCCACATCCACACACATGGATTAACATCGATTTAATATATTAACGTAGCCTTTGTTTCTGCTAAAAGAGGTGTCGACCAGCTGGGGCAACAAGAACATTGGCGAAATCGAGTGTGACTATTAAAAAATAAATCATTATTATATTAATATTGACAATAACAACCGACCGTCGGGGTAGCATTTGCTTTGCATTTCCGGTTATTTCTCCACTGGTTAACAATACCGTGTAACTGTCACGTTTGAAGGGACGACATCGTGACATCTTCACGTCTCTCAGCATGGTAAATCGTCACATGTTCACGTCTTGCCGTGATACCGGGTTGACATACACACACCCTCCCGGTCAATCAATCAATCAATCAATCAATGTTTATTTATATAGCCCAATATCACAAATGTTACATTTGTCTCAGTGGACTTCACAGTTTGTACAGAATATCAGTATGACAATACGACACCCTCTGTCCTTAGAGCCTCTGTCCTTAGACCCTCTGTCCTTAGACCCTCACATCGTACAAGGAAACACTTCCAGAGAAACCCCACAGTTTAAAGGGGAACATGGGAGAAACCTCAGGGAGAGCAACAGAGGAGGGATCCCTAGGGATCGGTCTTCCCGATGGCCAGTCGGTGCCTGCCGGTGAGCGTGGAAGTGTGGTCTGCCGCAAGCGGACGGCAGGAGCGGGGCTGTCAGCATCAGCTTGTAGATGGTATTTTAAACTCGATGCGCTCTGAAACTACGGGGCGGCCGGGGAAAAAAAAATACTAAAATAATTAGTGGCGTTTTGTTTTGCGTTAACGCGTTATTAACGCATTAACTTGACAGCCCTAATATATATATATATATATATATATATATATATATATATATATATATATATATAATATATATATTTTTATATAATATATATATATATATATATATATATATATATATATATTATTAAGACAAAAATCCCTTCCAAAAATGCTCAAAATATATGTTTATTGTTCATATTACTGTTCAATATCATATTATTAAGACAGAAATCACTTTAAAAAGATGTACTGTTGATATTACTGTTTAATATTTTGTTAAGAATATTTGTAACAGAAGACACAATGAATGTAATGAATGAAAAACAAAAGATAAAAACCAAAAAATGTTTACTGTTAATAGAAGAATATCTGATGATTAATTATTAATACAAATATATATTAAGAATATTTATTAAGAAGCAGTATGTTTAATTTCTTACATTTGCCATCATAATGTACACATCGATAAAAAACTATTGCAACAGGGGGGGTCCCTGCCAGAGGATAATGCTATATGGGGGTCCTTGGCATGCAAAGTTTGGGAACCCCTGTGCTAGACCACTTTATGATCTGACTGAGACAGTTTCTGCTCTTTAAAGTCAGGTTACCAAGACATTAAAGAAAAAGACAGAATTGACTCTGCTGACTGTCTTCAAGTTTAGGATTGACTTCCTGAATGTCTTTCGTGAAGTCTAAGGTATTAAAACAAGTTTAGAGACGATTAGGGCATTTTCTAACTCGACATCTGAATTGAAGCCATCCAAAGTCACATGGCAGCTGTTCTTTGGATCCTGAAGGCCTGTTATGGTTTTCAAAAGTACAAAAATACAAAACAACAATATATAGTTCTGTGAGATAAAGATGTTCTTTCTCTGTATCTTTGCTCTGCAGGGAGAAAAGATGGAGACACCTAGAGAAGTCCTACTCAAAACTTTTAAAGATTTTGGGGGAAATGAGTTTAAAGACTTCAAGTGGTACCTGCAGGAGGAGGTCCTAGGATTCCCAGGAATCCCAAAGAGTGAACTAGAGGAAGCAGACCGAGGGGACACAGTGGATCTGATGCTTCGGGACTACGAAATAAACACCATCAAAGTGACCAGAGAAGTTTTGAAGAAGATCCCGAGGAATGATCTAGAAGAGGAATTATCAAAATTCCCATCAGACCCTGAAGGTAGGTCTTTAAAAAAGAGTATACCAAAATATAACTATATATATTATTTTATTTTTATTTTATTTTTCACAGCAATGCATCATATTTTTAGACTCCTGATATACCCCTCAGAGAACCGTCACCTCCACATGGTGTTGGGGTTGAGGTACCCCTTAAAGCAGAGAGGTCAGGGTCACTAGTTTCTGGCAAGATCACCCTGTTGGTTCCAGTTGAGGGGTAGTAAAACCTTTATAGATCAGCATTTTAGGAATCCAATTACCTTTCCTGGATTAGGAAGTTTGGGTTTCGGTAAAATTGTCCAAAACATCTTTGGGTTAATGAAAGAAGGATTCATCAAGACTTAGGAAAAGAGACTGCTGTGCTTTGACAATCCGACCGTACTGACACTATCCAACGTCGTTATGATGCGCCAGCCGATGTTATTAAGAAGGAGAAGACGCTTTATTTCATCCCAAAGGGGAAATTCACCTCAGTTGTTCCTTTGGTTGCGGTAACAGACAGTACAATACACACACAGGACAGGTGAGAGAGGTCTGAGCAAAACAGGCGGCCAGTCTGTCCAGTGCCAGGGAGCAGTTGGGGGTTCTGTGCCTTGCTGAAGGGCAGGAGGTGAACTGGAACCTCTCCAGGAACCAGTCTATACTCCGTATAATTTTGGTCCGATCAGGACTCCAACCGGCACCCTTCGTTTCCCAACACAAATTCCTACAGACTGCGGCAGTAACACCATCTGCTGCATTGGCTGGTAATCGGACCCGGGCGTCCAGGCGAGAATTCTACCACTGAACCACCAATGCTATATTTGTTATAGTTTCTCCTGGTGGGACATTGGAGATATGTAATACAAGTGGGTGATGCTAAAAGCCAGTGTTGGGGAGGGATGGATCAGAGGAATGACCAGAAAGTCATCAGTTGTGTCTGAAATGGCAGTGAGTCCTTGAGTGCTACGTTTTCCAAGGAAACGGACAATTCTGTTTGGAATGAGGTTTGTCCTGCCGAACTGTCAGATATCTCAGGAGGGGGAGTCATGGTTGAACCCCGGCTGTTTGCCACAGTGTAGGTTAGCTGCTGACTCAGTATCAGGATGTTGAATGGGACTGATGCACACTGAGTTCAGGAGGCAGAGCTGAGGGCTTGGAGAACAGCTGTTGTTGCTCAGGTGGTCAGAAGGGGCCACAGGGACACACTGTGGAGGTTTGTCCTGACATAACATTGACCAGTTGTGATCAATGTTGCATGGAGGCAGACAGGGTCATGTTTTAAAGGGGACTCTAGGGTAAGCTCTAAACATCAGAGGAGCACATTGCTCAGCCTCACTGGGATTGCTCACTGCAGATTCTGTCCTAGTCATTACTAAAGGCCCAGCCCCCTACAGGTGGAAGGAGGTATCATTTGCCGTCCAACATGACTTGGTGACGAAGGGGCGGGTTATTATTGTGACACCCCAGGGTATCTTGTAGATGGTAGGCTACTGCAGGAGTATACTGAGACTCAGTAAGAACCATCCACTTCCTGTATAACTGGAGAGAGAGCTATGTCCACACCCTCAGTGGGTGTTGGGATCTGCTGGTATCGTGCCTCGTCTCCCAGCAGCAGGAATAAGAGTCAGTCAGGTTTAGGGCCATGGTTCTCTGTGGGAAAACAGATGGTTCTCTGTGGGGTGGAACTTATACTGGACAATGTACAGATAATTATGCAACAATATCCAGTGACTTGATATAAGGAAAATAACCTGATATTTTGTCAGAAATTGGTCCAATTAGAAGGAAATACTTTGATGTGTCTTTCATGTAAATGTCTTTCTTATTCATTCAGATATTCTCACTAAGTGCCAAGGTGAACTCAAATCAAACCTGAAGGAAACATTTGAAAATATCAAATTAATGGAAAAATCTGAACCCCTACATGAAATCTACACGGAGATCTACATCACCAGGGGAGACACCGGAGAGGTCAACAAGGAACATGAGATCAGACAGATCGAACAAGCATTCACTAAACCAGACAGATCAGAAACACCCATCAGGCAAGAAGACCTCTTTAAAGGCTCAACTGAAAGAGGTAAACCAATCAGAGCAGTGCTGACAAAGGGCGTGGCTGGCATTGGGAAAACAGTCTTAACACAGAAGTTCACTCTGGACTGGGCTGAAGGCAAAGCCAACCAGGACATCCAGTTCATATTTCCATTCACCTTCAGAGAGCTGAATGTGGTGAGAGAGAACAAGTACAGCTTGGTGGAACTTGTTCATCACTTCTTCTCTGAAACCAGAGACGCAGGAATCTGCAGGTTTGATCAGTTCCCGGTTGTGTTCATCTTTGACGGTCTGGATGAGAGTCGACTTCCTCTGGACTTCCTCAACACTGAGATCCTGACTGATGTCACAGAGTCCACCTCAGTGGATGTGCTGCTGACAAACCTCATCAGGGGGAAGCTGCTTCCCTCTGCTCGCCTCTGGATAACCACACGACCTGCAGCAGCCTATCAGATCACTGAGTTTGTGAACATGGTGACAGAGGTCCGAGGGTTCACTGACCCACAGAAGGAGGAGTACTTCAGGAAGAGATTCAGAGATCAGGAGCAGGCCGGCACCATCATCTCCCACATCAAGACCTCACGAAGCCTCCACATCATGTGCCACATCCCAGTCTTCTGCTGGATCTCTGCTTCAGTTCTGGAGGAGGTGTTGAAAACCAGAGAGGGAGGAGAGCTGCCCAAGACCCTGACTGAGATGTACATCCACTTCCTGGTGGTTCAGTCCAAAGTGAAGAACATCAAGTATGATGGAGGAGCTGAGACAGATCCTCACTGGAGTCCAGAGACCAGGATGAAGATAATGGAGTCTCTGGGAAAACTGGCTTTTGAGCAACTGCAGAAAGGCAACCTGATCTTCTATGAGTCCGACCTGACAGAGTGTGGCATCGATATCAGAGCAGCCTCAGTGTACTCAGGAGTGTTCACACAGGTCTTTAAAGAGGTGAGAGGAATGTACAAGGACAAGGTGTTCTGCTTCGTCCATCTGAGCGTTCAGGAATTTCTGGCTGCTCTTCATGTCCATCTGACCTTCATCACCTCTGGAGTCAACCTGATGGCCCCCTGGTGGTCTAAAGTCTTCAGACCCAAACCTAAACTAACACATCTCTACCAGAGTGCTGTGGACCAGGCCTTAAAGAGTCCAAACGGACACCTGGACTTGTTCCTCCGCTTCCTCCTGGGTCTTTCACTGCAGACCAATCAGACCTTATTACATGACCTGCTGACACAGACAGGAAGTAGCTCACAGACCAACCAGAAAACAGTGAAATACATCAAGAAAATGATAAGAAAGGACCTGTCTCTGGAGAAACGCATCAACCTGTTCCACTGTCTGAATGAACTGAATGATCATTCTCTAGTGGAGCAGATCCAACAGTCCCTGAGGTCAGGAAGTCTCTCCACAGATAATCTGTCTCCTGCTCAGTGGTCAGCTCTGGTCTTCATCTTACTGTCATCAAAAGAAGATCTGGACGTGTTTGACCTGAAGAAATACTCTGCTTCAGAGGAGGCTCTTCTGAGGCTGCTGCCAGTGGTCAAAGCCTCCAGGAAAGCTCTGTAAGTGGAGATAAAACTACTTTAACTAGGAACAGGTTGAGACATGAAAATATAACTCTTTGTGTTCACTGCTGATCTTTCCCCAGGCTGAGTGACTGTAACCTGTCAAAGAGAAGCTGTGCAGCTCTGTCCTCAGTCCTCAGCTCCCAGTCCTCTAGTCTGAGAGAGCTGGACCTGAGTAACAACAACCTGCAGGATTCAGGAGTGAAGCTGCTGTCTGCTGGACTGGAGAGTCCACACTGTGAACTGGAGACTCTCAGGTCAGAGTTCAGCTTTTTAATTTGAAGCAGTTCAATTATTTTCATTCACCTTTTTGTTCATGTTGATGATGATGGTCAACCTCTGTATGATTTTCCTGCTGACGTGACTTTTTAAAGCACTGAGTTTACTGTATTCCCTGGTTCCAGTCTGTCAGGCTGTCTGGTCTCAGAGGAAGGCTGTGTATCTCTGGCTTCAGCTCTGAGATCCAACCCCTCCCATCTGAGAGAGCTGGACCTGAGCTACAATCATCCAGGAGACTCAGGAGAGAAGCTGCTGTCTGCTGGACTGGATGATCCTTTCTGGAGACTGGAGACACTCAGGTATGGACACACTGACTGCAGGTTCCTCATATTTTTCTAATTTCATCTCCTTCATTTCTGGTCTTCCATCATGAAGGACGTCTCATTTCCCTTGATTATGTTCACTGCAGTGAGTTAACCTTGAAGTCTTATTACATGGAAACAGCCATTCAGTCCAAACATCAGAGCCACTGCTTTCCTGGCTCTAGAGAGGATAATAATTGTCAGTTTATGAATTTGGTTCTGACAGAGATATCTCACCAATGGCTAAATATGTTGAGATGAGATTCTGTTTGACATTTATGATCCCCAAGCAGTGGGAATATTTATAGACCTACAAAAAGCATTGACACCATAGATCACAACATGTTACTGACACTGGAAAGGTATGGCATTAGAGGGTGGGATTAGACTGGCTGAGAGATTATTGAAGCAACAGACAACACTTTGTTAAATAGGTGAACATAAATCAGAAGACATGAACATAACTTGTGGAGTACCTCCAGGGTCTGTGTTGGGTCCACAGCTGTTCATCATATACATCAACCATATTTGCAGAGTATCAAATATATTGACATGTATTGTATTTGCAGATGATACTAATATGTTTTGTTCTGGTGACAATTTGAAACAGCTAATGGAGATTAAAGTCAAACATTGGTTTGATAAGAAAAAATGATCATTAAATATAAGCAGAACAAAGATTATGCTCTTTGGAAAACATCAAAGAAATCCTCAGGTTAATCCTAGACAACATAAACATAGAAAGAATATATGTAAACAAGTTCCTTGGTGTTAGAGCACAACATCAGCTGGAAACCTCATATCCATCATGTCAAAGCTAAACTGGCTAAGACTATTGTACTATTGGGGAAAGCAAGACACACTCTGGAGAACACATCATGATATACTCTGTGTGATACATTCACATCATGATATACTCTGTGATACACTCACATCATGATATACTCTGTGTGATACACTCACATCATGATATACTCTGTGTGATACACTCACATCATGATATACTCTGTTTGATACACTCACATCACATCTTGATATACTCTGTGATACACTCACATCATGATATACTCTGTTTGATACACTCACATCATGATATACTCTGTGTGATACACTCACATCATGATATACTCTGTTTGATACACTCACATCATGATATACTCTGTTTGATACACTCACATCACATCATGATGTGTGATACACTCATATCATATCATGATGTACTCTTTGACACACTCACATCATGATATACTCTGTGTGATACACTCATATCACATCATGATATACTCTGTGTGATACACTCATATCATGATATACTCTATGTGATACACTCACATCATGATATACTCTGTGTGATACACTCATATCACATCATGATATACTCTGTGTGATACACTCATATCATGATATACTCTGTGTGATACACTCATATCACATCATGATATACTCTGTGTGATACACTCATATCATGATATACTCTATGTGATACACTCACATCATGATATACTCTGTGTGATACACTCATATCACATCATGATATACTCTGTGTGATACAATCATATCATGATATACTCTATGTGATAGACTCACATCACGATATACTCTGTGTGATACACTCATATCACATCATGATATACTCTGTGATACACTCATATCATGATATACTCTATGTGATACACTCACATCATGATATACTCTATGTGATAGACTCACATCATGATATACTCTGTGTGATACACTCATATCACATCATGATATACTCTGTGTGATACACTCATATCATGATATACTCTATGTGATACACTCACATCATGATATACTCTGTGTGATACACTCACATCATGATATACTCTGTGTGATACACTCATATCATGATATACTCTATGTGATACACTCACATCATGATATACTCTGTGTGATACACTCACATCACATCATGATATACTCTGTGTGATACACTCATATCATGATATACTTTGTGTGATACACTCACATCATGATATACTCTGTGTGATACACTCACATCATATCATGATATACTCTGTGTGATACACTCACATCATATCATGATATACTCTGTGTGATACACTCACATCATGATATACTTTGTGTGGTACACTCACATCATGATATACTCTGTGTGATACACTCACATCACATCATGATATACTCTGTGTGATACACTCATATCATGATATACTTTGTGTGATACACTCACATCACATCGTGATATACTCTGTGTGATACACTCATATCATATCATGATATACTCTGTGTGATACACTCACATCATGATATACTTTGTGTGATACACTCACATCATGATATACTCTGTGTGATACACTCACATCATATCATGATATACTCTGTGTGATACACTCATATCATGATATATTCTGTGTGATACACTCACATCATATCATGATATACTCTGTGTGATACACTCATATCATGATATACTCTGTTTGGTACACTCACATCACATCATGATATACTCTGTGTGATACACTCATATCACATCATGATATACTCTGTGTGATACACTCATATCGCATCATGATATACTTTGTATGATACACTCACATCACGATATACTCTGTGTGATACACTCACATCATACCATGATATACTCTGTGTGATACACTCATATCATATCATGATATACTCTGTGATACACTCACATCATGATATACTCTGTGTGATACACTCACATCATGATATACTTTGTATGATACACTCACATCACGATATACTCTGTGTGATACACTCACATCATATCACGATATACTCTGTGTGATACACTCATATCATGATATACTCTGTGATACACTCACATCATGATATACTCTGTGTGATACACTCACATCATGATATACTCTGTGTGATACACTCACATCACATCATGATATACTCTGTGTGATACACTCACATCACATCATGATATACTCTGTGTGATACACTCATATCATGATTTACTTTGTGTGATACACTCACATCACATCATGATATACTCTGTGTGATACACTCACATCACGATATACTCTGTGTGATACACTCATATCATGATATACTCTGTGATACACTCATATCATGATATACTCTGTGTGATACACTCACATCACGATATACTCTGTGTGATACACTCATATCACGATATACTCTGTGTGATACACTCATATCATGATATACTCTGTGATACACTCATATCATGATATACTCTGTGATACACTCACATCATGATATACTCTGTGTGATACACTCATATCATGATATACTCTGTGATACACTCACATCATATCACGATATACTCTGTGTGATACACTCATATCATGATATACTCTGTGATACACTCATATCATGATATACTCTGTGATACACTCACATCATGATATACTCTGTGTGATACACTCACATCACGATATACTCTGTGTGATACACTCACATCATATCACGATATACTCTGTGTGATACACTCATATCATGATATACTCTGTGATACACTCATATCATGATATACTCTGTGATACACTCACATCACGATATACTCTGTTTGATACACTTATATCATATCATGATATACTCTGTGTGATATACTCATATCATATCATGATGTACTCTGTGGTACACTCACATCATGATATACTCTGTGTGATACACTCACATCATGATATACTCTGTGTGATACACTCACATCATGATATACTCTGTGTGATAAACTCATATCACATCATGATATACTCTCTGTGATACACTCATATCATGATGTACTCTGTGATACACTCACATCATGATATACTCTGTGTGATACACTCACATCACATCATGATATACTTTGTGTGATACACTCACATCACATCATGATATACTTTGTGTGATACACTCACATCATGATATACTCTGTGTGATACACTCACATCACATCATGATATACTCTGTGTGATACACTCACATCATGATATACTTTGTGTGATACACTCACATCACGATATACTCTGTGTGATACACTCACATCATATCACGATATACTCTGTGTGATACACTCATATCACATCATGATATACTCTGTGTGATACACTCATATCATATCATGATGTACTCTTTGACACACTCACATCATGATATACTCTGTGTGATACACTCATATCACATCATGATATACTCTGTGTGATACACTCATATCATGATATACTCTATGTGATACACTCACATCATGATATACTCTGTGTGATACACTCATATCACATCATGATATACTCTGTGTGATACACTCATATCATGATATACTCTATGTGATACACTCACATCATGATATACTCTGTGTGATACACTCATATCACATCATGATATACTCTGTGTGATACACTCATATCATGATATACTCTATGTGATAGACTCACATCACGATATACTCTGTGTGATACACTCATATCACATCATGATATACTCTGTGTGATACACTCATATCATGATATACTCTATGTGATACACTCACATCATGATATACTCTGTGTGATACACTCACATCATGATATACTCTGTGTGATACACTCATATCATGATATACTCTATGTGATACACTCACATCATGATATACTCTGTGTGATACACTCACATCACATCATGATATACTCTGTGTGATACACTCATATCATGATATACTTTGTGTGATACACTCACATCATGATATACTCTGTGTGATACACTCACATCATATCATGATATACTCTGTGTGATACACTCACATCATATCATGATATACTCTGTGTGATACACTCACATCATGATATACTTTGTGTGATACACTCACATCATGATATACTCTGTGTGATACACTCACATCACATCATGATATACTCTGTGTGATACACTCATATCATGATATACTTTGTGTGATACACTCACATCACATCGTGATATACTCTGTGTGATACACTCATATCATATCATGATATACTCTGTGTGATACACTCACATCATGATATACTTTGTGTGATACACTCACATCATGATATACTCTGTGTGATACACTCACATCATATCATGATGTACTCTGTGTGATACACTCATATCATGATATACTCTGTGTGATACACTCATATCATGATATACTCTGTGTGATACACTCATATCATGATATATTCTGTGTGATACACTCACATCATATCATGATATACTCTGTGTGATACACTCATATCATGATATACTCTGTTTGGTACACTCACATCACATCATGATATACTCTGTGTGATACACTCATATCACATCATGATATACTCTGTGTGATACATTCATATCGCATCATGATATACTTTGTATGATACACTCACATCACGATATACTCTGTGTGATACACTCACATCATACCATGATATACTCTGTGTGATACACTCACATCACATCACGATATACTCTGTGTGATACACTCACATCACATCACGATATACTCTGTGTGATACACTCATATCATATCATGATGTACTCTGTGATACACTCACATCATGATATACTCTGTGTGATACACTCACATCATGATATACTTTGTATGATACACTCACATCACGATATACTCTGTGTGATACACTCACATCATACCATGATATACTCTGTTTGGTACACTCACATCATACCATGATATACTCTGTGTGATACACTCACATCACATCACGATATACTCTGTGTGATACACTCATATCATATCATGATGTACTCTGTGATACACTCACATCATGATATACTCTGTGTGATACACTCACATCACATCACGATATACTCTGTGTGATACACTCATATCATATCATGATGTACTCTGTGATACACTCACATCATGATATACTCTGTGTGATACACTCACATCATGATATACTCTGTGTGATACACTCACATCATGATATACTTAGTGTGATACACTCACATCATGATATACTCTGTTTGATACACTCACATCATGATATACTCTGTGTGATACACTCACATCATGATATACTTAGTGTGATACACTCACATCATGATATACTCTGTTTGATACACTCACATCGCATTTTTTTCCTGGGGGGGCCGCTATTTTAATTAGTTCATCCCAAACAATGCCACACAAGTGCACTCACAAAACGGGCACACAGGTCCACAGAAACTACCGGTATGCTTAGTCCTACTTTAGTTACTGTACTGCAAAAAGCAGACGGCGCTGCGCTCAACACACACCCAGACTCAAAACCATGGACACACCGGCACATAAGTTACATCAACAATTTATTGGCCTAAGTTGCATTTCACTAGCAGGAACCACGCCACAACAGTGTGATGTTTGTAAGTTTATTGGAGTAACATGTAAATGATGTGAGGGGGGTGAAGGGATGATCTGGGAGGACGAACTGTGGTCCGTGCAGTGGGAGACTCAGAGTGGGGGTTCCGTCTCCGGCATGATCTGCGTGGGCTGATTACGGGCCCCCAGACGATACCTGGAATTAAGATGTTAGTATGTACAGTATATGAATATAAATGTTGATGGGCAGAGGATGTTGGGATGAAGGGATGAGGGATGAGGAATGGAGGGATGGAGGGATGGAGGGGTGTAGGGATGAGAGATGGAGGGATGAGGGATGGAGGGATGTAGGGATGAGGGATGTAGGGATGAGGGATGGAGGGATGAGGGATGGAGGGATGTAGGGATGAGGGATGTAAGGATGAGGGCTGTAGGGATGAGGGATGTTGAGGGGAGGGAGGGAAGAAGGGATTGATGGATGTATCGCTCGGTGTGAGTCGGAAGGGGAACTGTATGGGTAGGAGGGAGAGGGAGGGTGGGTTGAGAAGATGGAGACAAGCAGTGGCCGGAAGTTTTGCCGGATATAAATAGGGGTGGCCGTGGTTTGAGGCGGAGTTTTAGGCGTGGCCATGCTCCTGAGCCTATGTTAACAATTTAACCTCATAAGCTACAGTATTGCAACCAAGCAGACAGCACTGCTTCTCTCTCTCTCTCTCTCTCTCTCTCTCTCTCTCTCTCTCTCTCTCTCTCTATCTCTATCTCTATCTCCAATTTCAAAAATCTATTTAAAACCCATAACAAACAAACAAAATTCCCAAAGTTGTCCTGAAATGAACTTATTAAATAAACGAAACGAAAAATATAGCCTACTTATGCAAACAACATTGAATCTGGACTTGAAATTATTCTGATTAGGCCTAGCCTACATTGCAAATAAGCAGACAGCGCTGCTTTTCACACACACACACACACACACACACACACACACACACACACACACACACACACACACACACACACACACACACACACACGGTGCTGCTAGCCTCTTTCTTCTTGTGAATTATATTCTTTTTAGAAAATAAGTCAAGTAAAAAATGTTTGCCTGCCATTATAGAGCTTTTTCGTTAACGTTCTTGAGGGAAAGAGCTTCCCCAAAACCGGCGGGCGGCGAGCTGGCCCCCCAGTGGGAGTGTCAGTGACACACCCCCAGCTCGCCACGGGGTCACGAGCATGATGACGAATCATCATTTTTTAAGGAAATCGTTTTTATTTGTTATTGTAATTACTGTGAAATGTATTATGTTGTTGTCGTTATTACAACAAATACACACTTGCAACTGATAAGACTGGCAATGATTTTATATTTATTAGACTTTCAAAAAAATAAGATCATGCTCCAAATAAGTGGGGGTACGTCGTACCCCCGCGTCCAACGCCCACTACACCACTGCTCACATCATGATATACTCTCTGTTAGGGCTGTGTAATTAATCGTATTGTAATCGCGATTACGATTTTGGCTTGCAACGATTACGAAAACAACGCAATCTAAATAAAACGATTATTATTTTTATTTTATTTTTTTAAATGTAATTATTATTATTTTATTTTTTTCAGTTGAATTATACTTAAAGTTCAGGGTAATAAACTCTTAAAAACATACGGTTCACTTTTTTTTTTCAATCAATGGATGTTTTCAAAGTAAATGGATAATCATTTTTTAATAATCGTGATATCAATTATTGACAAAAATAATCGTGATAATGATTTTTGCCATAATCGCACAGCCCTACTCTGTGTGATAATCTCATATCACCATGTCTGAGTTACTGTGTGGAGATCTGGGGAAACAAAAAACCAACCTACAGCCGTTATGCACATTACAAAAAAGGGCTATAACCGGGTGTCCGCGGGGTCTTAAAAAGTATTAAAAGTTGATAAATCAATTTGGCGAAAATTAAGGCTTTTAAAAAGTATTAAAAAGTATTAAATGGCATTTTCCAAGGTATTAAGAAGTCCCACAGCAACGACAACATGAAACACTCTTTAATTTACTGAAACGACATGTCGGGAAACCCCACAAGGCGGCCCCATGCATAGCGCGCCGTAAAATGCTGCTTATTATTTTAAGTTTCGTTGCCTTGCTCCGCTCTGTGTGTGGGGGGGGGGGGGGAATAAACGACTACGGTAACGGGTCCCAAGGTGGGAAGACCGGCATACGCAACGCTCTGGGGGTCAAACGGCTCCGTGTGTGCCCTATATGATCATTTTCTGATAACGATGAAAGAGCCCGCCTCCCTCTCCCCACGTCTCCTGCTGCTGCTGGGCTGTCAGAAGAGGGGGAGGAAAAGAGAGGCAGTCACCGTTTATTAAATATTATTATATTATTATACAGAGAACAGAGTCGTTATCAATTTGTTTTAAAGCTCAATAAATAACAAAGAAGACCTCTGACCGGCACTTTCCTAATTTTGTACGGAAGATTTAAACTTTAACGGACATGTTGACCGGCGGAACATTTTTTTTAGGGAAACTGCCGCACGGTCCCCTCGTTCCTTGGAAGAGGCGGAGAGGTGGGTGTTTTTCATCTGCTGGTGGACTACCTGAGAGATACAGCAGGAGAACACGCCGTCCACCGAGGAGAATAAACAGAAGGGCAACCATGGCAACCATGCTCCGGGTTCTTCTTCGCTGCTTTTGGTGTATTTCGGGCGGCAGCAGCGCCACTTACAGGCATGACATATGTACTACATCGTTTCCAGCATTTGCAGCGGTCTAGTGTGAACGGACACATTAATGAATCGAATGCGTGTGAACGGAAGCCTTTTTTGCGCTTGCGTATGCGTTTTACCGTATGCGTCCTCGTGGTGCCGGGGTCTAAGCCAAACTATATCCGGTCACAGAGATCTGCTATTTTAAAGTAAAGTCAACACATATAGACCCTAATATAGTCTATATTAAGAACGAGAAAAGTCTTAACACATATATCCTTTTTTGTAAACATATGAAAAATGTGTGAGGGTGATGACGTCAGAGCATCGTCCTATGTGCCAGGGCTTAGCCCCGGACAGCCGCACCCCAATTTAACCCCTGGGTATTTGTGAGGGAGCTCCTATATGGCATTACCCCGCTGAAGCTCACCAAAGTTTAATATAATTCATAGTTCAAAGTTTTGTCAATTGTTTTGTTTATTGGTCAAATACTGGTTTCTAATGTTTTTTGAGGAGTTTTACTGGAATGAAAGAGGACAGAGTACAGAAGCAACAAAGCAGCATACTGCATTAAACCTGACCTTCAAAGAGAGGTTGAAGTTCATGTGGAGAGAAGGCTTCAGTAGTCTGTCTGCACTCTGTTTAGTTTTGCTATCTTACAATCAATATAGTAAATGTGAGGTAAAGTGTGTCGCCAATGTAACCGGTTAGAACTCAAAGTTGCGATGAGGTCTTAAAATGTATGGAAAGGGTCTTAAAAAAGGTCTTAAAAGGTATTAAATTTGAATTCAGGATTCCTGCATATACCCTGTATAAGAGTAATCAATAATGCTGGATATCTTGAACACACTCATTCATTATTCTTGAAGTCACACACTGAAGTTTACTGATCTGGTTACATTTCAAAGTGCATCATGTACAGAGCAAGAGATCATCTACTTCCTAGGAAACTACAGACGTTGTTCATAGACAGAGAGGGGGGGTATCATCTGAGAGGAGATCTACATTTGAAACAACTCAAGGTCAGAAGAACTCTGAGAAGAGCAGAACAATCTGGGGGGGGGGGGGGTTCATGGAGCGGTTTGGAGCAGGAGTTCAAACAAAGCACACATATCATTCACTTTAAAGGATGCACAGAAACACTTCTTTGGAAAACTATGAGAACTAGAAAATGCATTTCCTGCAGAAAATGCGTGCGAATGCTGTAAACTGTGAACATTTATGGCTGAATTTAGCTGAACATGCAGAAAAAGCTGAATATGTTATTAGCTGAATGGTAGCTGCTTTTAGCTACAGAGACCAAGTCAGTGTGTTGCTAAACTTAGTGGAGAAATGCAGAAAAGTGAAATGATTTGAATCAAATTGTTACAGCTCAAATGCATTGCAATGACTTTGTTGAAAACTAGAAAGTGAAATGTTAAACTCTCCCAAACCACGCCGCTCCTCCGCTCCCTTCACTGGCTTCCAGTAACTGCTAGAATCCACTTCAAGACACTGGTACTTGCGTACCATGCTGTGAATGGATCTGGCCCTTCCTACATCCAGGACATGGTTAAACCGTACACCCCAGCACGTGCACTCCGCTCTGCATCAGCCAAACAGCTCGCTGCACCCGCACTGCGAGGGGGACCCAAGTTCCCATCAGCAGAAACACGTGGGTTTGCTATCCTGGCTCCAAAATGGTGGAATGAGCTCCCCATTGAAATCAGGACAGCAGAAAGCTTACACATCTTCTTCAGACTGAAAACTCATCTCTTTGGACTCCACTTCCAGAGATAGAATTACTAACAAAGCACTTATATACTAATAAAGGGCTGGCTTATCTAAAGCCAGTTGAGTAGCACTTGAAATGTTTAGCTCTATGAAACCTGATGAACTTATATGATTCTGATTTCTTCAAGTTTGTATCTTCCTGGTCGAATGTACTTATTGTAAGTCGCTTTGAATAAAAGAGTCAGCTAAATGTGATGTAATGTAATGTAAACTGGAAGAGGAGGAAAAATAGTGAAGAAGCTTAATATTTAAAATAAAAGGTTTAAAAAAGGTATAACAACAACATGTATAGCCTCAATGTCCTGAAATAGCTGAATAAGTTAATAGTTGAATGGTTTGTAGCTGAAAGTAGGCTGAAGGAGTTACATATCAAATGTAAGTAGTAGTGATTGAATGTTTACAGACACCTGTGTGTGTAAGCCCAGAGATCAAAGGTTACCATGGTGACAACATTATCAAACACCTATTTATGTGTGTGTGTGTGTGTGTGTGTGTGTGTGTGTGTGTGTGTGTGTGTGTGTGTGTGTGTGTGTGTGTGTGTGTGTGTGTGCGTGTGTGTTTGTGTGTGTGTGTGTGTGTGTGTGTGTGTGTGTGTGTGTGTGTGTGTGTGTGTGTGTGTGTGTGTGTGTGTGTGTGTGTGTGTGTGTGTGTGTGTGTGCGTGTGTGTGTGTGTGTGTGTGTGTGTGTGTGTGCGTGTGTGTGTGTGTGTGTGTGTGTGTGTACCAGTCTGTCTGTAGGCGTGTCTGCTCTGATTAGATGATGTCACTCAGGTGTGTGGCCCCAATCTGCCCAGCAACACCATGGTTACCAACTGCAGAACTGAGTCCCATTAAGAATGCATTGAGGATTATATCTGACAATTTTGCCAACTGTTAAAAAAATATGGCTCCTATAAAAAACATTTGCAGACCGTGAGCATCAGGGAACCCCAATGAACTGATATATGTTTGTTTTTTAGGTTTTGTGTGTAAAATGTGGAAATGGGAGCAGTTAGTCTAAAGTGGACTTCTCTCTGTTCTGAAGAAAGATCCGGAACAATGTAACATGGGAGTCTATTGGGAGCTAGGTGGACTTTTTGTCACTCAGATCACTATTGGACCAGAACGGCGGGTCCGTTTGATATGATGGAGGCAATTGAGCAGGCCAGACTAATTATGCTCCTGAAATCTGATGAAATTATTTGAATAGAGTTTATATTTTGGCTCTGAGTGATGATGTCACGCACTCTAGCTCTGAAGAGTCGTCCCATAGACACCCATTATAAAATCTAAAACGGCCTGAAAATCTACCAAAACTTAAACGTTGATAAGTCAAAACGTGTAAAATATATCAAAAATCTGAAGAACGACTATATAGCTGAAGGTCTTGTGATCATTTTAAAGTTGGAATGAAGTCTTTAGCTGAAAGTATGTGGAAGGAGTAGCATTTGGCACAAGGTAAACAAGGATTTGAAGGCTCCTCCCATTGACTTCCATGTTAAAAAAAGAGTTTAAAAAGCTGAATATTTTGAAAAGTATAAAATATTTTGAAAAAGTTGAACGTTTCCCATCATGTGCTGAACAGGCTGAATAGTTTGATATCTGCAGCTGAAAGTATGCTGATGTCACTGAGAGCCAAAGTATTGGCTGAAATAAGAAGAGGAAGAGGAAGAATAAAGACTTGAAGAACTAAAGTGGAATGCTGTAAACAGAAACTAATAAAGAAATGAGATTGACGAGGAGAAATGATTGTAAATGTATAAATGTAAATATGTAAGTAGGAATAACTTGCAGAGATGATTGAAAGGATAATCACTGATCAGCAGTAAGTAAGGGGGATCAATAAGCACCTGCTCCCTTCGGACACAGAGGATCTATTGTCATTATTATGAACATTGATAAATACGTTATTCTAACAATACGCTGTTCTGTTTCTCACATGTGTGTTTCTCCCTCCAGGCTGGACCATGGTGGAGAGCAGAGGTTGAAACCAGGTGTGAGGAAGTGTAAGTGTGGATCAGTCACAGATGATGGAGGTGGTATTTATTCATTAGAATATGACTGATCTTGAAGCTTTATAGAAAGGACCACTTAACGGCCCGTCTACACTACAGGCATGAAAAAATCACATGAATGAACCAATCACATGAATCTCCCGCCCCCGACATACAAAGCAATAGCAATGTTAAAACGAAGTAAACTGGATATAAACTCTCCAAACAGGCGAAAAAACGACCAGTTTCACCCACTGTCTCTGCCACCTCCCTCCATGCCTGGTTCCTCCGGTTTGTATCCCGGTAAATAGGTAAATAGTTCCGGTCGTAAAGAACCGGGTGATTTGCTACCGTAATATCTCGTTTGGAATATGAGGAAATGAACTGCGGTCTGGCTCTCCCAGCTTGCACGCGGTTTGATTGGCTGCGCTTGCACTGGCGGGATTTGCATAAACGGGATTTGATTGGCTGATGCCAAGCATCGAGCCGCTCGTGATGCTTGGCATCAAGCCTCAAATGTGTTCAACTTTTGATGCCGATAGATGCTCGTGATGCTTGCAAAGCCATGCCATGCTCCCCACAATGCAGTTTGGCGAAGATTAAAAATCTTCTACGTCACCCCATTCAAGTGAATGGGCGAAGCGTTGAAAGCATTTTTTGATGCCTGTAGTGTAGACGTACCATACCCGTCTACACTACAGGCATGAAAAGATCTTGAAGCTGGGCGTGTCTGAAGCTTGGTGATTTTTTGCGAGCAACCAATCACATGAATCTCCCGCCCCCGACATACAAAGCAATAGCAATGTTAAAACGAAGTAAACTGGATATAAACTCTCCAAACAGGCGAAAAAACTATCAGTTTCACCCACTGTATCTGCCACCTCCCTCCATGCCTGGTTCCTCCGGTTTGTATCCCGGTAAATAGTTCCGGTCGTAAAGAACCGGGTGATTTGCTACCGTAATATCTCGTTTGGAATATGAGGAAATGAACTGCGGTCTGGCTCTCCCAGCTTGCACGCGGTTTGATTGGCTGCGCTTGCACTGGCGGGATTTGCATAAACGGGATTTGATTGGCTGATGCCAAGCATCGAGCCTCAAAAGTTGAACTTTTGATGCCGATAGATGCTCGTGATGCTTGCAAAGCCATGCCATGCTCCCCACAATGCAGTTCGGCGAAGATTAAAAATCTTCTACGTCACCCCATTCAAGTGAATGGGCGAAGCGTTGAAAGCATTTTTTGATGCCTGTAGTGTAGACGGGCCGTAACAGAGAGCAAAGCCTTCAGGTGAGTCTGATGATAAACTGCTGTCTGTGTCTCTCATCAGATTCCTGTGAACTCACCCTGGACTCAAACACAGTATTCAGATACCTCAAACTGTCTGGGAACAACAGGAAGGTGACATCTGTGTGGGAGAAGCCACAGCCATATCCTAATCATCCAGAGAGGTTTGAGTCCTGGCCTCTGCTGATGTGTAGAGAAGCTCTGACTGGTCTCTGTTACTGGGAGGTTGAGTGGAAAGAAGGGGTTCTCATATCAGTGACTTACAGAGGAATCAGCAGGAGAGGAGGAGACAGTGAGGACTGTGTGTTTGGAGGGAATGATCAGTCCTGGAGTCTGATCTGCTCTCGTAGAGGTTACTATGTCTGTCACAATAACAAAGAAACGCACATCTCCTCCTCCCCCTCCTCTGGTAGAGTAGCAGTGTATCTGGATCACCCTGCTGGCTCTCTCTCCTTCTACAGAGTCTCCTCTGACAGACTGATCCACCTCCACACCTTCAGAACCACATTCACTGAACCTCTCTACGCTGGGTTTGGGCTTTGGTTCGATGACTCCTCAGCGTCTCTGTGTCCTCTGTAGGAGGAGACCACTTCCTGTCCTGGGGTTTAAATGTTGGTGTTTTAAATCGAGGCTTCTCATTGGTTACCATGTGTCTCACTGATTGTGTCTGTAATAAAGTTTTCTCGAAGCAACGTATTAAAGCTGATACTGAAGACTGTAGTGATCGTCATTAAGTTGAATAAAGGAGCGAAGGATCACTTCTAGGCAGGGTTGGGAGGGTTACTTTGTAAATGTAATCAGTTACTGAATACTGAATACATGCTCTGAAAGTAATCAGAATACAGCTACAGTTACGTATTCAGATTACTTTTAGAATACTTTTGGAATACTTTATTTTTCCATAACAGATGGGTATGATTTGGTGCACAGGAGACACTTATTTGACTGTTTTAATGGCTTATCAAGAACTCAAACACAACATCTTGGTGTCATTCTGGACAGCTCCCTCTCATCTGCACCCCGCATAAAAAACATCACCCGGACTGCATTCTTTGTACTGTCTTAAAACCTTTCCTTGGAATATGTTATGAATTGTAAGGTGTCCTTGGGTGCTTTGAAAGGCGCCCCTAAATAGAATTAATTATCATTATTATTTATTATCTGAAACGATGTAATAACTTTTAAAACTGTTTCCAGTCACTTGCCCCATGCATTCTGCAGCAGCAGGCCATTCACTTTGATTTGATCCCGTTATGAAATGTCATCATTTCGACAATAAAGAAATGCTACATAAACTTTATCTTGCACATTTGATCTAACCATCTCCGTTTCTAACTTTCAATATATTTTAAAAGAGATCTCTCTCTCTCATCTGCGTGCGGGGGCGGGGCCTCACAGACAGCAGCGCTGTGCAGTGTGCACACAGTTCTGCCGGTAATGAATATTACATTTTGTGAGGAATCTTTTCCACCAATAATTCCAATAAGTATTCCAAAATGTATTCACTTCAGGTTTACTAAAGTAACTGTAATCAGATTACTCGTTTTTCAATCAATCAATGTTTATTTATATAGCCCAATATCACAAATTTTACATTTGTCTCAGTGGACTTCACAGTTTGTACAGAATATCAGTATGACAATACGACACCCTCTGTCCTTAGACCCTCTGTCCTCAGACCCTCTGTCCTCAGAGCCTCTGTCCTTAGACCCTCTGTCCTTAGACCCTCTGTCCTTAGACCCTCACATCGTACAAGGAAAAACTTCCAGAGAAAACCCACAGTTTAAAGGGGAACATGGGAGAAACCTCAGGGAGAGCAACAGAGGAGGGATCCCTCTCCCAGGACGGACAGACGTGCAATAGATGTCGTGTGTAAATTGAAAAGATAATACCTTTGCAACGTAGGTAGTCCAAATGCTTGGAAATGCATAATAGGAAGATGAATCCACGAGGATATCCATCCAGGACCACAGCAACAGGACCGCAGGATCATCCATGACTCCGGATCCCGGCGTATATAGACACCAAAAAGAAAGACATTTGGGGAAGCTGGGTTAATCGGAACATGAGAGTACACAGGTATAGACAGAGAGAAGGAAGAAGTAAGATGTCCCCCGACAAACTAAGCCTATATCAGCAAAACTAGGGGCTGAATCTAATCAGCCCTAACTATAAGCTTTATCAAAAAGGAAGGTCTTAAGCGCACTCTTAAAAATGGATAGGGTGTCTGCCGTCCGAACACAAACTGGAAGCTGATTCCACAAAAGTGGAGCTTGATAAGAAAAGGCTCTGGCTCCCATTGTACTTTTAGAGACTCTAGGAACAACCAACAACCCTGCATTCTTGGAACGCAATGCCCTAGTAGGACAGTAGGGTATAATGAGTTCTTTAAGGTAAGATGGCGCCTGCCCATTAAGGGCTTTGTAGGCGAGAAGAAGAATTTTAAATTCTATCCTGTGTTCTATAGGGAGCCAGTGTAAGGCAGCCAGAACAGGAGTAATGTGGTCCCTTTTCCTAACTCTGGTTAGTACACGAGCTGCAGCATTTTGAATCAGCTGAAGCGACTTGACTGACTTCTTGGTACACCCTGATAATAAGGAGTTACAATAATCCAGCCTAGAAGTAACAAATGCATGAACTAGTTTCTCTGCATCGTTTTGAGGCAAGATATGCCTGATTTTTGCAATGTTACGTAGATGGAAGTAGGCGGTCCTTGAAATGGATTTTATGTGGGTGTTAAAGGATAAATCCTGATCAAATATAACACCAAGATTCCTTACAGTCTCACTGGAGGCCAAATTATTGTCATCCATACTTAGTATATCTTTAGATAATTTGTTTCGTAGATTCTTCGGGCCAAGTACAATAACTTTAGTTTTGGTCGTGTTTAACATCAAAAAATGTAAGGTCATCCACGTTTTTAAGTCCTTGAGGCAGTCTTGAATTTTATTTAAATGATTAATTTCATCAGGCTTGATTGATAAATATAGTTGAGTATCATCCGCATAACAATGAAAGTTTACAGAATGATTCCTTATAATATTGCCTAACGGAAGCATATATAGGGTGAACAAAATAGGTCCAAGCACTGAGCCCTGTGGCACTCCATGGCTAACTTCGGTTTGCATGGAAGATTCATCGTTGACACGTACAAACTGAGAGCGTTCAGATAGATAGGACCTAAACCAGCCTAAAGCAGTTCCCTGTATGCCAACTAAGTGCTCTAGTCTTTGCAATAGGATATCATGGTCGATAGTATCAAATGCAGCACTAAGATCGAGCAAGACAAGAATAGAGACAAGTCCCTTGTCTGAGGCTATTAGAAGGTCATTAGTGACTTTAACCAGAGCTGTCTCTGTGCTATGTTGTGTTCTAAAGCCAGACTGAACATCTTCAAATAAATCATAGTGTTTTAAGTAATCACACAGCTGTTTTGCGACTGCTTTCTCATGAATCTTTGAAAGGAACGGGAGATTAGAAATAGGTCTATAGTTGGCTAAAACCTCTGGATCGAGGTTATGCTTTTTAAGAAGCGGTTTTATCACTGCTACTTTGAATGATTGTGGAACATAGCCTGATAATAAAGACATATTCATAATATTTAATAAAGAAGTGCTAATTAATGGAAAAACTTCTTTTAACAGCTTAGTTGGAATCGGGTCTAAGATACACGTTGATGGTTTAGAAGAGAGAATCATTGAATTTAATTGTTCAAGGTTTATGGCTGAAAAGCATTCTAGTTTACTATCTAGTGTAATATTAGAACTTACGTTTCCGGGAGCTGTTGATAACCAACACGTTTCACTCCCAACCCGTCACATATTGACGGACGGTCAGGGCCCCTCCCCGTCACTCTATTACGGACAGGGTACCCCTTGGAAGTCAGTTTTCAATGGGCAGGGCGTCCCATTGACTTGCATAGAGCTCCCTGAACGTTGGTAATAGAGGAGTCGGGATTGCGGCGAAATGCTCTCTGCAGATCCATTCTCACAGCGTTTATCAACCTTTAACTCAATATCAAGCCACACTTATTGTTTTTACTTCTTTATTTTAATTGAATAATGTAGGACTTTTGTTGCCGTCAGTTATGGGGAGAGTAGGGGCTCAGAAAACTGAAATCTGTATTATTTCATCGTTTGTTCCTTCTAATTTTGTATTCTTTTCTAAACCACACTGTTATCTACTCAACAATAACACATCATTATCCTTGTGTTTATTTATTTGTTTGATTAATAAACACAAGTTGGAGTCCGTCAGGACCGAGGGTCGGAGCAGCTCATTTGCTTTAGAGAATATTACACCCGGAAGTAAGTATTCTCTCCGCTTCTTGACAAACCCTGTGATAGTCCTCAAGCTCTGCGATTGGAGAGTCTGCTCCGAGGGTTACGCCGAGCATCGAACAGCACTTTGAAATGGGATGGAACCACGGCAGACTGTCCAAAACTGGTTTGAACGGGTTCACCCCGTCCCCCCCTACCCCACCCCGTCCCCAGAAGTACACATGCTGGCTATTGTGTTTCGCAACATGTTCTCTACCTATGGCACGTCTCTACTGGGAGTTGTAGTTTTAAAATACATTTTCGTATTTCCCATAATAAGAAGTTGCCAGTATTAAACTGTGAACATCCCTGGAGGTTTAGGGGATAGGAAACACTCACATTTAAAACATATCATTAATAAATAGGTGAAATTGCTTGTGCCCATAATGGGCAGCATTAATATATACCCACATGCCAGCTAAGGTCAGAAGAGCTTTATTTAACAGCTGCTCTTATGTCTGTGACCCCTCCTGTTGTTCATTGATAAGCCTGAAACATGCACTTGTCAAGGTTCAGAGGCACATCTGGCAGAACCATCGATCATCTTACATTACTTTACATTTAGCTGAGGCTTTTATCCAAAGCGAATTACAATAAGTGCGTTCGACCAGGAAGATACAACCTTGAAGAAAACAGAATCATATAAGTACATCAGGTTTCATAGAGCCAAACATTTCAAGTGCTACTCAACTGGCTTTAGATAAGCCAGCCCTTTATTAGTATATAAGTGCTTTGTTAGTAATTCTATCTCTGGAAGTGGAGTCTAAAGAGATGAGATATACTTTATTGATCCCAAGTTGGAAACATTTGCGTTACATCAGCATGTGTAACAGTTGTAAATATGCAGTGGTGTTTTTTTGTAAATCATTTAGTATAATCACACAAATTCTGTGTTCTTTATTTATTGATTTTTCAATACCTGACGAGGTCGGAGATGAAGAACTTGGGTCGCAGGTTCCTCAACAGTGCATCACAAGACATCTATCAATATGTGTGCATACCTCCACCATTAAACTGTCATTCTGCACATTTCTTATTCTATCTACATACATCTTATAAGAGTATAATACATATGTATAATATCAGTTAAAATAAGTGCTTAAACATACAGTAGTCAACATTGCAGGAAAGCAATATATTAGTACTTTGTCAGGCTTAATGTTTATACCCCCAAAGCTTTTTTCTTATTCAAAATAAGACCTTAACCTAAAGTATTCTTTAATGTTTAAATAAAGCCTTATTAGTTTGTCTGTCTGTGTCTCCAATTAATATCTAATAATAAAAACAATACATTTCAATAACGTGCTTTAACCACCAGGTGTCCCTTTCTATCAGCTGTGCACCGTTATGGTGTAAATATACCAATTGGATCAAATATAAAAGTCAGCCGAATTAGTATTGATACTGCAAGGAGACTGTTACGTTCCCTTCTAAATCTAGGGGGTACAAAGGGAAGTAACAACACACAACTACCGGCCGAGAGAAAGAGGAGAGGAAACTGAATGCTGAATACACAAAGTGAGATTTTAATTAATAAAAAAGTAAAGAGGCTCACCAGCCAAACTGCAAAAACAAAACTTAATTAACTAAGGACAACTTTCTTTCAAAAGAAAGTGACTAACATAAAACAATACACAAAGAAACACTGGAGCACATCTCCTAACAATTAGCAGTACACAGGTTAAACTAGGCCTCACACAGAGACACTACACTACAGCACGTAACACAGGCTGCACACATGCAGCCAGAGGAGAAGGAGAGAACGACTGCAGCTTTCCTCAGGTCCTTTATGGAGGCCCTGATTGGGGATTGGGAGCACCTGGGGAGAGGCTGCACCTGGAGACAATCAGAGGGAGAGAGAGAGACCCCCACACAAAAGCACACGAGCACCAACTGCGGCACGTAACAAGACGTGTTGTGTGAAGAGAAATTGAAGATGTTGTTTAATTGCTGATATATTTATGATCCACGTCACATTTTCAGTTTCGGCGGCAGTTCTTCCTGTTTGTCTAGAAGTCTTCTCATCAGGGCTCTATAAATAGAGAACTACGGCAGATGTGTAATATGTAATGCAGCCGAACCGTGTATTACAATGCCGTTATGTGATGACTTTCAAAGAGAAAAGCAAGAACACTCGGAATAAACTATTATTTTATTTTTAAATAAATGTTTTTGGATTTCACATCAACAGGAAGTCCGCTTAACTATAATGTCCGTGCGGAACAATACCCCAACCCATAGATCCGCGGGTGAATAATAATCACCACATTACACACATCCCTTCACATTTAAATTTAAATTTACATTAAAGTATTTCGTGAGGCCTTCTAAAATGTTTTTAAATATAATTACAATAACAACGGATCGTCGGGGTAGCATTTGCCGGGGAGCGTTCTCATGGCGTCTATTATCAACGCTATGGGAGGTCTATGAAGGTCTATGGGACGCCCTGCCCGTTGAAAACTGACTTCCAAGGGGTACCCTGTACCTAATATAGTGACGGGGAGGGGCCCTGACCGACCGTCAATATGTGACGGGTTGAGAGTGAGAACGTGTTGTGATAACACTATTCTGGTCAAAGGCAAGAGGTCATTAATTTTGTTTCTAAGAGTAACAATTTTATCGTTAAAAAAACATTTTTCAAATGTAACGCCAGCTGAATACAGTTAGTACCCAGGGGGCAAAACCCACTTTTTTAGGAAATCAGACATGGAATGTTGTAAAAGGCTGTCCACCAGAAATGATATCTAGGACCTTCAGGGATCACAGCCTGGGTGAACAACCCGGTCAACTGGCTACTGGAAAGCTACAGTGAGGGTCCAAACAATGCAACCCCTGTATGAAAAAAAGTCAAACATTCTGTCTGGTCAGATGCCATCATTCTCTTTCTCGTTGAATATCTCTGTGACAGTTCATGGTAAAGACAAACTGAGCCAACCTATTGAAAGAGCAGAAAGTAAGCTTTCAGGTGATGCCTTTGTTAAGCCTGTTCTCAATAAGGCCACTAGATGGCGCTGCGCCTTTTTTTGTCTCTCCAAAGCGAAATCCATTTCAAGCAATGCACTGGTGGTCCTCTGGATTGTTTGCTGTGTTCCAAATGGGTAAATATACTTGAAAGATTATTTCTATATAACATATTGAAGGGTTTATATTAATATACACAAGGTTTGCTGCCGATGCTAAGTTGAATTGATTCAATGTTTACAGATTTTCCAGCAAACATACACTTGAATACACTTGAATAAACATTGACATGTTTATTCAAGTGTATGAGTGACATAGAGCAAGTGAGATGGCCAGTGTTTCTCAAACTTTTTACACAGAGTACCACCTCAAATGATATTGGGCTCTCCTAGTAACACCATCATAGACCTTCCTGGGTACCACCGAGATAAAGGATTTAATATGAAAAGCCATATGATGCTCTCATTTGTTAGTGACATTCCACATGCAAATAAGATAAGATGGTACTTTATTGATCCCAATTTGGGAAACATGTTTTAGTTACAGCAGCATAAGGGACAAGGCATTTTACAATAAATTAGAAATAAGCAAGAAAAATAAAGAAAATTAAAACTGCGGTCGCGCGCAGTGATGAGCGGGCCCTCGCGTCCGTGCACCTGTCGGGGAGGGCAGCCGGTCGTCCCGGCGTCAAGCAGACGCGCGCGAGTCGGAAATGAGCCGTTTGTCATTTCTCTAATTTTTTGCGTCCCGGAATCCCAGGTCCTCCGGCAGCGACCCGGAAACGGAAGTCGGCGCGCCGTCTCGAAGGAAAACCAATTTCTCTAAAGGCTCGTCAAGGATCGATTATCGAGGAGGCTGTCTGGAGGAGCCGTAACCGAGGATACACTGATTTGGAGGAGCTAGAACCGAGGGTCCACTGATGCAGAGGAGAGAGGAGTCTCTCTGACTTTCTGCCCTTTACCGTTTGTTTACTCACTAATCACATCTCCCCTGGATGTTAGGGTATATTTTTTTGATACAACTGGTTTCATTCAGACGCGATGTTTACAGTGAGAAAAGCAATAATATATGTAACAGGCCTACATTACACACTTTATTTGTATGCTTTAGTAGATATCTACAAGTAAACAGTAGATCTTTTTCATGAAACCATATAGTGCTTCACATTATAAAATATACAAGGGCTGTAGCCTGATATACATCATGCTTTAGAAGCTGTATGTGTGTGTTGTACAGTCAGTAGGTGTGTGTTGTGGAGTGTATAGGTGCCTGTTGTAATTGAATTTGCCGCAAGCAGAGCCGGTGTGTGTGTGTGGGTTAGGGGTAATCATAACCCTAAACCCTAACCAGTTATGAGCATTTATTTCTAAGCCCCGTCTTTTTGCAAACAGGTTTAGATTAATGATGGCCATATTTATCGACTGAACATGCTCATTTTCTACGGTAATGTGTCTGACCCTCCACCGATGCTGTATACTAAGTTTGGCGTTGAAAAAGAAAACATTGAAATTTAAGGTAATATTTCACTATTTTTAAAATTATGCTAATTTCAAACAAATGAAGTAGGCGGAGCTTAGGGGTTCAAGGAGATAATATGTAGAGTAGGTCCACCGAAATACGTGTGCAAAATGTCAGGTCATTCGGAGTTAACGGTGTGACTTTGTAAATATTATTCCAAAAATGGAAATATAGTAGTTTGGATTGATGTAATCGTCAAACACTGTACATTCTCCGTTAGCTTACGAGCTCCCCGTTCGAGCGAACAACTATTCCTTTTCAATATAGCATCACATTGGATATGCGCTTAAGTTGTCCTAGATTGGAATTTTTCTTATCTTTTCCCTAAAAGGAATTAGCAGACATGTGCTTAAAATGCATGAAAAACGCACATTTTTCAAAATGGCCAGCTTTCTGGGGGGCGGGGCTAATTAAAAGCAATTTGAAATATGTGTGCAATCATAATAGCAATGTGAATACAGTGTTGCGTGAATATCGGAAAAACTATATGCGAGCATTTTGGAGCAATTTGCGCCATGTAAATCGTCAAATTGTGTAATCGCTGTTAGCTTACGACCTCCACGAGTGATTTTTCTAAAATGTGCTCCGCAATTAAGTATCATATTGGATAGAGGCTGAACTTGTCCTGCATTGGAATTTTTCTGATCATTCCCCTAGGAGGAGTTCGCAAGAATGTGCTGAAAATGCATGAAAAACGCACATTCTTCAAAATGGCCGACTTCCTGGGGGGCGGGGCTAATGGAATCTATTTACAAATATGTCCGCATCTCCATGAAGAATGTTTGTGCCAAAATTCGTGAAGTTCTGAGAAACTATATGTGACTACCGCACAATAGGGGGCGCAAGTGAGCAGTTTTTTTGAAAAATTCGGTGTTTTTTTTACATTCTCGAAAAGGTCGTGGGCTCTGACGTGTGTCCCAAGTTTTGCGTCCGAAGCTTATTTTATGCTATCGCAATTTTAAAAAATTGTATAGGCCACGCCCACATTCTGAATTTGTTTTAACACTTTAAATCTGAGTTTGTAATCACCCCGAGAATATGTGTAAAAAAATAAAATAAAATATTCGTCCATACGCTCTTGAGTTATAAATTGGTGGTGTTTTTGGCGTCCCCTATAGCCAAAAATGAAAATGCTTTGGTGTGCCTATTCCCCAAGACAGACTGAACCTATTAACCAAAATCTGTGATGTTTGGATACATTGTTGATGAGTTATGAGCATTTCTTTCTAAGCCCCGCCTTTTTGCGAGTACGTTTTGATTGACGGCGGCAATATTTATCGTCCTAACATGCTCATTTTCTTTGGTAATGTGTCTGACCCTCCATCGATGCTGTATAGGAAGTTTGGTGTTGAAGAACTGAAAATTGAAATTTAAGTGAATATTTAACTGTTTATGTAGATTATGCTAATTAAAAAATATATATATATTTTAGGATATATATATATAATATACATACATAAATATAACGGACATACGGCATGTGGAATATTAATGTAAATATTCAATATTGAACAGATTATATATGTGTAAAATGTACAACGTGGTGGAGAGAGTTATCTTCCAGCCAGAGGTGATTTGTTTTACAGAGTTATGGCACAGCGGAGCTTCAGCAGTCTGTTGGAGAAGGAGCTCCGTTGACTGTCCAGCTGCAGGTGGAGAGGGGGGGGGGGGGGGGTATCTGTCTGTCCAGCTGCAGGTGGAGAGGGGGGGTGGGGTTATCCATGATGGACAACAGCCTGTTCAGTGTCCTCCTCTCCTCCACAGCTTCAAACGGGTCCAGCTTGATGCCGATGACAGACCCAGCTTTCCTGATCAGTTTATTGATCCTGCTGGTGTCACCGGCTCTGATGCTGCCCCCCCCCCCCCCCCAGCAGACCGCAGCAAAGAAGAGTGCACTGGCCACAACAGACTACAGGGCTATTCAACTACACATTCAGTTGGGCCAGATTTTATAACTACAAAATTGAGCTGGGCCAGACATTCAGTGGCCTGTAAAAAGCGGATAGTGACACATTTTAAACCAACACATATTACTGCGATGAAAAACATGCAATTTTTATTCATTGTTCATCTACTGTAACAAAGGTAGGTCAAAAAGTGCATAAAAACACAACTAATTAGCATTAATTTAACAGAATCTGAAAAAAAGTGCACAGTGTTAGCATTACATGTGTTTGCTTTAGAAGTCAAATATTCAGGTTATGTTTTTTGAACCAGGCACATCAAAAAGTGCATTTACTGAATCCAATAATAGCAGTCCTAATAAATGTCCTCACATCCAAAACAAACAGCTAAAGAGCTCCAATGCAACACAAAGAGGTAGTACTGTAGCAATACTATTTTTTCACTTTTCAAGTAATAACAAAAGAAATCATCCGTTTTGGTCACATTTGACCCAGACACATTACAAAGTGCACTTAAATGAATACAGAAAGAACTGTCAAACCCTTCAGTGCACAAACCCATAACAGGGATACGGGTAACTATATGAATGAATACTACACAACACGTCTACTATAGTAAACTAGGTGCTTACTATCACCTCATTTGTGATTGGTCATCGCTGACTTTCTCAATGGGAGAAGGGACATTTTTTGTTTTGAACAAGAGCAGTGATTTGTGGCTCATAGGATGTCAATGCAATCCTAAGACATTGGTGAAGAGTGCTGTCAGTCAGGGAGCAGCGAGTGCTACTTTTGATTGAGTTCATGTGTGAAAAGCTTGATTCACATGTGTATCCATTGTTGATCCAAAGATACTGAGCACACAGATCGCTACTTTCTGTACGTTAGGGAACTGCTGTTTGTTGACATCACTCCAAAACTTCGCTGGCCCGTTAGTGCGCTGCATGTCAATAAGTTCCATTGTATATTTCCCCTTGTCGATGCAGGGGACCACTTCCTTTTCTCTGGTTGATACGTCCCCCTCTATTGCAACAGTGAAGGGGTCTCTGGCAAAGCCCATCACCTCTGTGGGCAGAGCAAGTCCATCCAATCGACCGGAAAAGTTCTCTTTCAACCTCGCAATGAAATCTGTCATCACATCCTTGATTTGTGCCGGAGATGTGATGTGTTTGGGGAGCGTCGGAAAATGCAGCATCCGACCCGTTACAAGTCGGTCGCGAAAAGGTCCAGCTTGACTTGGATCTGCTCCACAAGATCAATGACCGTTTTGTCTCTGTTTACGCTTCAGAGTTGAGAGAGACATGTTTTAGAGTTGCTATCATAGGACCACCGTTACTAGCACCACTAGATGCACTTTCAAAAAACGTGCTGCGTTGTGGTTTGGTGGTTTCTATGCAACGCGGAGTGTTGCGTTCATGGTCTGTACTAGTGTAGGAATTTGGCTACGGGAGGCTGGGCCACTCGGGAGTTGGTTCTGGGCCGCATCTGGCCCGCGGGCCACCATTTGAATAGGCCTGGTCTAGAAGATCTCCAGCATCTTGCTGCACACGTGGAAGGATCTCAGCTTCCTCAGAAAATAGAGTCTAGTCATCTCCTTCTTGTGCACAGCGTCAGTGTTGATCCTCCAGCTCAGCCCGTTGTCTAAGTGCACTCCCAGGTATTTGTAGTCCTCCGCAACAGCCACATCCTCTCCCAGAATGCACAGGGGTAGAGGAGACGTCCTCACCCTCCTGAAATCAGTGGCCATCTCTCTGGTCTTGGCCACATTCAGAATACTCACAACATTAGGCTGAGGTTCATCTTCCGCTCTTCTTGAAGTGGTTGTGCTTCTTGTTGCTTCCGGCTAAAACAAACATTAAAGACATTTTGAGTGTTTAAAATGTGCTGTAATACACAACACATTATTTATTCCTAAACTTGCAGAAAGAAAAACTAAAGTGTGACATTTAATCACACACCTGAGTGACATCATCTAATCAGAGCAGACACGCCTACAGACAGACTGGTACACACACACACACACACACACACACACACAATATTAACTGTAACTCACACAGTAGTAACTCGAGGACAACAGGATGGATATATGAAGTATGAATGAGTTCCTCCTCACCGGTGATGCCGTAGTGCTGAGCCGCAGCGCAGGCGACTCTGTGGGGGAAGAAGGGGGAAACCTCCACAGCGTAACCATGACGACCCGCACAGTGAAACACCTTCTCCATCACCTGCGGGGGGTTTAAAGGTCAAAGATGGGATCGGGTAACAGTAAAACAGGGACAATGTGTTGTCTGGGGATGAAAGGAATATAAAAAGGTTAGAAAAGTGTCAAAAGAACTATAACTTCACGGGAAGACTAGGGGTGGAGGGATGTGAGGATTTGGTGAGGGATATTTCCAAATATCTGGAACAAACTCCCAGAAACCTGCAGGTCCGCTGCAACTCTGACTACTTTTAAATCCAGGCTGAAGGCTTTTCTTTTTACCTCTACTTTAAATTGAACTATTCACATCTCACACTGCAACTTTTATTCATGTACCTGTTATTCATGTTTTGTTATCTTTGCTTTTTAATGTTTCTGATGTGTTCTATGCTCTTAATGTCTTTTGTAAAGCACTTTGAATTGTCTTATGTGGAAAGGTGCTGTATAAATAAACTGGCCTTGCCTTGCAGCTCCTGAGGAATCATAATGACAATAACTACTGGGGTCAAAAGGAAAAGCAGAGGTGTAAAGTAACCAAGTACATTTACTGTATTTAAGTACACATTGGACGTACTTGTAAGAGTGTTAAGTGCCGTAGTGGCTGCTTGTGTGGAGGTGTGTGGGTCTCTCTCCCCTGATTGTCTCCCTCCAGGCTCAGCCTCTCCCTCAGGTGCTCCCAATCCCCAATCAGGGCCTCCATGAAGGACCTGAGGAAGGCTGCAGTCTCTCTCTCCTTCTCCTGTGAGCTGCATGGATGGCAGTGGATGATCTGTGCAGCAGTGTCGTGTTGCTGTCTACGTGAGACGTGCAACTTGTCGAATATCTGAGTAGCGTTGTGATTTACTGTGGTCGCTTTCTGTTATGAGAAAGTTGTTTTGGTTTGTCGTAAGTTTGCAAATTGGCTGGTGAGCCCTCTTTTTCTTTTAGTAATTAAAAGACCATCTTGTGGCTTCACAATCAGTCTCCTCTCCTTTTTTCTCTCACCGGTTATTTTATATTTTGCTACTTTCCTTTGTACCCCTAGTCCAGGAGGGAACGTAACAAAGAGTATTATCATTCTGTACTACTCTACACTTCTACTATACTACATTTTAAACCCCCACATTTGCACTATTTACTCCCCTACATGTATTTTACAGATTAAGTTACTTGTTATTTCATTTATAATAATGATTATAAAACATATGTAGAACATCAAATACCACAATTGTCTTGTCATCTATGGTTGTTATTCTGTAAAGCTACTGGGAAAAGCCTGTTTTGTGATTTGGGGCTTTAAAAATAGATCTTGAATTGTTTTTATAACAACCAATAACCACAGTTTGACGTTACAAACGGACACAAACATCCGTTTATATCTTGTCACGTAGAAACGTTAAAACACCTGGAAAACAGCTCATAAATCCTTAGAAAGTGGACGTTTTGTCGACTTTTCGAGCAGGTTTTCTCCATGGATGTATCAGGAGAAATTCAAAAAACCTACTTCCGTGTTTTGATCAGGTGACCAAAAGACCCGGATGAAGGCTGGTTTAAGTGTAATATTGTAATTTAGCCAGTAGGGGGAAGTGTTTTTCAGAAATTGAAAACACTATAATAATTATAATAACACATTAATAATTAAAATAATACAAATGTAAAATATATTAAAAGGCAAATATATAACTAAATGCATTATTAATACATTTAGTGGAGTAAAAGTTCACCATTTACCTCTGAATTGTAGTGGAGTAGAAGTACAAAGTAGCATACCATGGAAATACTCAAGTAAAGTACAAATACCTGAGTAAACCTACTGACTTTACACCACTGGCTTTAATAATGTCCCTGCTGTGTGATGAATAAAGGATTTCTCGGTCTGATATATCGTAATATAAAATACAGCCAGAAGAGGAATTGTTTTTATTAAAAACAGCACAAAAACATGGTAAAGAAGACGGTACAATATTATGAAAACTCCTCTATAGGGAGGTATATTTTTCATAAAGTCAGCAAATATGTGATTCACACTAAGGCTGCACAGCTTGGGAAAATATCCAATTGTGATCATTCTGAAATTGTGATTAGGATACGATTCATGATATTACAGGAAATTAATGATTATGGTGGAGGATCTGCATCACAAGGATTTTACAACCAGGCTGGAGTATATCTGCAGCTGCACAACACTTCATTCAAAAGATGAATTTCAACACATATTTCTTTATATTTGAAAATGTCTGCAAATGGACAAAACAAAGTTTACTTTCTTCACCACCTTAGGTCTGTTGTTACTAACAAATGTCTAAATGACACGACTTAACGCCATCATGTACAACATTAGCCGCCTTTAGCTTAGCGGTGGCGACGTGAAGTCATGTGACCGTGCTGTAGTTCCTTTATAGCCCAACATTAGCCTCCTTTAGCTTAGCTGTGGTGAAGTCATGTGACCGTGCTGTAGTTCCTTTATAGCCCAACATTAGCCTCCTTTAGCTTAGCGGTGGTGAAGTCATGTGACCGTGCTGTAGTTCCTTTATAGCCCAACATTAGCCACCTTTAGCTTAGCGGTGGTGAAGTCATGTGACCGTGCTGTAGTTCCTCTATAGCCCAACATTAGCCACCTTTAGCTTAGCGGTGGTGACTTGAAGTCATGTGACCGTGCTGTAGTTCCTTTATAGCCCAACATTAGCCACCTTTAGCTTAGCGGTGGTGAAGTCATGTGACCGTGCTGTAGTTCCTCTATAGCCCAACATTAGCCTCCTTTAGCTTAGCGGTGGTGAAGTCATGTGACTGTGCTGTAGTTCCTTTATAGCCCAACATTAGCTTTTTACTTCATAAATCATAAAGTGGTGTTAATATGTGGAGATTATCCTGCTAAACTTAAACGTGTAAGAATCATAAACGTTGAGATTATTTTCTGCAATGATTCAAAATGGCTTATTATAAACGGTGCTGCCTTCAGGGACCAACACAGAAATAGAAATACCACTATACTGCGATAACATTTTGGATCGTCGTCTTCATATGGTGTCAAAACTGAAAAGCCCTCAGAGAAATGGAGAAAATGTGTGATATTGGGCTGTATAAATACACTTTTTTATTGATTGATTGTGCAGCCCTAGTCCATACAACAGGGGTGTCCAAACCTTTTTCCCCGATGGCCACAGACAGAAAAATATTCGGAGGGCTGGGCCGCTCACTAGTTATATCGCCTCGTAAGTTTGGTTATAAATTAGAAAATCTTTCAAAGGTAGGTAAATTACAACATCACAGCCCTCCATAGGGTTTTATTCAGCTACTGTGTAAAATATTTGAACATATATATTTAAGAAGTACAATAGAGAAGTTTCATTTGTGGGCCATATTACATTATACTTTTTGAAATGGCTGAGGGTCGATTCAAAATGAAATCTTAGAAAACGGAGCCCCCGGCCATACAGCCTATAAACATATACAATATATTTCACTGAAAGCTGGTGGCACCGAACTCAGCTTCGTGGAGGAACTGCTGGATCTTGGTTCTGACCCAGGACTGTTTCTGTTGGGTCAGTCTCCTCAGAGCGGGGGCTAAACTCAGGAGAAACAGCGTCACATCGTCTTTTTGAGCCTCGCGGGCCTCCGTCCTCCTCAGATGGTCCTCCAGCAGGGCCTCGCCCCTCCTCTTGACCCTCGGATGACCCTCCCGAGACACACCTCCAGTTCTGAGCTCTCGACACTGGCTCCCTGTCTGTTGAAGAACATCAAAATACTGGTTTATGAAGCATTTAAAGCAGCGGTGTCAGAACTTTATTCCCTGAGGACCACATATAGAAAAATATACGAAGGGCTGAACCGCTCACTAGAGGTGTATCGCCTCGTAAGTTCAGTTATAAGTTAGCAAAATGTAGGTGTGGGCCGTATTCCATTATAATTTTTGAATTTGCAGAGGGCCGATTCAAAATGGCCGACGGGCCGCAGACCCCGAGGTTGCGGTCGAATAGTCCAAAAATCAGCTCCTAACGTCTAACCCTATCTCCTATTCCTTGACCTCTGAGTGAAACGTCACGGGGTTAAGGGATAGTGGATAGGAGAATTCAAAAGGACTTAGGAGAAGAGACTGCGGTACTTTAGAGAATCCGAATGCACTTTCACTATCCGACGTGTTTATGATGCGCCAGCGGACGTCCTGAATGTGCGTCTGCTGCTGTGGGGAAACTATGGAAACTACAGTTTTCTATACAGAGGACTACAACATGGATGTTTAATAAGAACGAGGGACTCATCTAGAGACTCTGCACCGTGCTCTGATGCTGTTGCTTTATGCTTTATGAACAACAGAGAAACATATTCTTCAAGACCAAAGCTGGAATTGAAATAAAAAATGAAAGTGAAACTTATGCTCGTCACCCTCTCCCTCCAGTCCACGTTAATACAAATGATCCCAATACGTATGATTGATGAAAAGATCTTAAAATCAATACAAATGTATTTATTATAAACTAGGGATGTAACCATACCAAAAACTAACGGTACGATAATATCGTGATAAAAAGTCCACGGTACGATATTTATCGCGATATTGAAAAATAAAGAAAAAAAATGTGAATTCTTTTTTTTTACTTAAATAATAAATCTGATTTGTACAGCATTTTAGTAGGATAGTAGTATCGTGGTAGATTTTGTTAGTCTCACGACGGTATTGAGACATTTATTTACCGCGATATTGTGATATTCGATATATCGTTACATGCCTATTATAAACGTTAGTCCTTAACATCTATCACTGTGTACATCATTCAAACATCTTTTAAAAGTTGAACAAACCCCACACAGCTCAGTGAAATGTTGACTTTATTTGATCATTTCAGTAAAAACTAACGTTCATATTTCTCTTTGTGATTATAATACTGATGAACGTTCAAAACAAAGCACTTTGGCAACTTACCAAATACGTTTTAAAAAGCTTAATAAGCACCGTAACTTTCATGATATAAGATTCTCCGTCATAAACGGTTGTGTCCGTGAATGGCCGACTGTTGTGTGACGGCACATGCTGCGGCAGCAATGCATTGTGGGGCAGCATTTTCTCCTCTCCTTTGGGTGAGGGAGGTCCAGTGGTTCCTAAGCTAAAGGAGGTTATAAAGGAAGTTTGAAACCTCCTTTCATCTAGAGAATTCAAACAGCACTTATCATGGCTGCCACTGAGGGACTTCCGGGTCATTCGACCGCAACCCTGCCCTATCCCAACAGGAAAGTCAACATGAGTCTTGTTTTTCAAAATAAAACCCAATAGAGTTATTGTACTGTGGATTAGGAATGCTTTTCAAAATAAAAGCCCCAATGGAGTTACTGTATCCTTTCAGGAAGCTTAACGAGGCATTTCTTTTTCAAATAGAAGCCCCATAAGGCAACAATACAACCACTGCTATCAATACCTACTAGTTAGAGTTAGCTATAGATGTATTAGCGACATCCCCTTTTAAATTGGTCCATCTTTATTACTTTACATATATTTGTGTTATTGTTTCAGTTAGCTCAGGAACAGGCTGCACTATTTCCTAAATGCTCTTAATGTTGAGTTATATATAAATAAACTTGCCTCCTCTCGTTCGTCGTCGCTGAGCACCAGAAGCTCCGCCTCCTGATTCTCCGTTTTCAGGTGATGGTTCAAGGTAGGCTGATCCAACGATGATGAAGAGGAGGAGGAAGGGTGTGAAGATGCTATCGACGCAGCTAAAGAACTCACTGAATGCATCATCATCTCAAAAAGCTCCTTCATGTTGTCGTGCTGCTGCTGCTGTTGCGTTTGAGCACAATCGTTTTTCTCGGCACCGCCCTCCATCTTGGCTTCTTTGAATCTGAAGTTGTCCCCCGTGTCGGATGACGGTCGTTTCCTCTGCACGAATTCAGAGGAAGGAGACGATGTTGTGGTGGTCGTAGCGTCGCCTACAGAGATATCTGAGAAAAAAAGATAGAGAATTCATATTTAATTATTGATCCCGCAGCTGTGATCAAGAAGAATATCACATGAACGGCATGTTTTTCAAAATAAAAGCTTCATGGAGTTAGTGGATTAAGCGTGTTTTCAAAATAAAGAGCCATAAAGAAACTGTATCCCAACAAGATGGACAGGAGGAGCCTTGTTTTTCAAAATAAAAGCACCATAAAGAAACAGTATCCTTTAAGGAAGTGTAGGATTAGCACTGTTTTCAAAATAAAGCACTATAAAGTAACAGTATCCCAACATGATGGACAGGATGAGCCTTGTTTTTCAAAATAAAAGCGCCATAAAGAAACTGTATCCCAACATGATGGACAGGTTGGGCCTTGTTTTTCAAAATAAAAGCTCCATAGTGTAATATATCCCTAAAGAAAATTCAGGATTTTTTTTCAAAATAAAAGCTCTATTACAAATCCATCTTTGTTAACGTATACGCACCGTAGTGCTCGTCGTCGTCGTCGTCGCTGCGTGTCTCCGTGGTGGTGCTGCAGCCGGTCTCTGAGGAGATGAACATGGAGGGCTGAGGGTCCAGAGCCCAGCCGTTAGTTCCCGCTGCTCGAGCATCGATGAAGGGGTTCAGGAAGGACAAGATGGCCGAGTATCTCCAGGGCCGGTAGTTAAAGAGCCCGATGCCGCTCTCTCGACGTTCCTTTTCCCGCTGCCTCTCCCTCCGGTGCTGATCCCTCAACGTCTTCCACTTCCTCCGGCACTCAGACTCTGAGGAGACACGATTACACGTTTAATCCAAAGCTTCGTTATACAATACGATAACACTTTAATGGTCAGATCAAGTCTTAAATGTGACTTGCCTCACAGCAGCTCCATATGTAACATCAACAGACAAATATTACGACACAACACATGAACAACAAACAACAAACATTGAACATAACAGCAGGATCACTGAGTTATCTGAGAAACGCAAGAGGATGCAGACACTAAACATATTCAATTGAAAGTCAGACTGAAGCTGAACTGAGTTTCTGTATCCTTTCAGGAAGCTTAACGAGGCATGGTTTTTTTCAAAATAAAAGCCCCAATGGAGTTACTAGTAGCAGTCCACACTCCATATTTAGGTCTGTTCGGGGACTTGAACCAGCAACCCTACGGCACCCAGTCCAAGCCCCTACTGACTGAACCACTGCCGGATTGTTGTCATTATCACAATTAAAACTAACTTTGTTGGTACTTAATGGTAACAACAAGTAATCACTGCAATAAAAGGCTAAATCTGCAAAATGTTCTTATCGATATAATATATAGGGAGGCTGTGGCGCAGTGGAATAGTGCGTTGGTATTCGGATCAGGGGGGCACAGGTTCAAACCCCACTGCAGTCAGCATGTGCGGGGCGGTGGTGGCGAAGTCGATAGGGAGTTGGCTTGGCAACTGGAAGGTCACCAGTTCAAGTCCCGGCAAGACCAAGTGCTACAGAGGTGTCCCTGAGCAAGGCACCGTTCCCTACACTGCTCCCCGGGCGCCGTTCAAAATGGCAGCACACTGCTCCTAACACTAGGATGGGTCAAATGCAGAGAAACAATTTCCCCACGAGGGATTAATGAAGGTCCATCTTATGTAGTTGTGTCCCTGAGACACTTCACCCCAAAGTGGTGGGGATTGTCCACAGTATTGAGTATGTAAGTCGCTTTGGATAAAAGTGTCTGACATGTAGTGTAATATAGCAGTACAGTGTCTATTGTACATTGATCCAATACCTAACTATCAAAAGGAGGAATTAATAGCATTATTTCTAAGTCAAAACTCAGATTTTATTTTTAAATTTAAAAAAACGTGGTATCTGTGAGGTTTATAAGGATAAATAGGAACCAATGTGGCTATGAACCACAGGAGTCGGACGGTATTAGGATGCGCACCCTTCTTTGTTTTGATCTTTAAAACATCAGATTTGACAGAAACTGTTAAAGTTAAATCATCCAACAGACTCTCGTTTCACGGCCACGGTAAATCTGCTTCTTTTGGGGTGAATCTGAGACAGAAACGGTCATCGTTAGCGGTTGAAACGGTTTAAACGGAGCTCTTACCGGGAACACCGACGATCTGAGAGACCTGCCGCCACGATTCAGCTCTCATATTCAGGTCTCTGTAGGTCAGAGAGCCGCTGTCGTACAGAGAAGGGAATCCAGACACCGCTACGATCAGTTTATGCTCCATTTATCACCTGTAAAGCTCCTTTACCTGGAGAGAGGCGAGAGGGGAGGAACCCAGACAACAGAAAACAACAGGGTACTTCCGTATCCGGTTTGCCGCTCAGCGTCGATTTCGCAGGAACAGCGCCCCTCTTTGAAGATGGTTTATTTAGGGTATTTTGGGAGTGGCCAAACGGTGGTACTGCAGCTCCGGAGGCAAAAGATAATTTTAGCCATTAACAGCTCTGGAAATAATTAGGAGACCACTCAGATGTTTTCTTTAATCACGCACATGCCAATAAATATTAAAACCAGAGAGACTGACAATGCTGCAGTGGTATCTTAATTTGTTTCAGAGCTGTATTACTGCAGGGAAATCTGTACTGACAGTGATGGAGTTTCCACGAGGAGGCGAGCTCGCTCCAAGAACTCTGTAAAGCAAATTATAGTTATTATTTATAGTCAAAATTCTGAGGAAAATAAAAGTCTAATTTTTTTTGATAAAAAATACAGTTCTGAGAAAAAGTGAAAACTTCGAATTTTTTTAGAAAAAGTTAACAAAATAATTAGTCAAAATTCTGGGGAAAATGGAAATGTTAGAATTTTAAGAATAAAATGAAAAAGTTAGAATTTGGAGGGAAAAACATGTGGAGAATCTTTTTTTTTTAAGTTAGAATTCTGAGAAAAAAAGAAAATAGTCAGATATTTTTTGCTAAATCTGAATTTTGAGGAAAACGTGAAGAACTTTATTTTTTGAAAAATGTACATTCTGATACGCAGAGGCGTGTGGCGCAGTGGCTAGAGTCTTGGTGTTGGGATCAGGGGAGCACAGGTTCAAACCCCACTGCAGTCAGCATGTCGTTGTGTCCCTGAGACACTTCACCCCAAAGTGCTCCTGTGGGGATTGTCCACAGTATTGAGTATGTAAGTAGCTTTGGATAAAAGCATCTAACAAGTAACATGTCATGTCATGATAAACGAAAAATCTCGGAATTCTGAGAAATCAGGCGAAATTCTGACTAAATACAATTCTAATTTTCGGTCAGATCTCAAAAAGGATTTCCCACGTGACCCTAATCCTCTTCCGTGCTGTAGATGTAGAAGTAGGCGTGTGGCGCAGTGGACTAGTGTGTTGGTGTTGGGATCAGGGGAGGTTCAAATCATAGACTGTATAAATAAATGGATGTAGTGTCCGTGACATCACCCATAGGATTCTGCAGAGTTGCTGCCGAGAAGCCTAAAGGCCCAGATACACCGGCCAGTCACCTGATAAGACGCCGACACCGACTGTGGCGTCGCCGGACTCTCCTGCGTATTTGCCGACTTTGCGCACTGGAACACACCGCATATCCGAGCCGAGCACGTATGAACTGCGTATGCGTGAGTGGCAATAACTCTCCTTACCAGCAGGCGGCGGTAGTGTGTATTCATCATTCAAAAGAGGAAACAACCGGAACAACCGGAAGACAGAGAAGAAGAACAGACTCCTTGATATAAACAAACAACAAATAGCGTTTTTCTTTCCATTTTCACTCTCGTCCATTGAAAACATGAACGAACAGGAGCTCTATAAACCCATGAGGTGAAATAGCCGTCCGTGTGTGTTCCATCTTCCATTTTAAATCATTTGTTTACCTCCCTCACTTCCGTTAATGATTCTCATGCACTGATTCGCTAGCTGAACAGCCAATCAGTGTTATCCCTTTGTCCGACTTCCGGTGGTGTTCCCGACGCCGATTCAATCGGCAAGAAAAGGCGTCAGGTCGGCAGAAAAGACCCGACGGTGCGGCGCACACCACTCCGAATAGGGCGTGCCCACGCTCATGCTCGGCCCGACTCCCATTTACTGCCGATTTCGGGCCGGTGTATCTGGGCCTTAAAGTAGGCGGTGTCGGCCACTAACGGCTCGACAGTGACGTCAGAGTCTAACTCCTGCCTGATCCAAGTAAGGGCAAAGAGGCGGAGCCGAGGCCGGACCTGCTGCTGAAACACAAGGCGGGGCTCCAAGCTCCCGATTTAGCTGAGGCTACCAAGCTAGGCTAACATACTCACAATCTGCAAGATGATTAGCTATTTTTTGTTATTCTTAATGCTTGTCATTCACACGTTAATAAGTAATAAAATAAGTACCGATACATAGCAGAACAATTGTGGCGGATGTTCAGCTTAATAAGCCTTGTTCAACATAATTTCTTTAGCTAAACTACAGCGGGTTGCAAGCGAACCAAGTCCACGTTTCGCTGCATTCCTGGGGCCGTATTCACAAAGGATTTTAGGGCTAAAAGTAGCTCCTAACTGGCGAATTTAGGAGAAACTCCTAAGCATAATGGGCGTGTCAGTCTTACATTTAGGACTCCTAATTTTATTCACTAAGAGCAATTCACAAAGTATTTTAGGCCTAAAAGTAGCACCTAAGTCTGGGAGAGCTTAAAAGTCCTCGAGAGGACTCCTAACTCAGTAAGACCTATTCACAAAGAATCTGAAAATGGCTGAGAGACGAAATGTTTTGGAGACAATGGAAGACTGTGAATTGATCAAGAGATATAGGCTAAATCGTGAGGGTATCAAACTTGTTGTGGAATTAGTGCGGGATGCAATAACATCCCCGACTAACAGGAATAACCCGATTAGTCCGGAAATAAAATGTTTGGCAACACTACGATATTTAGCAACAGGGAAAATGCAACTTTGCAATGCTGACGATTTAGGAATATCGCAACCATCAGTCAGCCGTGCCATAAACCAAACCATCACGCGCTCTCTAGACCACATATCATCCAACAGTTTATTTTCCGGTTCCTTTGGACAATCAACAACTACACAGGATCAAAGCCAACTTCAACGTGCATATACAACGTCATTATCGTGGTCTGCACAAACGTGTCATCATGCGTGTATTCTGCTAACTGCACTGTCCATTAACTATTTGATAGGAATACATTTCTAGCCTCGGCTATTTCCTTGTTTTAGTGGGCTCGTTTGTGGGATGTTGCGGATGAGTTTCACCGAGACCAGCCTGCTCTGAACAACCAATCACCGTACTGACCGCTTCTAAACTCATGCACGAGAATCGACGTAATCCATAGCAACGGCGCGTCACTCTTAGTTCACTCTTAGTGATTTATCCTTAGTATGAGTAGGTCTCAGCGGCTTTGTGAATAACTTTTAAGAACAAACTCCTACGTAAAATGTTTTAGCGCGAGTTAGGAGCACTCCTAGCGGTAAGATAAAATGCTTTGTGAATACGGCCCCTGATCTCCAGTTATAGCCCCGGATACCACCTCCGAGGATGCCGGCCGGAGCTCACGGAGCCGCAGGGGGCTACGTGAGCTCCGGCGGCGGACTTCGGTGGCCACCACTGATAATTGAGGGTCCCTTTTAACATTTGCTCCCGTTTAGCATTATGGCCATAGACTATAAAAGTCTTACCCCAAGGCTGAATCATAAACTAAACTGTATATATATATATATATATATATATAGTATATATATATATATAGCCTATGTGTTTCTCTGAAATCCCGTTTGAGTTAAAAAGCCTTGAGGATAAATAAATAAATCACCCTTTACATTGTTTCTCACCAGATGCTCACATTTGTCCGAACAGTGAAAAATGAGCATCTCAGAATCACATGTTGGGGAAATCCCTATCAGTTTCCCAGACTGTTTACAAAGCCTAAATATAGCAGTGGGGGAGGGGTCAAAGGTCAAGATGTTTAAAAATAGAGCCTCTAGAGGTCAGACAATTAAACTGGGCAGCAGCAGGAAATCCTAAAAACACACAAAGAGAAAAGTGGTTCGTGACAGGAAGCACAGATAAGAGACAGCTGTCAATCAAATGACAGTCAACATCACACGGGTGGTTTTGATGAGATGCTTACAGGTATACAGGTATTCAGGTATACATACATGTATTCAGGTACACAGGTATACATACAGGTATACATACATGTATTCAGGTACACAGGTATACATACAGGTATACATTCAGGTATTCAGGTATACATAAATGTATTCAGGTACACATACATTCAGGTATTCAGGTACACAGGTATACATTCAGGTATTCAGGTACCTTCTAAAAACAAACCCTAAATTGAGCTCATAGGACTTTTACAATCCCTTATAATAATCAGCACCTTCTGAGTGGATAAAGGGGTAATAATATCATTGGGGTCATCAGGTGTCCCCTCCTTCCTCAGTGTTTCATTGGTAGGCCCTAATTATAGTAAAAAATTCAGAGAAAAACAAAAAAAATACTCTTTTGAAAAAAAAAAAAAAAAACCTAATT
>NC_136906.1:81663320-81673320 GCF_949606895.1 Notothenia rossii | reverse complement strand
AAGGGAACATTTTATTGCACCAGGAGCTATCTTGGGACTTTTACTGCGACAACGTTGACTTGCCTGTGAATGAAAAATAAACCATAGTGTTGGTGATCTCCAGTGTTGTCATTCTTCTTTGAACACCAGCAAGACCGCTAACACCCTATTTCAACAACCACACTCCCTGTAATTGACATAATTAATAGATAGTTTAGCTTCTCATCATCAGTTGCTGTGGCCCACTGATGTTAACGAACTGAAAGGCTGCCGGCCAAACGTAAACATTCAGCCATGTGGCATTCAGCTAAACTCTCGCGAGAGTTTTACAAAAGACGGATCCTTTCTAGCCATAACCATGTATAAAGAAGAGTTCTACCGCAAAGTTTATTGAGATGATGATCAATACGTGACAGAAGTTTTCAAAACCGTTTATGGTCTCCGGTACTTCCAGTCCAACGCCGACTGCATGCACGGCGTTAGAAAATCGGGCCTTCAAAAAAAAAGTTTGACTTTTTTTCTAAAAAATACTTTTGGGTCGCGGACCCGTTTCGAGTGGTTAGTGCTTTGGAGGAGGCGCCGTGGGGATTGTAGTCTTTTATACTCTGTGGACTACAGACGTCACAATTAGGTGGCCCTTTTTATAACAACTAAATACTGGCTCTCACATACTTCAAAGTCAGAAGTCAAAGTCAACTTTATTGTCAATCGTTCAGTTTGTGTGTACAGAGAGATCGAAATATAGTTTCCCAAAATTCGAATATAAAAACAAATGTATACAAATATGTGTGCAAATATGTATATACCTATACACAATCAACAGACACATGTATACACACGCACACATTAAGACATAAATAAAAACACAACACTCAATATATACAAGATAACGGTTACTTCTATATCTTGAGAATGTACATTAGTGAAAGATTGTCCATAGCACGTGAGGAACAGATCTCAGGTCAGCTTGGTGTCGGATCAGAGAGATGATCTTGTGTCAGCCTCCTCTGGGATCAGATCTGAGGGCTGAGAGCATCAGGAAGATCTCAGATATTCTCTCCGTCCGATGGTCCACACAAAGACCCCCTCTCAGAGAAACACAGAATAAACCCCTTTCACTGCGGACACACACAATTATCCTTTTCTCTCTTCATCCACTGCGCTCCTTCCTCCCGTTCTGACATGTTAATTCACTTAAAGTACAAAAAAGAAATCCCCTTGTTTCTCTTCGTGCGCTCTTCTCATGCTCTGTATTTATAGAAAGGGATGGGAAGTAAAGAAACGGACTTTCTATCTGGAGTTTGTGCTGCAGGGCGCCAGATGTTGGCTTTTTATCCGGATCAAACACGAATCACTACGAATAGAGGTTACGTTTCATCTCAGTCCAACATAACTTCACAATAACTGAAGATATGTGTGTTCATTTAATTCATTCAACTCAATGCTTGTTTTATCGTACTTACCTGTATATAATCTTTCATCTTAATGTTATCTTTAATTGTATTAATCTTGTGTGAAAACTGTACTTTTCGTTGCTAAAGAATAAAGAACCATCTCATCTTATCAATATGTTCAGGACCCGTTCACCAACCTTTGACCTGGAGTTTAACTCTGTATTCAGTTTTAGGGATGACTTTAACTTGATTAAATATCGATGTGAGACGATGTTAAAAGCTCGTTTTAATTTGGTCGCTTCATAGAGAAGTAAAAGCAAAGTAAAGATGTGTCCTTGCTGCTGAACGATTCAAAGTCAAGGGAGAGACAGATAAACCCAACGATGTGATCAAAACCAACAGATTGAAACATTTAGACATCGACCGCTCCGACTGCCATCGTTTACTTTAATGTCAACATCTAAGAAATGTTAGAAGGAACGTTTTCCAATATTATTGAAGCTGAGGGGATTTTCCAAGCAGCTCACACACACACACACACACACACACACACACACACACACACACACACACACACACACACACACACACACACACACACACACACACACACACACACACACACACACACACACACACACACACACACACACACACACACACACACACACACACACACACACACACACACACACTCAGATAAAGCGCTGGGAGAGTTGGGGGAGTTGGATATCAGCTGACTGTGTGTGTGAGAGAGTGTGTGTGTGTCTTAGATGGACGAGCAGGTCTTTCCCACACCCACTTTCTCTCTTTAGAATGTGCCACAAAAGTCAACACACACACACACACACACACACACACACACACACACACACACACACACACACACACACACACACACACTCTGGAACGTGTGGGGTCAGAGGTCAGAGAGTCAGCAGGAGGCTTTTCTGAACTCTGCATTTCGCTCAAAGTCAAAGGTCTCCTATCAAAATGCACTTTTTGATCGTATACACATTTCTAAAAACGGGGTCCGGTATTCTGTGTGTGTGTGTGTGTGTGTGTGTGTGTGTGTGTGTGTGTGTGTGTGTGTGTGTGTGTGTGTGTGTGTGTGTGTGTGTGTGAGTCTGAGAGCTACAGAAACTCTCACACTGCGACACGAGGAGAGCAGATTAGCTTCTCTCTGATGATGGAAAACACAGAGCTGCAGTTTTCTGTTGCTCTGAGCACGATGACAGCTATTCTTTATAATCTGGACTCTTCACAGATTCCTGTTCGCTGTCGAGTGTGTGTCGACGTGTTTGTAGATTAAAGCTGAAGACCTCTCACACACTCCTCACACACACTCTTCACTGCCGGGAATTCCTCCCCTTCTCCAATATGCTGAGGTGGGAAGTAGTGGAGTACAAATACTTTGTTACTGTACCTAAGTACATTTTTCTGGTATCAGTACTTTACTCCACTACTTATTTTCTGACGACTTCTTACTTTGACTTCTTACATGATGAACACAAATACCTGTACTTTCTACTTCTTACATGTTGAACACAAATACCTGAACTTTCTACTTCTTACATGTTGAACACAAATACCTGAACTTTCTACTTCTTACATGTTGAACACAAATACCTGTACTTTCTACTTCTTACATGTTGAACTCAAATACCTGTACTTTCTACTTCTTACATGTTGAACACAAATACCTGTACTTTCTACTTCTTACATGTTGAACACAAATACCTGTACTTTCTACTTCTTACATGTTGAACTCAAATACCTGTACTTTCTACTTCTTACATGTTGAACACAAATACCTGTACTTTCTACTTCTTACATGTTGAACTCAAATACCTGTACTTTCTACTTCTTACATGTTGAACTCAAATACCTGTACTTTCTACTTCTTACATGTTGAACACAAATACCTGTACTTTCTACTTCTTACATGTTGAACACAAATACCTGTACTTTCTACTTCTTACATGTTGAACTCAAATACCTGTACTTTCTACTTCTTACATGTTGAACACAAATACCTGTACTTTCTACTTCTTACATGTTGAACACAAATACCTGTACTTTCTACTTCTTACATGTTGAACTCAAATACCTGTACTTTCTACTTCTTACATGTTGAACACAAATACCTGTACTTTCTACTTCTTACATGTTGAACACAAATACCTGTACTTTCTACTTCTTACATGTTGAACTCAAATACCTGTACTTTCTACTTCTTACATGTTGAACTCAAATACCTGTACTTTCTACTTCTTACATGTTGAACCCAAATACCTGTACTTTCTACTTCTTACAAGTTGAACACAAATACCTGTACTTTCTACTTCTTACATGTTGAACACAAATACCTGTACTTTCTACTTCTTACATGTTGAACTCAAATACCTGTACTTTCTACTTCTTACATGTTGAACACAAATACCTGTACTTTCTACTTCTTACATGTTGAACTCAAATACCTGTACTTTCTACTTCTTACATGTTGAACTCAAATACCTGTACTTTCTACTTCTTACATGTTGAACACAAATACCTGTAGTTTCTACTTCTTACATGTTGAACTCAAATACCTGTAGTTTCTACTTCTTACATGTTGAACTCAAATACCTGTACTTTCTACTTCTTACATGTTGAACTCAAATACCTGTACTTTCTACTTCTTACATGTTGAACACAAATACCTGTACTTTCTACTTCTTACATGTTGAACTCAAATACCTGTAGTTTCTACTTCTTACATGTTGAACTCAAATACCTGTACTTTCTACTTCTTACATGTTGAACACAAATACCTGTACTTTCTACTTCTTACATGTTGAACTCAAATACCTGTACTTTCTACTTCTTACATGTTGAACACAAATACCTGTACTTTCTACTTCTTACATGTTGAACCCAAATACCTGTACTTTCTACTTCTTACAAGTTGAACACAAATACCTGTACTTTCTACTTCTTACATGTTGAACACAAATACCTGTACTTTCTACTTCTTACATGTTGAACTCAAATACCTGTACTTTCTACTTCTTACATGTTGAACACAAATACCTGTACTTTCTACTTCTTACATGTTGAACTCAAATACCTGTAGTTTCTACTTCTTACATGTTGAACTCAAATACCTGTACTTTCTACTTCTTACATGTTGAACTCAAATACCTGTACTTTCTACTTCTTACATGTTGAACTCAAATACCTGTAGTTTCTACTTCTTACATGTTGAACTCAAATACCTGTACTTTCTACTTCTTACATGTTGAACACAAATACCTGTACTTTCTACTTCTTACATGTTGAACTCAAATACCTGTACTTTCTACTTCTTACATGTTGAACACAAATACCTGTACTTTCTACTTCTTACATGTTGAACCCAAATACCTGTACTTTCTACTTCTTACAAGTTGAACACAAATACCTGTACTTTCTACTTCTTACATGTTGAACACAAATACCTGTACTTTCTACTTCTTACATGTTGAACTCAAATACCTGTACTTTCTACTTCTTACATGTTGAACCCAAATACCTGTACTTTCTACTTCTTACAAGTTGAACACAAATACCTGTACTTTCTACTTCTTACATGTTGAACACAAATACCTGTACTTTCTACTTCTTACATTTTGAACCCAAATACCTGTACTTTCTACTTCTCACATTTTGAACACAAATACCTGTACTTTCTACTTCTTACATGTTGAACACAAATACCTGAACTTTCTACTTCTTACATGTTGAACACAAATACCTGTACTTTCTACTTCTAACATGTTGAACACAAATACCTGTACTTTCTACTTCTTACATGTTGAACTCAAATACCTGTACTTTCTACTTCTTACATGTTGAATACAAATACCTGTACTTTCTACTTCTTACATGTTGAACTCAAATACCTGTACTTTCTACTTCTTACATGTTGAACTCAAATACCTGTACTTTCTACTTCTTACATGTTGAACTCAAATACCTGTAGTTTCTACTTCTTACATGTTGAACTCAAATACCTGTACTTTCTACTTCTTACATGTTGAACACAAATACCTGTACTTTCTACTTCTTACATGTTGAACACAAATACCTGTACTTTCTACTTCTTACATGTTGAACTCAAATACCTGTAGTTTCTACTTCTTACATGTTGAACTCAAATACCTGTACTTTCTACTTCTTACATGTTGAACACAAATACCTGTACTTTCTACTTCTTACATGTTGAACACAAATACCTGTACTTTCTACTTCTTACATTTTGAACTCAAATACCTGTACTTTCTACTTCTTACATGTTGAACTCAAATACCTGTACTTTCTACTTCTTACATGTTGAACTCAAATACCTGTACTTTCTACTTCTTACATGTTGAACACAAATACCTGTACTTTCTACTTCTTACATGTTGAACACAAATACCTGTACTTTCTACTTCTTACATGTTGAACACAAATACCTGTACTTTCTACTTCTTACATTTTGAACTCAAATACCTGTACTTTCTACTTCTTACATGTTGAACTCAAATACCTGTACTTTCTACTTCTTACATGTTGAACTCAAATACCTGTACTTTCTACTTCTTACATGTTGAACACAAATACCTGTACTTTCTACTTCTTACATGTTGAACTCAAATACCTGTACTTTCTACTTCTTACATGTTGAACTCAAATACCTGTACTTTCTACTTCTTACATGTTGAACACAAATACCTGTACTTTCTACTTCTTACATGTTGAACACAAATACCTGTACTTTCTACTTCTTACATGTTGAACTCAAATACCTGTACTTTCTACTTCTTACATGTTGAACACAAATACCTGTACTTTCTACTTCTTACATGTTGAACACAAATACCTGTACTTTCTACTTCTTACATGTTGAACACAAATACCTGTACTTTCTACTTCTTACATGTTGAACACAAATACCTGTACTTTCTACTTCTTACATGTTGAACTCAAATACCTGTACTTTCTACTTCTAACATGTTGAACACAAATACCTGTACTTTCTACTTCTTACATGTTGAACACAAATACCTGTACTTTCTACTTCTTACATGTTGAACACAAATACCTGTACTTTCTACTTCTTACATGTTGAACACAAATACCTGTACTTTCTACTTCTTACATGTTGAACTCAAATACCTGTACTTTCTACTTCTTACATTTTGAGAGAGGGACCAATGAAAACGAGGGACCAATGAAAACGTTGTCATGTTGCCGTTGGTCACCATGGAAACATTCATTAGCTAACAATGACATTATTGTTCTATTAATATAAAGGGAGGTCAGGTACTCTTTAAAACAGCTGCTAGTTATGGGTACTTTTTACTGAAGTACATTTCAAAGCCCATACTGCTTTACTTTGACAAAATGATACGTTATGAAATGTTAATGTATGAAATTATATGATCCATAAGGAGCAATAAGATATGAAACGATACGCTACGCTACGATACAATGATAAAATCGCTACGATACAAAACGACACAAAGCGATACAATTCAAAACGATACGGTACGATATGGGACGATACGATACCAAACGTTACAATACAATACGAAACAACACGACACAAAATTATATGATAGAAAATTATATAATAGGACACGTTATGAAATGATACCGTATCAAACGGTATGATAAATAAGATACGATGTGAAAAGATACACTACGACACGTTTCAAAGCGATATGATCCAAAATGATCCACTATGATTAAAACAATACGATACCAAACGTTACGAAACAATACAACACAAAATGATATGATTGAAAATGATACAAAAAGAATATGATGCAATTCGATATGCTACAAAACGAAGACACATTACGAAAGATACTGCACGGAACGATACAAAACAATAGATTATAACACAAAAACGATACGCTACGAAACGATACAATGCTATGTTGCTATTGCAATGCTAGCTGTTTGTATTTAAGTATATTTTGATGCTAACACTTTACCTTCTGTCAGGTTACTGTGTTTCATTTGATCATCTATTTAAAAGTGGGGTAGGTAAGTTTCAGAAACCGGCTCGAGATACACTTTTTGTTATATTCCATGGAATGCTCTTAACATCCCGATAGCAATGAATATCTGAAGAGCTTTGACAAAAAATACATAAAAAAATCTCATCTGTGGAAGCCGTAGTACTGTAAAAACTACAATCAAACCGGGCCGGCTAAACGGATTGGATTGCCGCCCTGTCTATCAGCCTTCCATCTCGTGCACGCACAAATGTATCTCGTGCCGTCATTGGGCGTGCCCTCATTGGGCGTGTCCTCATTGGGCGTGCCCTCATGGGGCGTGCATTGCAGCAGTACTTCAATGACTCGCCAGCAACAGGCGGCCACTTTCACCATGGCAGAGTTAGGTTCAACATCGTCTACTGGTCGCAAAAGAAAAAATGTAACGGAGCAAATGAAGAACAAAAAGAAAGTGGAAACTAGGAGAAGTCAAACCAGAGTCAATATCAGAGTTGCTTTGGCTGTGTAGTATTGCTAACCTAGATGTGTTTAGCTTTGCCTGATATGTAACGTTACTGCAGCCTGCTCTCGCGGAGGAGGTGCTCTGTAAGGAAGTCTGAAGGAAGGGGCGGATTCTTTTTGGCTGTGTGCTTTCACATGTTAGTGCACTCGAGCCGGTTTCTGAAACTTACCTACCCCACCTTTAACGCATCGATATCTCAGAATACCTGTCTGATTGGTTCAGGTTAGCGGCGCTGCCTCAGATTGTACGGACTCTCTGTCTTCACACACCACAGAACAGTTACTGCACAGAATGAAGGACACGTTTTAAATACTCTTCCTGTCTTCAGCTGCTCAGTATCTGACTACTTAACCTTTATTTAGAGGAGAGGTGGGGAAAGGTCAGAGGTCAAGAGAGCAGTGGATGAACATTCAACAGTCTCTCCGGCACGCTGATGTTCACGTGTCTGCCATTTGAAGTTATTTGGGAATTGTTCAAAAAGTGTTGAAAAAATGATTATATTCAACTTTATTTTGCTTCATTTTTTAAGTAATCATCCGATTTAAAATAGCTTTTAACAACTAAAATATTTATAATAAAATATTAAAATAACATTATACACACACACACACACACACACACACACACACACACACACACACACACACACACAAACAAACACCGACATGCACACACACACACACACACATTCCTGACAGGAAGGAAGTGGAGTAGCACCTGGTAGTCCTTCACCTCAACAATAAACCATTATATCCCCAAACAACACATTCATACAGTCTGTGGGAGTACATTAAAGGGCAAGGACACACACACACACACACACACACACACACACACACACACACACACACACACACACACACACACACACACACACACACTCATAAGGCTCTTATTTTTAAATGAACCTCAGTACTGCACCAGGTTGTTGATTCTTATTCTTCTGTCAATGTATAATCATTTATCTGTTTCTGAAGCTTCTTGGAGCTCCAATAAAAAGTATTAGGTCAGGAGTGTGTGTGTGTGTGTGTGTGTGTGTGTGTGTGTGTGTGTGTGTGTGTGTGTGTGTGTGTGTGTGTGTGTGTGTGTGTGTGTGTGTGTGTGTGTGTGTGTGTGTGTTTGTGTGTGTGTGTGTGTGGGAACGAATGGTTGAGTGTGTGTGAGGTCCGAGGCGTCGTTACGACGGCCGGGCAGCGAGCAGCGTCTAACTGAGAATAATACACCACTTCCTCCGATTCTCTCTCTCTATAAACACACACACACACACACACACACACACACACACACACACACACACACACACACACACACACACACACACACACACACACACACACACACACACACACACACACACACACACACACACACACAGCTTCCAGTCGTGTTCTCTCTTGTTCCCAGAGGATTTCCGACTCACGACTCGGCTCTCCGGCCCAACGTTCCCCGATATTTTACCCTTCTCTCTCTCACACGCACGCACGCACGCACAGCTCTTCCTCTCTCCACACGCAGTGCTTCCTGCTATAGGATGGCCCTGCTTGTCCTCCATGACCCCTGACACCAATACACCTCTGATATCATTAACACACACACACACACACACACACACACACACACACACACACACACACACACACACACACACACACACACACACACACACACACACACACACACACACACACTCACACACACACACACACACTCACACACACACACAAACACACACACACACACACACACACACACACACACACACACACACACACACACACACACACACACACACACACATACACACACACACACACACACACACACTCACTTCGCCGCAACTGTAATAGATATTTTTGGGGATTTTCAAGACGTAGAAAGTAAGTATGTTGTTCAGAGTTGTCTGATTTCATTAAAATGACAATTTACAGCATTATAAGACTCTGACATGTATTTTCTAATAATAAAAACTGAATGATATCTTATGTTATTATAATAATGCAACACACTAAGAAGAGCCCAATCAGTACTTTTACTTTTGAGTAAGTACTGAGCTGATACAACTTATAGGCTTTCACTTTAGTAACATTTTTCCTCAA
>NC_136906.1:81572308-81663120 GCF_949606895.1 Notothenia rossii | reverse complement strand
CTGCAGGCCACCGCAGGGAAAGGTAATCTTTTTATAGTTTACACACATTTTTAAATCTCAGCAAAGTAATATTATAAAAGGTTTAGAGGCTTCTTAAAATGGTAAACGTGTGTAAAGTACATTCATGTGACCGTGCTGTAGTTCCTTTATAGCCCAACATTAGCCTCCTTTAGCTTAGCGGTGGTGACGTGAAGTCATGTGACCGTGCTGTAGTTCCTTTATAGCCCAACATTAGCCTCCTTTAGCTTAGCGGTGGTGACGTGAAGTCATGTGACCGTGCTGTAGTTCCTTTATAGCCCAACATTAGCCTCCTTTAGCTTAGCGGTGGTGACGTGAAGTCATGTGACCGTGCTGTAGTTCCTTTATAGCCCAACATTAGCCTCCTTTAGCTTAGCGGTGGTGACGTGAAGTCATGTGACCGTGCTGTAGTTCCTTTATAGCCCAACATTAGCCACCTTTAGCTTAGCGGTGGTGACGTGAAGTCATGTGACCGTGCTGTAGTTCCTTTATAGCCCAACGTTAGCCTCCTTTAGCTTAGCGGTGGTGACGTGAAGTCATGTGACCGTGCTGTAGTTCCTTTATAGCCCAACATTAGCCTCCTTTAGCTTAGCGGTGGTGAAGTGAAGTCATGTGACCGTGCTGTAGTTCCTTTGTAGCCTAGCGTTAGCTTTTTACTTCAGAAATCCATTCATAATCCAAAATCACATGGAGAAATCCGATAGATTATTTGTGAAGGGAACCAGGGAGATGCTGCCTTCAGGGACCAACACAGAAATACCACATCTCTGCTTCCCTCTCACAGTATTTAACTCCCCCTCTCTCTCTCTCTCTTTAGGTTATTTTGACGCCCAGGCTCTGGCGCTTGACTTCCTGTCTCTGGGTTTCCGGGAGTGTGTGACGGAGGTTTCTCGTTTCCTGAGCTCCGTGGAGGGTCTGGACCCCGAAAACCCTCTAAAATCCCGCCTCCTCTCCCACCTGTCCTCCCATTTACACCCCCAAAACCACCATCACCACCTCCAGTACCACCAGCAGCCTCTCCCTTTAACTCCCCCCTTCTTCCCCCATCATTTGGCTGCGTTCCGACCTCCATATGGACTCAATATGGGAGACGGAGGTCATGTTTTAGATGTTTTTCAACGCAATGTCACCTCTTCATCACCTTCTTCTTCCTCCTCTTCCCTCCTCTCACTCTCTACTTCATTTCCTATTGGTTTCCCCATCCTCCCTCCTTCCTCTTCCTCCTCCTCTTCGATTCCTCTCCTCAGCAGCACTAAACCCTACCGACCGTGGGGAACTGAAGTCGGAGCTTTCTGATTTTAAAACAGCCTAAAATAACTTAAAACCCAATTTGAATATGCCTGCTACTTCCTGTCGGATGTGTCTTTAAGATACGTTAAGACATTCTTCTGACCTGAGCTCCTCCAACAATGCAACATATATCATAAAATACAAAAATACACAATTGTGCAGGAAGTCTATATACATGTAAATAGAATATGATATGTACAAGAACAGAATAGTTATTCATTATTATAGTAATTAACCGCCACACTGCAGCGATGGGATCATTTGATTTGGGTTTAAAAATGTTCCTTTTAAACGAGAGGGCTTTCACCATTGGCTGTGTCAGATGTCAATCAATAAACAATCATGATGGGTGTAGTGGGAGAAAGGAGATTCCCACAGAGTTTTTTAACATCCCTCATGGAGGTAAATAAGATTTAAAGCAACACTACAAGCGAGACTCATAAGAAATGAAACTCATAACGAAAATATTGATTTATGGATCTGTTCCTCCCTAATGAAACCGAAAGAGGATTTCCAAAATGTAGAGAAAAGTCATATATTGAAATTAAAAAAGACAGAATTTTGATCCAAAAATATTGGACTAAGACAGTTAGAATTTTGAGGGAAAAACATCAGAATTTTGAAGAAAGAAAGTCAGATATTTTAGAAAACGTCAGATATTGAAATAAAAAAGTCAAAATTTTGATTAAGAAAGTTTGAGGAAAAAAAGCGGCTGAAATACAGAACATTTACAGTGCAGCTCAATAACGCTTCATATTTAGGCCCAAATTCCTAAATGAGTTGAGTTAATTAAATGAATATCTTGGCCGACTTGGACCGTTTTGTAATGTTTTTGGGGGTTATCGAGGACGCTGAGGGGTAAAAGAAAGGGCAGTTTTAAGCAGAAAGTGGCTGACTTTGACTCACCGCTTTCACACCAAGTACTTTGCCGTACTTAGTCTCGCCGAATCCTGGAACTGTCTTAGTAGATCGCGTTCACACCGGAATAAGTACCTGAGCGAGGGTTACGCAAATGAAGCCACTGATGTCACTTCTTCTTCTTCTTCTGCTTTGGGTTTACTGGCAGGCCGCAAACAACTTCACGGCATATACTGCCACCCGGAGTCCTGAGTAAATCGCCAGAAGCGCCGACACCTCCTCTTCTCCACCGCTCCCATGTTTTCTTTTGTGTTGCCATAAGTTAGTCTCTCTCCGTTGGTGCGCTGGGCTAATGCTAATGCTAATAATGCTAATGCTAATAATGCTAATGCGAGCAAATAAAATGGCGGCTTCACAAAAACTTTTCGACGTTTTACGGGGCGTGGTTTGCAATCCGCCCAGCCAATTAGAAATGGGACCTTTTCCTCCCCAGGAAAGTACCACCTCTCTAACAGGGACTGAAAAGGGGGGGAAACGTTCTCATGAACTAAGTTCTAGTTCCAGATCTTTTTGGTGTGAACGCAAAATCCCAGGAACTATCGGCCTAGTTCTTGGGAAAAGTACTCCGATGTGAAAGCGCCCAATGGGACTGTTCCTTTCTTGCCTGGAAAAGTATTTGAACTCAACAGCATCTTATTAAAAACCTCTTCGGGTGTTTCTGTGACGCGTTATGTCTTGAGAGCGACTAACATGTCTATAAATGGGATTTTCTTTCACAATAACAACATATTTTACGGTTGATTTTGATTTTTGAAGCTTCTCCTTTAACACAGACTCTGAGGTAATGAAACAGGAAAGAGGGAATACAACTGGACCAAAACCAGTGCAGTCCCACACAGTCCGTCCTGGTGCAAACTGAGATGTATTAACATTAGATTTGATCAAACTAAAACACTCTTCAACTTTCTGTTTCAAGCATTTTCATTGAATTCACTGTTTAATTCCCTGAGTGCCTTTTTACAAATAAAGATGGCCTTACATCGTAATGTCTGTTTCTCTTTTCCCTTCATACACTTTAAATGTTCTATTCATATGTAGACGGATTAAACCATTCAAAATCTAACATTAACGATTAACGTACAATTTTTAAGCTTTATCTACAAAACAAACACCTAAATCAATAGATGTAGTGGAAGTGTCTAATGTGCCGGCAAAATGTTGGTTTTCCTGCTTTCTGAGATTAAATCTGATTTTGGGGGAAAATGTAATCTCTTTGTTTCTTAATGTCCTAATCCTGACTTTAATCTCAGAGATAAAACAAAAGCCTTTTGGTTCAATCCAAAATAAATGACATGTGGCCCGAACCCTGCTCCACATCTCACAGTATCGTGTTATTAGATCACCCTGTACATGGTAGCACATATATATTAGTAATGTGATGATTCAGAGCCGTATACCGTACTGCCTGATATCATACAAGTACATATTGTGTTTTGTTTTATATGTAAAAAGTAACAGATGTGCAGGATTTACAAAATTCAAAATCAATCTGATAATTATGAACAAAAAAGAAACTCATCCAGTTGGTTTAGGGTTTTGTTTATTTATTAGTACTTGGTTTTTTTAATCAAATGTATGAAACATGCTCAAGTACAAGTTGAAATGTATTTTCCAACACAATCAAATATATTTGAGTAAAGATCTCAGATGTATTGTGAGCAGAAAGAGTTTTTATCTGGAGATTTAGTGATCTGTCATCTTGGTACAAATATTTATAAAGAGAACAACAACAACATTTGGGATGTCTAGCCGGATCTGGACTTCAACGTAAAGCAGAGTTTGAGGAAGTATCGAGGGCTCGTCGTGTAGAAAATTAAGTGTGTTGTTGTTTCTGCGTTAAATTAAACATGTTGTTCGGACTTAAAATCTCAATCCAGTATCCGTCAGGGTCCTGAATGAAGGCCAGGCCCTTCATCTTACCTGAGGAGGAGCAGGGGGGGGGTACACACACACACACACACACACACACACACACACACACACACACACACACACACACACACACACACACACACACACACACACAACACACACACACACACACACACACACACACACACACACACACACACACACACACACACATTTTAAAAGTTTTTCTACACATTTTTTTAAGAAACTTTGAAAATTGTCCGAATTTTTTGAAAAAAGTCAGATATTGAAATAAAACACTTTCTGAATTTTGAGTAAGAAAGTTTTATTTTTTTAGGTGGAAAAAAGTCAGAATTTTGATTTACATTTGTCATTATTATTATTTTATCCAAGAACTCAAAAAGAAATGTGTCATTGGTCCGAGCCGTGATTACCCTTTAAAAAGTGATTTTGAGAAATGAACGTCCTCTGGCTCCCTCTGCTGGGATGAATCTGTTCTGCTTATTTTCACTTGTATTTAACCCCTCATGGGTTTTTGGATTGTGAAAAATCCCAGAATACACTCTGGTTAATGTTTGGGAATATAAAAAAAAGTCTAAATGCAGCGCTGTTTTAGGTCGCATTCACACCTAATAGTCCGCTCTCTGGTGAGCACCAGACCACAGTTTGTTACATGGTTTCATTTCTCAGAAGGTTTGGTTTGCGTTCACACGGTAAAACTCAAACGGACTATAAAATGTAAACACAAGTCATGTGCACGGAAATGCTGTTCAACCATTGGCCAGACATTAAGGGGGTAAACACGCAAATCCCGGCAATTTCTACCGGAGCCTCCGCCATGGAGCATCGGCACTTTCGGCAGAGTATTCTCATGCAGCTGTTAATCTGGAGATCAACAGACACTAGCGGCCCGCGCATATAATAATAATAATAATAATAACTTTTATTTATATAGCGCTTTTCAATAACCCAAAGTCGCTTACAAAAAAAATTAAAAGTACAGAAAGGGGGTGAACAGGCAGAAGACAACATATTGGACAAGAAAATTGAACATGAACATTACATGAACAGGCAAAGGACAACACAGGGGGGGATATATATATATGATTATATAATCAGACAACGTCCGTTAAAAAACATTATAACACACATAATGAGACGTTCTGCAGTCAGGAGGGCGTTTCACCGACGATAGGTGGCTCTGACTTTTATGTAGCTGACGGAGAATGTTTACTTTACACGACACTGTTCAGCACTTCATTCTGCTCCACTCTTTCACTAAAGATTTTGAAGACATCCGCGTTCTTTTGACACGTAAATACTACGCTTCCTATGTTTTGGTGCGGACTGCGTTCACACCAGCGATGAACCGCTCCAGAGTTCACTAGCAAGCGGTCCGAGACCACCTATTTTAGCGGACCAGAGTCCGGTTGTTTAGTTCACTTCAGAGGTCTGCGTTCACATCGACCCAAACGAACCGCACCAAGTGGCACCGGGGTTCGATTCAACCGGACTATACAAGGCAGGTGTGAACGCGCCCTAAAAGTGAGTTAAGCTCGACTGCTATGAGAGAATGCAAGATTACACGTTTTGTGCATTATTTTCTGGAATAATGGCAAATTATTTGAGGAAAATCTGAGATCTATTGATTCATCAAGTTCTATACACAAAGGTATTCTTCCGCCACTTCTTAAAATTCTCATTTCTCTTCTGACTTCTTCAAACTTTTTTTACTCAAAATTCAGATTTTTTTACTCAAAATTCAGATTTTTTTACTCAAAATTCTGACGTTTTTCTAAAAAATCTGACTTTTTTCTAAAGATTCAGATTTAGTTTCTCAAAATTATGACTTTTCTCAGAATTCTAACTTTCTTGCTCAAAATTTAGATTTTTCTAAAAGTTATTTTAAATCTAAGATAGTTTTTATTTTAATCTGATTTGTTGACATTTCTAATAAACCCTCTTCTTCCTTGTGGACTCACCTGTATCTGGTTTCTTTACGAACGTCACTCCTTGCTCCTCAAACACTTTGCAGGCAGCGTAAACATCAGGAACAGCAATCCCAATATGACCTGCAACAACAAAACAACAAAACAACAATAACAACAACAACACGGCAGAAAACAAGATTAGAGCAATAAGAGACGGAGATTAAAACAGTCTTATTAGCCGTCATTACACAAGGACCATGGATAAACAAAAACATCTCATCATAAGTCAATATTTGTTTATAAATATTGATCAATTATGATTAGCTTTCATAAAATTCACGAATATGTCGATCATTTTCATTTTCTCATAAATGTTTTGGATCTTTTTTGAGTAAAAAAGTCAACATTTTAGGAGGAAATTATATAGAATTCTGACTTTAGTCCAAGAACTAAAAAAATTAATTAAACCGTTATTTCCGTAAAACATTTTTGAGAAAAAAATTCAGAATCTTGAGGAAAAGTACGAATTTTCGTAAGTAAATGAATCACTTTTGAGACGACTTATTTCAGGTAAATCTGCATTAATTTATTTTAACTTCTCACCGAATCCCGTGGGCTTTTTGTTCCCGTTGTGGAACGAAAGACTTTCCTCCAGCTCTGACCCCCAGTTACTGAAAGAAACAGGGATCATTATATATCCAGGTTTCATCACGCACAGTGACAGAAAACTTGTGCTCCTATTGGCTAGCGCTCCAACACATTATACGTGATAGACTAAGGGGCGGGACATCTCTAGGAGGTTGACCAATCACAATAGAGCCGGCCAGCTAACCAATCAGAGCAGCTCTGGTTTCAGACAGAGGGTGAAAAAAGGTGCTGCAGCACAGGCAGTATGAGAACAATAAAGAGCTTTCTGAACATTACATTATCAGTGTGTTTCAGGTGTGTGTCAGTGTGTGTCTCAGGCGTGTGTCAGGTGTGTGTAATCAGGTATGTATCAGTGTGTGTCTCAGGTGTGTGTATCAGTGTGTGTCTCAGGTGTGTGTATCAGTGTGTGTTTAGGTGTGTGTCAGGTGTGCATCAGTGTGTGTATCAGTGTGTGTCTCAGGTGTGTGTCAGGTGTGCATCAGTGTGTGTATCAGTGTGTGTCTCAGGTGTGTGTCAGGTGTGCATCAGTGTGTGTATCAGTGTGTGTCTCAGGTGTGTGTCAGGTGTGTGTATCAGTGTGTGTTTAGGTGTGTATCAGGTGTGTATCAGGTGTGTGTAATCAGGTGTGTGTCAGGTGTGTGTAATCAGGTGTTTAATCAGGTGTGTAATCAGGTGTGTAATCAGGTGTGTCTCAGTAGTGTTTCAGAGGTGTGTTTCGTACTGTGTGAGTTCGATGGTGGCTCTGCGGCTAAACGTCCAGGCCGTTCGCTCCTTGATTTCTTCGGGAATGTCCGACTTTTCCTCGAAGCCCAAAAAATAAAGAGTGAAACGCATCGAGGGGAAATCGATCTTCTGCAGTAAACTGGAGAAACACACATTGAGTCCATGTTTACACACCTGATCAGACTTTGTTCATCGGATGTGTTTTTAAACGTTTCTGTAAAAAAGTCAGATTTTTTTTACAAAAGAAAGTCAGAATTTCTAGGAAAAGAATCTGAATGATTTGATCTCAGAATTCTGACTTTAATCCCAGAACAAAACAAAAAAATGCCAACCGTTATTTCTGTAAAACATAGGATACAGCGAGGCTTGATGCGTTCACTGTTAAAACATTGCATGATTTTCAGTTTAAAGAAAGCAGAGTAAGTTAAATAAAATATATTCGATGATCTTCCCATTCAGTCTGAGAGAAGCTAAACCTTTATTTCTGAACAACATTTTTAGAAAAAGTCAGACATTTTAGAAAGAAGTAAGAATTTGGAGTAAAATAAAGTCAGAATCCGAGAACTGTAAATCATAGGATATCGTGAGGTCCCACTTCGATGCCTTCACTTTTAAAACATTGCATGATTTTCAGTTTAAAGAAAGCAGAGTAAGTTAAATAAAATATATTCGATGATCTTCCCATTCAGTCTGAGAGAAGCTAAACCTTTATTTCTGAACAACATTTTTAGAAAAAGTCAGACATTTTAGAAAGAAGTAAGAATTTGGAGTAAAATAAAGTCAGAATCCGAGAACTGTAAATCATAGGATATCGTGAGGTCCCACTTCGATGCCTTCACTGTTAAAACATTGCATGATTTTCAGTTTAAAGAAAGCAGCGTAAATTAAGTCAAACACATTCTAGGGTCGTCGATAACTTCGCTCTGACAGAAGTTAGAGTTTTCTGAGGACTCACGTCATCCCGAGGACTCGCGTGTAGAAATCCAGAGATCTGACCGGGTCTTTCACTCGGAGCATCGTCTGCTGCATCATGAAGTCCTGAACCAAGTATTCAGAGACTTTACTATAAATACATACACACGTAATCAAACAGACAGTTATACATGTGCACACATTGAGAGGCATCAATACAATGCAACATGTACAAAATAACAGTCACTTTAAAACGGAGGAGGACGAATACATTACACACAAAATATGAACAGTCCAAAGACTGTCGAAAAGTGCCGTGTGTGTGTGTGTGTGTGTGTGTGTGTGTGTGTGTGTGTGTGTGTGTGTGTGTGTGTGTGTGTGTGTGTGTGTGTGTGTGTGTTTAGTGCACCAGAGGCCTGTACTACGAACCCAGTCCAACAGACCCTGGATATCTCTGAGTTACCTAACCCAAAACAAACGCGCTCTCGCTAAGTGGTCCTATGGTTATCATCTCGGTAACTCAAGCGCGCGTTCACATGAAAGGGGCGGGGCTAGCAACATTCGACCAATCACACACATGGAGAAGCGTACTGACAGCGCAGCGTCATACTTCCTGAATGAAAAGTCAACTATAATATTAGACATATGAAGAAGTTAAACTTTAAACATCCATGACTTAAACACTTTCTCCAGGATCAAAGCCACATAGCTGCACCTGCAAGGTGAATACAGCTGGTAACAGAACAAGTGTTTGAATGCGTACATTAACAGGTTTATGATATCACTGCCCCGTCTAAGACACCATCTGACTTTCATTACATTTGACTCGAGTGTTTCCTCAACTTAATGTGTTGCTTAAAATAATCCTTCTGCATCCAGTATGTGACACTGTGAGTGTTGCACGGCCAGATACGGCTCAGCTGACTCAGATAAGGAGATGATACATTATGATGTGATATGCCGCGGACTGTACTTCATGTTACTCTGATCCGGTTACTTATGTTGTGGCAGATATTTAAGTAAGCTTTCTTAACGCTAATGTTCTAATAGTCAGATTGCTCTGAAGATGGGAGGTGATATTCTATTCATGTTCACGTTCACACAGTCGCTGATTTCTGCCGGCCGTCTTTCCTGCAACGGCAGTTTTTCTGTATCTCCTTTCTCCTGTAATATGACTTGATCGCTTTAAACTCCGCACACTGAGCTCTGATTGGTCAGCAGGCAGTGCTTTCACTGAGTTGAGCTCTTAGCCTGCAACCTAACCTGCTCCGGGGCAGGCTAGCCGCTCAGCATCAGTTACCATGGAGATCTAGCCCGCTAAAAAGAGAACCAGCTTCGTAGGACCGGAAACCCAGAGTTTACCTGAAGTTAGCCGCTAAGAGAACATCCTGCTTCGTAGTCCAGGCCTCTGGGGAAGAGCTATTCTCAGATATTGTCTCTTGGTCCGGTGCAAAGAGGATTATTTATGTTATTGCTTTGTTAATAAATGACACAATCAACAACAACGGCAACAACAACAACAGCAACAACCACAGCACAGCAGGGACTCTTCTTGCAGCGCGTCAAATAACTTAAAGACAAAGTTCTGACACACACATGATTAATGTTTAGCACTTTCTTTATGAGCTTTTGTAATATATTAGTAAATGTTACACCTCTCTGTGCCGTGCATTATGTTAACGTTTACCACCTGAAACCAGAAGGGTAGGAAGAGAGGAGCTGTCTCTGCTCGCGGAGGATTATCAAGAAAGTGACTCAGGAAAGACGGGTTTGGGGGAGAGTCTGTTTAAACATGATGCTGAATCTAAACTACAACCTGACAGCCACACACACACACACACACACACACACACACACACACACACACACACACACACACACACACACACACACACACACACACACACACACACACACACACACACACACACACACACACACACACACACACACTAAAGGAAATGTTACATTATTAAGCTGTATATCTAGTTATGTAAATGAGGTATTTAGCTGATTTAGGAGAATTATAGGAGCTTTATTAGAATGTATTAAAGTGTATTTTGTTTACAGTGTCTGCAGTTATGTTCATTGTGTCTGTTTACTTTTTCAGAATTCACATATTTGCTTGTTTCCTCATTGCATTTGTGTCCATTTATATTTAAATGCAAATACCAAACCCCCTATTCAAGTGTGTTATACTCAGGATAGCAATATACAATTAGTATTTTTTAAAAACACATCCCTTAGTGTGTGTGTGTGTGTGTGTGTGTGTGTGTGTGTGTGTGTGTGTGTGTGTGTGTGTGTGTGTGTGTGTGTGTGTGTGTGTGTGTGTGTGTGTGTGTGTGTGTGTGTGTGTGTGTGTGTGTGTGTGTATAGAGAGAGATATGTATTGTTTCTCTCACCCTGGTGATGGGGTCTCCCTCTTTACAGGCTGCAGAGACTGCTTCTTCAGACATTCCTCCTTGAGACGCCATGTTTCTGACACTGAACGCACCACTGCCTTCTTCTCTGCGAAGATGCGTACAGGTGCAGCTCGGAAAAATATCTGGGATGTGAGAAACAGGTTTCCATGGCTGGTTTATGGTTGTTTTTGTGTGCATTTCTGATATTTTAACTTATTAATTATTAGTTATTCCAGGTCCACAGCGGGATGATGCGTTCATGTTAACTTTTTAGAACTTTTTAGATGTTTTCGTATTATAAAAACTCACATAATTACTACAAGTAACTATAATTGAAACTTGTTGAAGTTCATCTCATTCTGTAATATCGTTTTTATATGTATTTAATCTGTGTATTTGACTCTCCTCTGCTTCTAAACAACAATATTGCCTCTAAGGTATCACAGACAAGTCTCAGTTTAGAAACTTCCGGCAGGACCTGAATGCAGCAGGGCGGAGTTACAGCCAGGTGTTTCTGTGATGCCTTCAGGTGACTGAACTCTAGGAAGGAAACGCCCAAGACTTTAAAAGAGAAATGCAGCGGAGCAGAAAATCAAAATTTAAAAATCGACAAAGAATAATAAAGTTACAAATATATTTAAAAAATATATAAATAAACACTAAATAATAATAAAATAAAATTTTAAAAATACATATAATAAATAAATAAAGCATAAATAATAATTTAGTGAAAATTCCCTAATAAATAATAAAAATGAACAAAATACAAAATAAATCAATACAAAATAATTAACAATAATAAAATAAATGTATAAAAATAATAATTATATAAATGAAATGAAAATAAAATAAATACAAAATAAATAATCATTAAGTGAAAATTCCTTAATAAATAATAAAGATTAAAAAAATATATAAAAAGAAGTCAATATATATAAATGTAATAATATAATGAATAAAAGATGAATAATTATTAAAGATAAGATTGATTTAAACTTTTAAAAAACAGCTAATTTCTTTTTTTTTATTCTTTATTTATTTGGGGTCACATTATAGTACAAGTACAGTTTTTCAAATCATATATTTTTAGAGACCCGAAAGTGACAAATGAAATAGCAAACAGAATTAATCAAAGTAAAATAAAAACGAAAAAGTACACAGGGGTTGTTTGAAATAGCAAATGTCTACACATGTACATGCATACATATCAACATACATATATACATTCAATACATGTGACCATACATACACATCTATACATATACATTCAATCGGTGTATAGAAACAGTCAAACAAGGGATGGTCGTCTTTGGGATATGTCAATTCTCCACTTTTTCCATATTTCTTCAAATGTGTTTTCCTGAAGCCTCATTGAGAAGGTGATTCTTTCCATAACATAGATTTCATGGATTTTGTCGTACCAGTTGTCGAGAGAAGGGATATCCGCTTTGAGCCATTTTCTAGTTATTGCTTTTTTTGCTGCAACAGTAAGAAATCCAAATAGTTGTTTTGTTTTGGAGTTTGAGGGGATTGGATGTTCGAGCCCAAATAGAAATTCGTCCCAGTTTAAAGGGATTTTTTCCTGTATTATTATTTCAATTTCGATATGGATCTTTTCCCAAAAAGTTACTATTAAAGGACAAGCCCAAAACAAATGGTACAAAAAACAGCTAATTTCATATTTAGCCTATACTAAATACACTTAAAGGTTAATGATTGCATGGAAACAATGCTTTACATTAGTGCCAGTTTTTCCCCTTCTATTAAACATCTGTGTTTATTATATCTTATCCTATTTCAAACCACATGAAGGAGTCCACTTTAGAGTCAGGGTTATTAACACATGAAGGAGACTGAGTTAGAGTCAGGGTTATGAACACATGAAGGAGACTGAGTTAGAGTCATCAGGGTGTTTCTCGTAAATGTTCTTTTATATTATCTAAACTCTTCTCGAGATCAAGTGGAAAACGTTTCTTGTCTTTCCTGAGACGCCGTTTGGAAGATGTGTGTCGCGGTAGAGACGCGTCTGAGCCTGTTTGTGTGGGAGGACATCCACACACCCTGATTCCACACACACTCATCTCCCTCACACACACTCTCACAACACATTGCACGTGATAGGCTAAGGGGCGGGACATCTCTGAGCCAATCACAACAGAGCCGGCCAGCTAACCAATCAGAGCAGACGGGGTTCTTTAAAACAAAGTCGGTGTTTTGAGGAAAAAGCAGTGCGGGATTAAATCAAGAAAATGATCAACATAAGTACTAACATCTTTATTAATAATAATGATACAGTCGTTATAAGAATAATGATGATACACATTAAATCGTATATTTCCTGTGAATGATGATGAGCTGTAGTTCCTCACTGTCACCACTGAGGGCCAGCAACTCATTACTTTTGCCTTAAGCAACTTGCAATAAGTGCAAAAACCATAAAGATTCAAACTCCAGACATCAAGGAAAGTGCAGATATATCAACTTATGCTTTTCTTCACAGTCGTCTAAAGGCTGGGGACCGTTCATCACTTTTTGTAAAGAGCTTTTGAAATAAACAATCAAAAAGGACAAAATAGTTAATCATATTCTTCCCTTTGTAAATAACATAACATGGCAGAGTGGATCATTCTGACTACTGGAGACAGAAGCTATTATTATCTTTAATCAAGTGTAAAATAGATTACCAAACTCTGTTTAGCAACAAGGTAGAACATTGGAAACGAATCACAAAAATACTAATTTGCATCATAAATATAGGGAACATTACTTCCTGTATTATTCATGTTTTATTGTGATTTAAAGTTATAATATAACACAATTTAGACGCCATTCGATTCAGGGAAAACTGTGTAATGCAATGTGCAACTAAAATACATGTGTAGGATTTGCAGTATATATATATTTATAAAACGGACAAGTCAAATCAAGCAATCTGATTGGTTCTTAGCCGTGATATACTGAGCGTATACCACGGGTAGAATTGTAAGTTACTTTTCACAACAAGTCAGTATCCCTCCGCGTCTGAGAAAAACAGTATACCGTTGGGCTGCAGTTTGCTTTTCATACTGCAACAAGAAAGCAGCGGAGAAGTAACGGGGCAGAAGCCCTCCTTTTTGACGCAGCGGTCCAGACATAGACATCAAACGGCAAAACATATTCAGTGTGCAGTTCCTTTGGCATTAGGGCAGGGATATCTAGATACTCTCCAAGGTTTGAAATAATGAATTGTGCTACTTTTAAAGCAAGCAACGATGTTTTCAAATCTGTAATCAAAGAGGTCCGCAAAAACGCTATCGACCAATCAGATTGCTTGATTTGAATTGTCAGTTTTATAAATATATTTAAATTTCTTCCGTTACGAAACACTTCGCGTCGGGCCGAACCACGCCCCTTAGCTGTGATATAATGAGCATATACCAAGGCCTGTCGTGAGCTATTGCATAAATATATTGAATGGCCTATATATATATATATATATATATAGAAAGAAAGAAAAGAAAATACAATGCAATGCAATCTGCTCACAATAATGAATTAAATTGATCTCTTTCTTCCACTGAAGTTTTTCTCTGTGACATCACATGCCTTTGCCCATCTCTTTACAATATCACACTGAGCTGTGTAAGCCCAGGGCCTTTGTGAATACCCTCTGAGCATCCTCAGCCAGCGTGTTGAGGAAAGTAGTGAGAGCTCTGTAGGTGCAGGCAAAAGAGAGGGATGATGCTAATGGTATTCCAAATAATGGAATGAATCTGAGCCCTTCCTCCGCTGCCATTAAAGCAACGTGAAGTGTAGACACCTGCAGCAAGTTCAGGACAACCTCTCTGCTTATTTCTTTTACAGCCAGAGGTGACTTCATCTCTGCTCTTAGATCATCCAAAGGCACACGTGCACTAACAGCAAGACTCTGCAGTGACTTGGGATCAAGACCAAAAGCATTTCTGTACTGAATGGCTTTAGTAACCAGCATGGACAGATCGACAGCAACAGAGAGCCCAGGAAGTGGCACAGCTGCTCCGAGGGCAGATAAAGCAGCAAAGTACTTTACTTTGGACTGGAGAGCCTCTTTCTTCTTCTTGATGATCTCAAGGTTAAAATTGGGCAAGGCTAACAGGAGAGTGTCTCTCTTGTGTGCAGGAAGCTCTCTCTCCAGGGTCTCCTGTAACAGATGGAAGTCATACAGCTGGAGATCAAAGCTGGACACCAGGAAGACATGTGGAGACTCAACCTGGTGTTTTTCAAGACCTGTGTCACAAAGAGAAGAGAGAAGTTACTCACAGAAACCCTTTGCAGGTCAGACACAAGCACAGGCCAGTTTGAGCACTGAGGGGTGATCGTCACGCCAACAGACCCAGTGAGCTTCGTCTGTGTTCATATGACTCGTTCTCTGACCTATAGTAATATGATGTCTGTTGCATAAGCCTTTGAGTTGACTCATTTCTCACCCTGACCTCAGGCTCACCTTGAAGGCAGTCGGTCCTGATTTCTGCAAGGGTCTTTTCTGCGTTGAACTCTCTTCGACTTCTTCTTGTATTACCGATGTCCTGGTCAATCTTTGAGCGAACGAAGTAGAACTTTTTCTTCATATCCCGAATCGCCTTAGCGACCTTCACATCATTTTCTCTGAAGCGGTCAGCTGAGACGATGATGAAGAAGTCAAATCTTTCAAAGCCGACATGCTGCGGGTACTTGTCAGCTGGAAAATTGTTGGTGCCAATACCAGGAAGATCCCACAGTGTGACATTGGGAAAGTTTGGATGGGGGTATGAATAAACCTCCATGGTGGTTTCTTTATAACCAGTAGGGGCGGCACGCTCGTCCGTGTTGTCTAAGCCTCTAAAGGCGTTCACGAAGGTGGATTTCCCAGAGCCAGACTCTCCTGTGAAGGCGATGTTTAGCTGGACATCATCCAGCTCTTTCAAATAAGCATTGATCTTTGCAACTGCTGCGCCAGCTCCATGTGCTTGCAGCTCTACTTTACACATTTCTATATGTTCTTTTTCTAATGGATCATCCATGGCTCTCCTTGAACAATAAGACAAAAATGAAGTCATTGCACTTTGCAGAAAACATACGTTTATGCTTAGTAATATTATTATTATGTCATTTCCAAAGTTCAGCAATTTCATTGAAACATGTATTCCTCTTTATTTGAAACATGTGTAGGCCACCCTTTAAGTTCAGCCATTGTTAACTAATTCAATAAGATAATATGCTGAACGTAGCTGTATAGCTGTGAGGCACTAGCACTGGGAAGTCACACATATTTAGTGGATAGTAAACAGGAGCAACTTTAATATATTATACAGAACAATACATTTCAATTCACAGTAACTGTGTCTTACCGTATGATGATCTTAGAACGTTGTTACTCGGCAGGAAAGTTGAACTTCTTTGCTGTGCTGTCTTACGGGTTCACATTTCAGTTTCTTAGATAGGCAATGAAGTGACCTGCTTCCTGCAGGGAGCAACAGGGAATCTGAGCCAATCAGTTGTAAGCACCTGGTTACAAGAAATGCAGAGAGGCGGGGTGTGTGTAAAGAGCTGGTTTTATTCTCATTACATTTCAGTGACCTCAAATAAAAATGTAAAAAGGGGGCTGGTTGTAAATATGAGAGCAAAGCAACCTCGATATCATCTCAGTGATTCTGTCAGTCTCCTTCTCTTCCGTCTTGACTCGTGCTCAGCCTTCATTCATCACCCCCAACCCTCCTATGCATTTGTATTGACAGTGTTAGAAATCATATTGATGATCAGCGATCAGTAAAAGGACCATGTTTACAAGAATGAAGATCTTTTCCTTGTTTTTTATTTCTATAATTTCCCCTCTGTTTCTTTTGTGTTCAATGCAATGTTTGTCCCTTCAAACTGATCCTGTTAAGCTGCAATGAATACACTCCTGTTTAATTGAATCTACACCTATGGAAATATGTATTCCTGAAGCTGAAATGTAACATCTATTCACTCAAATACAATGTCCTCTAAGGCTGTACACATATCCAGTGTTTACCCTAACATGCAGCAGGAAGGAAAAGAGAGAACATTCAAATTGAATCCAGTTCATTCTTGATTTGAGAGTGAGTTCTTAACAAATTATCATGACAGACAAAATGATGAAAGCAACCGTAGAAGACTTCAAACCAAACTTAAACTACATCAACCCTAAAACTCTATTTTAAAAACATTGATGGTGCTGTTAATAACAATGTAGGCTATTGAAATCTTAAATGTATTTAGGTTATATAATAATATTGTGGAGCATTTAAAAAAAATTATTCTGACGACATGGATTTGATTTAAATGTTGTGTTCTTAAAACTGGCTATTCTAACGCTATTTTGAGAGACTAACCGAACAGGTTTGTAAACATACTCGCAGGTGAAGGTGCAGAACTTAAAGGGTGCAGTTCTTTAATCAACTCACCGCTCCTAGCTATTTAGCATGAGTAATGATCATGGGACATGCAGATAAGAGCAGTGCGTTTATTATAGAACTGAACCTTTCACTTCTGCACTTTCATTAATTCAGACATTCAGAAGGCTTTTTGCATTCTTTGGGTCCAAACACGGCTAAATTGTCTCAAACATTTAAACTTTATTGAGTTTGTTAGCAGACGTTATAGGTCAGGGTTACTGAGCAGTCATTTACAATTATTACAAGAGGACACCAAACCAACTGAGACCTGTCTGTACCACACACACACCTACACACTGTACCACACACAGCTACACACTGTACCACACACACACCTACACACTGTACCACACACACACACCTACACACTGTACCACACACACACCTACACACTGTACCACACACACCTACACACTGTACCACACACACACCTACACACTGTACCACACACACACCTACACACTGTACCACACACACACCTACACACTGTACCACACACACCTACACACTGTACCACACACACACCTATACACTGTACCACACACACACACCTACACACTGTACCACACACACCTACACACTGTACCACACACACACCTACACACTGTACCACACACACACCTACACACTGTACCACACACACACACCTACACACTGTACCACACACACACCTACACACTGTACCACACACACCTACACACTGTACCACACACACACCTACACACTGTACCACACACACCTACACACTGTACCACACACACACCTACACACTGTACCACACACACACCTACACACTGTACCACACACACACCTACACACTGTACCACACACACCTACACACTGTACCACACACACACCTACACACTGTACCACACACACACCTACACACTGTACCACACACACCTACACACTGTACCACACACACCTACACACACACACACACACACACACACACACACACACACACACACACACACCTACACACTGTACCACACACACACCTACACACTGTACCACACACACACCTACACACTGTACCACACACACCTACACACTGTACCACACACACCTACACACTGTACCACACACACCTACACACTGTACCACACACACACCTACACACTGTACCACACACACACCTACACACTGTACCACACACACCTACGCACTGTACCACACACACACCTACACACTGTACCACACACACCTACGCACTGTACCACACACACCTACACACTGTACCACACACACACCTACACACTGTACCACACACACACCTACACACTGTACCACACACACCTACACACTGTACCACACACACCTACATACTGTACCACACACACCTACACATTGTACCACACACACACCTACACACTGTACCACACACACCTACACACTGTACCACACACACACCTACACACTGTACCACACACACCTACACACTGTACCACACACACCTACATACTGTACCACACACACCTACACACTGTACCACACACACACCTACACACTGTACCACACACACACCTACACACTGTACCACACACACCTACACACTGTACCACACACACCTACACACTGTACCACACACACCTACACACTGTACCACACACACCTACACATTGTACCACACACACACCTACACACTGTACCACACACACACCTACACACTGTACCACACACACACCTACACACTGTACCACACACACACCTACACACTGTACCACACACACACCTACACACTGTACCACACACACACCTACACACTGTACCACACACACCTACACACTGTACCACACACACCTACGCACTGTACCACACACACCTACACACTGTACCACACACACACCTACACACTGTACCACACACACACCTACACACTGTACCACACACACACCTACACACTGTACCACACACACACCTACACACTGTACCACACACACACCTACACACTGTACCACACACACCTACACACTGTACCACACACACCTACACACTGTACCACACACACACCTATACACTGTACCACACACACACACCTACACACTGTACCACACACACCTACACACTGTACCACACACACACCTACACACTGTACCACACACACCTACACACTGTACCACACACACACCTACACACTGTACCACACACACCTACACACACACCTACACACTGTACCACACACACACCTACACACTGTACCACACACACCTACACACTGTACCACACACACACCTACACACTGTACCACACACACACCTACACACTGTACCACACACACACCTACACACTGTACCACACACACCTACACACTGTACCACACACACACCTACACACTGTACCACACACACACCTACACACTGTACCACACACACCTACACACTGTACCACACACACCTACACACACACACACACACACACACACACACACACACACACACACACACACACACACACACACACACACCTACACACTGTACCACACACACACCTACACACTGTACCACACACACACCTACACACTGTACCACACACACCTACACACTGTACCACACACACCTACACACTGTACCACACACACACCTACACACTGTACCACACACACACCTACACACTGTACCACACACACCTACGCACTGTACCACACACACACCTACACACTGTACCACACACACCTACACACTGTACCACACACACACCTACACACTGTACCACACACACCTACACACTGTACCACACACACACCTACACACTGTACCACACACACCTACACACTGTACCACACACACACCTACACACTGTACCACACACACCTACGCACTGTACCACACACACACCTACACACTGTACCACACACACCTACACACTGTACCACACACACACCTACACACTGTACCACACACACCTACACACTGTACCACACACACACCTACACACTGTACCACACACACCTACGCACTGTACCACACACACCTACACACTGTACCACACACACACCTACACACTGTACCACACACACACCTACACACTGTACCACACACACCTACACACTGTACCACACACACACCTACACACTGTACCACACACACCTACACACTGTACCACACACACCTACACACTGTACCACACACACCTACACACTGTACCACACACACACCTACACATTGTACCACACACACACCTACACACTGTACCACACACACACCTACACACTGTACCACACACACACCTACACACTGTACCACACACACACCTACACATTGTACCACACACACACCTACACACTGTACCACACACACACCTACACACTGTACCACACACACACCTACACACTGTACCACACACACACCTACACACTGTACCACACACACACCTACACATTGTACCACACACACACCTACACACTGTACCACACACACCTACACACTGTACCACACACACACCTACACACTGTACCACACACACCTACGCACTGTACCACACACACACCTACACACTGTACCACACACACCTACACACTGTACCACACACACCTACGCACTGTACCACACACACACCTACACACTGTACCACACACACCTACACACTGTACCACACACACACCTATACACTGTACCACACACACACACCTACACACTGTACCACACACACACCTACACACTGTACCACACACACACCTACACACTGTACCACACACACCTACACACTGTACCACACACACCTACACACTGTACCACACACACACCTATACACTGTACCACACACACACCTACACACTGTACCACACACACCTACACACTGTACCACACACACCTACACACTGTACCACACACACCTACACACTGTACCACACACACACCTACACACTGTACCACACACACACCTACACACTGTACCACACACACCTACACACACACCTACACACTGTACCACACACACACCTACACACTGTACCACACACACACCTACACACTGTACCATATTAAGGGTGTTATGAGTGAGTTTCTGTCCAACTGCCGTTAACATTTTTTCACTCGTGGCTAATTCAGAGGCTCAGCGTTAGCTTTGTGGTTTTTTTTGCAAAAAATAATAATAATGATCAGTTAGCTGAGCTTCTTCCCGTTACATGGATATAAAACATTAATTGTTTATTAAATATTAAGAAGCCCTCAGACGCTGTTTCCTGCAGATTATGCGTTTTTATGGGGTTCAACAGGGTTTAATGCCCTGTTAAAAAAAAGTTTTAATCGTATACCAGTAACTGCTTTTTTGAAAAAATACACTATAATTCAATATTCTAAAATCAAATGTGACTTTATCATTAGTATCATCAGCTGATCGTTCTGAATAATAAATGAGAAGATTGATTTTTATGCATTTTTACTTTTTCTATAATGTCAGATTGAACAAAAAGGTACACTGGGAATGTTAACCTACAATATTTGTACCATAGATTTCCATTATGACCACTTTTTTTTTACCCCCCCCCCCCCCTTTAGATCAAAGTGAAAAAAAATGTTTTGCACTAATTGTTCTCTGCATTTGACCCTACATGTTAGTGGTGCCATGGCAGCCCGGGGACTGACTCCAATTCTGAGGTGCTTTGGTCAAGAGCAATGACAGGAGTATCTGAACATCCATAACATGCATGTTGTTTTAGGAGTATAATAATCATCTTTATGCTGGTTGGTCTCCCACCCTCTGCGCGTTATCAGCACAAATTATGCCCCCATATGATAAAATCCACCATCCCCCCCTGACACACAGCTACAGCTCCTAAAGCATAATCAGGCTACAGCCGTTGTGTATTTTATTTTGTGAAGCACTAAATGGTTTTAGAAACATCTGGACTCTTTGTTTGTAGATATCTACTAAACTAAAGCAGAGACAGAGAGTAGGTCTGTTATACTGAGTGATATATATTATACACACTGCTCTGCTTTCTGCACGGACCTCACAGCTGTTCTCACTGTAAACATCGCAACGCGATGAGAGCAGTTTCTAAAATAATATCCAAAGACGATGCATGCAGAGCTGTGATTGGCTGAGATAAGTTCGGCCGTGCGTCACGACTCTTTGAAACATCTCTGTTCCCGGAAATGCATCCAGGAAGGAGCCGAGGAGGACCGTGGAGGACCCATCAGTGTATCCTCGGTTAGAGCTCCTCCAGAGAGCCTCCTCGATGTGCATTTAGAGAAATGAGATGTCCTTCAACATGGCGCGCTGAGCCACTCCCGGGGGACCGAGGAGTCGAGGAGGGGAAATTAGAGAAATAAAAAGGCCCATTGTAAGTGACAGGCTAAAGGGGCGGGACATCTGTAAGCCAATCACAAGAGCCGGCCAGCTAACCAATCAGAGCAGACTGGGCTCTGGTTTCAGACAGAGGGTGAAAAGACAGGCAGTATGAGAACAATAAAGAGCTTTTTGAACATTAAAGCGAGTTTGTGAAGAAGTAAAACATGTATGACTTTAGTGACATCTGGTGGTCAAATGTGGTACTTTAATTTAACCAATATTCTGCAAGACAAACAATGATCGTCTGTAAAGATAAAGATAGAAAGTAGAATCAGTGTTTAAAAAAAAAAAGATATTTATATAGTAAGGAATATTGAAAACTATGATCAGCATGCTGGCTCTAATGACTAAATACTAAATAAATAAAAATGGAAAGAAATGAACAATAAACAATAAATAATAAATAATGGGCATCAAGGAAAAGGAAACGGTTGAATCCCGTCTGAAAAAGGAATGGATGCAAACGGTAAATAATATTGAATCTGAGGGTTTTTCCAGATTTCATTTGAACCTGGCTCCAAATTTCAAGCCAAAAACTTTTTCCTGAAACCACGTTTATTTTAACAACATGCAATAAACTGCAATGACAACAACAAACAATCGTGAGCAGATCAAAAAGTTTAAAAAAAAAAGCAACCAAACAATATTTACATTTGTACAGATTCTGATCTTCCTTAAAATGTTAAAATTAAACTGAAGTAATTAGAAGGAGGGTCTTGGTCTCCTCTTCCTCCTCATCTCCTGGCAGTTTTCTTGTTCTCCAGCAGCAGCATGGTCAGACGGATCTTTAAAGAGGGCAGTTTGTTGCTGTAGTTCTGCTGCAGGACGGAGGTCAATCGGAGGCGGAGCTTCTGCAGGGCGCCGATCGGGGGGGAATTCAGGAGACAGTGGAAGAAATCCAGCCAAAGGTCACGGTGAGGGTTCCTGAGGAGGAAGAGGAAACAAAACCACACGTCAACAATGTTTTTTAAATTAATCTGCAGCTCTTCTTCTTTTAATGCCATTTTAATTCTATTTGAGATGTTTACATTTTGGAGTGTTTTTTTCTAGACTTTTTAAATGTTTAATGTGCAATGCCTTGTCTTTGTCTGCTGCTGCGACGCCAACATGTCCCCCATTGGGATCAATAAAGCACTCTCATCTTAGGTCTAACCATAGGGGGTCAAATCACAGCTGATTTAAATAACCAGAGCCACCAAGTTAGCGATAGCTAGCTAGCTAACATTCGCTTACTCGCTTGGTCATGGCTAGAAAGGATCCGTCTAGTGTAAATATGACGTCACGTTCTCGTTGTAACTCTCGTTGTAATCGGAGCGGCTCGGAAACACATCTTCAGCAGTAACATGATGCAACATACACATTAATGCAGCAGCAATATTAATAGAGAAACATCAGACTTAATAGTAAAACACTGCAAGGGAACATTTTATTGCACCAGGAGCTATCTTGGGACTTTTACTGCGACAACGTTGATTTGCCTCTGAATAAAAAATAAACCATAGTGTTGGTGATCTACAGTGTTGTCATTCTTCTTTGAACACCAGCAAGACCGCTAACACCCTATTTCAACAATCACACTCCCTGTAATTGACATAATTAATAGATAGTTTAGCTTCTCATCATCAGTTGCTGTGGCCCACTGATGTTAACGATCGTAACTGAAAGGCTGCCTGCCAAACGTAAACATTCAGCCACGTGACATTTAGCCAAACTCTCGCGAGAGTTTTACACAAGACGGATCCTTTCTAGCCATAACCTACTAGCTTGTTAGATAGATAGCAGACGCTTCAGTAGCTTAATTAGCATTAAGTGCTACGCACAGAAGAGAGGTCTTTAGTTTTTTAAGTTGATAGCCGCGTTAGCTAGCTTGTAAAGTAAATAGCTAACTTCTACTATCTAAGTTGATAGATAAGAAGCTAACGTAAGCTAGCCAACTAGTGTGCTACAAATAAGACCTGGATACAGCGTGGGAGGCGGGGTCTCGTTCTTTCCTATGAGAGCTGCTCATTGGCGCATGAGGACAAAATGGCCCAACTTTTGAGAGAGCGAAGCGTCACAGATTACCCATCATGCCTAGCTGTCGGAGCAGAAGAACCTGTATGTGCGCTCATAGAGCATGCGCAGTTGAGTTGCCCCTTAAGCCCCGCCCCCGAGCTCCCACTCTCAGATGAGGAAAATAACTCTCAGAATAACGTTATTAGCACATTTTACAACTTGAGGACCGAATGTTTTTAATAAGGGCTATACAAATGTTCATATTGGGTAGTTTAAAAAAAATGTCTCCACTGATTTACAGACGCCTCTTTCCCCATGTTAGTCAATGTGGAAAAGTCTTTCTTTCTTTCGTCACGGATTGATACGAAAGTTGCAGTACCGCCGTTTGGACACAACAAATATTTTCCTCAGAGTCCGGCGCACTTCCTGGGGGCTTGGTGTGCTAGCCATTATGTTAGATATACCAAATGTCACCAAATTGGGATCAATAAAGTACTTCTTATAGATATGTTAAATGTGGGGTAGGTCATTTTGGAGAAACCAGCTCGAGTGTGCTAGAATTTGAAAATACACAGCTGCACATGACCAATGAGGGCACGAAGTCAGTTTGTGCACAGATGGAAGGCTGACAGGCAGGTAGGCCATCCAGTTACTTTAGCCGGCTCAGATGATTGGTCGTGCTTTTTACAGCGCTACGGCTTCCACAGATGAGATGTTTTATGGACTTTTTTGTGAAAGCTCTTCAGATATTCATTGCTATCGGATGTTAAGAGCATTCCATGGAATATAACAACAAGTGTATCTCGAGCCGGTTTCTCAAACTTACCTCCCCCACCTTTAAATCATAACTCTTAATTGAAATAACTAGAGACACCAAGTTAGCGATAGCTAGCTAGCTAGACACCTTTAGCTTACTAGCTTAGCCGCTAGATAGATAGCAGACGCTTAAGTAGCTTAATTAGCATTAAGTGCTACGTACAGAAGAGAGGTCTTTAGTTTTTTAGATAAATAGCAACGTTAGCTAGCTTGTAAAGTAAATAGCTAACTTCTACTATCTAAGTTGATAGTTTAGCAAAGTGACACAACTAAATCCTACTTTCTTCCCATCCTCCAGATCAGATTACATTTGCAAACCAGGATTGAAGATTAAATCAAATGTATAGAAAAACCTGGCTGGTGGTATATTATATTTAGCATTTGATGAATGACATTATATTTAACATCACCTTCTTTTAGCTGTTCATTCAGTTTTTACCTTCAAAACCTGACCTTTACCATTATCTGTATGCACTGCCGTGACGCGACATCACCATCTTTACGAATGAATTACCTTCTGAATACTCCGTTAGTCTTCCACTCTCCGCCTTCACTCGTCACCTGCATGTACGTCCCGAACAGCATGCAGTACACCGTGCCTGCTATCCCAAAGTAATCCGTCTGGAAACACACAAAGAAACATTGAGAGCTCCAGAGAAACCTGCATTAAAGGTCCAAATGAATGAAATGCTGGTTATTTTTCACTTTGTCTGTAAATCAAGGCTGTTACTTATTTACTATGACACGTTCTCCTCTCTCTCACCTGGTAGCTCCAGGGTTTCCCGCTCAGCATCTCGCTGCACTGGAAGCCGGACGTCAGACACTTTCCGGTGAAAGCAGTGCCTTCTGGGAAAAGGTTCATATCGATGCTCTGGCCGAGATCAATGAGAACCAAACCGTGATTCACGTTCTCCAGATCAAAACCCTGGTTCTCCAGGAACCTGAGACACAAGCACAGGAACCATTGTTGTTACACTCTGAATACTTCTGAGTACTTCTACTTTACTCAAGATCTGAGTACTTCTACTTTACTCAAGATCTGAGTGCTTCTACTTTACTCAAGATCTGAGTACTTCTACTTTACTCAAGATCTGAGTACTTCTACTTTACTCAAGATCTGAGTACTTCTACTTTACTCAAGATCTGAGTACTTCTACTTTACTCAAGATCTGAGTACTTCTACTTTACTCAAGATCTGAGTGCTTCTACTTTTACTCAAGTAGAATATCGTAGCGGAAACCCTGATATATATATATTTTAGGGGTGTAATTATTATTAATTATTCAGTACGGGCCCTTCGGTTCGGTACACATGTGTACCGAAGTGTACCGAACGAATATAACGTTAAACGGAAAAAATTGCGAACGTGAAAAACTTTTTGGAAGAAATCTCAGGTGCTGCGTCGCAGCGTTCAAGTAGCATGTTCCTGCAGCCCATGCTCCGGGCGGGGCTGCAGGAACGCAGCGTTCAGTGCAATTTCAACGCGTCATAGAGCTACCAAGTCATTTCATTGGACGAGAGGCATACTATGAGAGCTGGTCAGAGGGATGCGTTCAAATGTTGTCAGTAGTTTGAGGAACTGTCGAACGCAGATAAAGTTGAGCTCTAAAATCCTCCAGCATCATTGAAGTCTCCGGTTTGGGAACATTTGGTTTGGTTACAAGGATGACGGACAAAGACAGGTGGACCGAACCAAAGCTGTTCGTCGGCATTGTTCAACTAACATCTGTTACGCGGCTGGCAATACATCAAACTTGCACACTCATTTGAAAAGGCATCACCCGAACGTGAATACCACCGGTACCAAAAGAAAACAGACTGAAGTGTAAACCCAACTCCCGCTAGCTTTTAAGCCTCCACCACTCGCAACAAGTTCAGACCGAGCCAAAGCTATTACAAACGCCAAATATCCTTATGTTGCCATGGTAGCAAAGCGCTACCTGGCTGTATCTGCTACCTCTGTCCCTAGAGAGGGTGTTCTCCACAGCAGGAGACATTGTTAGTGCCAGCAGATCTGCTCTTTCAGCAAGCAATGTGGACGAGTTCACTTTTCTTAAAAAAAAACATGAAAATACAATGAGAAGCCTAATGTCAAACTGGCTGCTTAGGTACGAGTACAGTACAGTTCAGATACAGATGATCTCAGTTCATCGAAATGCTGCACCTTAATGTTCATTTTATTATATTTTGTATTTATTTGAGTGAATATTCACAGTTTAATAATAATTAAAAAAAATATATATATATTTTATGTTTTGTGATCATGTTTTCTGCTGTACCGAAAACGTACCGAACCGAACCGTGACCTAAAAAACCGAAATGTTTGTGAACCGTTACACCCCTAATATATATATATATCTATATATTTGTACTACCTCTCCCCCAGCATGAAGTTGTCGGGCTTGATGTCGGCGTGGATCAGCTGGACGGCGTGCAGCGCCTCCACCATCTTCAGGATGCAGACGCTGAAGTAGATGACGAGCGGCTGCGGCATCACTTTGTCACTCAGAGTCTTGTAGATGTTCACTGCGTTCTGAGAGCAGGGAGCAGAGAGCAGGGTCAGTGATCACAGGCTATATCCCAGCCCTTAGATGGACCAATCAGAATCCAGTATTGCCCTACCAGCAGGGTGCCGCAGCTGTGCAGCTCGCCCAGCATCACGCTGCCGTTGTGGAACAAGTGGGCGGAGCTTATCCGACCGAACAGCTGACGGAGACCGAGAGGCAGCCGAGCGTCGAGCTGAGAGTCGATGTAAAACTCCCAGGGGTTCGCTGGCTTCTGAACCTACACACACGATGAACACACACACACACACACACACACACACACACACACACACACACACACACACACACACACACACACACACACACACACACACACACACACACACACACACACACACACACACACACACACACACACACACACACACACACACACACACACACACACACACACACACACACACACACACACACACACACACACACACACACACACACACACACACACACACACACACACACACACACACACACACACACACACACACACACACACACACACACACACACACACACACACACACGAGTGAGCAGATAAAACTTTATTTATGCCGAATGGTGGGCGTGAAAAGGCAGGTGTTTACCTTCAGCACCACTTTCTCAGAGGTCGTGGGGTCGGTGCCCTGGTAGACGGTTGCAAACGCCCCCTGTCCGAGAACACGGTCCACTCTCAGAGACGCCTTTCCTGTGAGGAGAGATTTAGTGTTCAACTCATTTCAATATTCACTTCACCTCCAAGACACTTTTAGGATTTAAATACATCCAGAAAATTGAATATTTTGCACAACGTGATAACATTTAACATCAATGCAAAGACACGGATTCGCCCGGGTGGCAGAAGACACTTCAAATATATAAAAGACACTTAAAATATATAAAACAAACGTAAGGACACGTACAATATATAACACAAACTAAAAGACACTTAAAATATAAAAAATGAAATGAATGACGTGGCCACGCTTCATTGGCGGGCGTGACATTTTGTTCAGCTATAGCAATAGATCTGCATGACTGTCTCTTTAAGCCAGGGGAGCCCAACCAGTCGATCGCGGGGAGATTTCCAGTCGATTGCGAGATGCGTCTAAAAATAGAAAAACAATATTCTGTTTTATCGTTAATGTCCTATAACATAATCTTCCTGTGCCAGAATAATGCACTTGAACGCATCGAAGCTTTGTGATTGGCCGGCGTGACCCCATGTGTCGGGGCGTGGCTGGTGGGCAGTGGGCACTAGTTCGCTGACGTTGTCCGTGTCAACGGGAGTGACAGCCCGCACACACAAGACCGCAATTATGGCAGAAGCAAAAAAAGCCCAAAATATATAATTTCACTCCGAGTGGGAGGATGATTGTTTTTCTATCTATTCCAATTCAAAGTCCATCTGTCTCATCTGCAATGCGAGCGTGGCTTCATCGAAGAAGGGTCATTTAGAAGCGGCATTTCAAAACAGTGCACAAACGCTACGAGACGGAATTCCCTCCTGATTCTGCCCTCCGCTCCCAAAAGGGGAGGGGCCTGAGAGGACAGCTAAATGCACAGCAGTCCATTTTCACCAGGCCCAACAACAAGAGCAAGGCTGCTACCATAGCATCTCATCGTGTCAGTCACGTTCTGGAGAAACACATTATCAATTCAGGTTAAGAAACTAGTGTTGCTTGCATCCTATTTTAAAAAGGCATTTCTTTTTATACTCTAATAAAATGCAACAAAAAAAGGGTTTGATTCTAATCATTTTGTCTTTTTTATTGCACTTTGCAGCAGATTCCTGTGTAGCTTCAGATCTGAGTCGTCTTATTAGTAAGCCTAATGTATACTTTTGTAGCAACACTATTTTTATATAATGTCAAAGAAAGGGTTCAGAGTCTTTTCTTTTTTCTCTGTGTCATATGTGGCAGCACTGTTCAATGTTTCTTGAAAGCATTACCCACTGTAGTATGTGACGTGTGAATAAACTCCAACTCTGTATCAACAGCGCTGTTGTGTAACTTCAGTTAAATACTTGTATGTGTGTAGATTAGAAAGAGTTCAGATAAAGGATCTGCAGTATTTTATGAAGTATTAATCTACAAAGGTCCGTTTTATAAAAGTAGAAGTGTGTATGTACCTGGTAGTAGGCTGTCAGTAATGGCTATACGCCTCTCTATTTGGACCGGTAGATCTCGGCAGACTGGCAACTTTAAAAGTAGCTCTCGGTTGAAAAAAGGTTGAGCACCCCTGCTTTAAGCCAATCAGCGGTGAGGATCTCAGCCTGCCGTCACTGACATTGAATCAGAAAACCAAAACATCAGCCGTTAGCTGTTAGCACACAAAGCTAACAGTTCCTCATATCTGTTCAGAAACTGGACAAAAGTTATGTCTGTGCGACGTTGTCGTGATTGTGTACGGAGCAGCTACTGGTTTATACTAATCGGTATACGTGTGTTACAATAACATCACCGCAAAATATGTTTATCTTCTTGTTGGTATCTACATGGAGATAAGCCCCGCCTTCTCGCCAGCGCGTCTAGTTTGAGTGACACAAGTAGACACCAATATTGAAGTTGCACGAGTAACACGGGATAAATCTGTGCTTTGCGTCCGGGGTGAATCAAGCCCACAGGAAGTGCTCTGGACACTGAGGAAAATATTCCTAGTGGCCAAAAGGCGGTACTACACTTTCCATTAGGATATATTAAACGTGTAGATCAGTATTAGTGGATGCTCACCCATGCTGATGGTGGTTTTTGGGGAGATGTTGGGAACGTTGCACTGCCACGTGAGGCAGCGAGGGTGAGATGTGAGACGGGGGTTGAGCGAGAAAAGTAACCCCGCGATCAGGTCATCGTCCCAGGGATCTGAGACCAGGTTCCCCTGCGTCCTGTCGGGGCTCGTCATGGATTCATCGTGCAGTAAAGACGCCTCCGGGCTCATGGGAACGTCGGCAATCCCCTCAATGTGAGGACTCAGGAAAACGTCCAGGTCAGAACCCCCCCGAGGTTCCTGATGGTAGCTGCGTCATTGGTGGAGAAACGAGAGCATATTAGCTTTAATATATTACATTTCTATCATAACAAACTGACATTTAAAAAGTCTCCCATTATGCAAAATGCACTCTGATGTCTTTTCTATGTGTCCCCGGTGTGTCCCCGGTGTGTCCCCGATTTGCTGTTATGTCGGAACTATACTGGGAAAGTCTTCTGGTGTGAAAGCGCCTAATGTGTAAAGAAGCAGGAAATTAAACGTGTTTTTAAAGCTTCAGAACCATCTCTTTAGTAACAGCTGAAATAGAGGGGGGTGAGGCTAGAAGGATCTGTTTGGTATCTTGAGCAAAACACTTCGGAGACATGCTTTTTATATATTTGTATAAATCAGAGGCCTATAATGTATGCCGACAAATAGCACAATGGGAGACCTTTAAGGATCTGTTTGTATTGTGTTTTATATACTCACTCTGGGCTCCTGAGGGCCAGCCAGTCTGGTTTGGGCGTGTAATCCGGACTCATGGGGACGTCCTGGACCTGGTTCTGGGCCTGGCTCTGATCCTGGACCTGGTTCTGGGTCTGGCTCTGATCCTGGACCTGGTTCTGATTCTGGACCCTCTCCAGTGTTGGGGTATTCCATGAATCCTCCATGATGGTGAAAGGTTCTCCTTTGGTGTAAACGTCCCAGTTTGACGCGCCTAGCGGACAGAGGGTTTCTGGATCCTGGAACTGATCCTGGACCTGGTTCTGGAACTGATCCTGGACCTGGTTCTGGACCTGGTTCTGGAACTGATCCTGGACCTGGTTCTGGACCTGGTTCTGGAACTGATCCTGGACCGGGTTCTGGGTCTGGCTCTGATCCTGGAGCTGGTTCTGATTCTGGACCCTCTCCAGTGTTGGGGTATTCCATGAATCCTCCATGATGGTGAAAGGTTCTCCTTTGGTGTAAACGTCACCTAGCGGACAGAGGGTTTCTGGATCCTGGAACTGATCCTGGACCTGGTTCTGGAACTGATCCTGGACCGGGTTCTGATTCTGGACCTGGTTCTGGAACTGATCCTGGACCTGATTCTGGAACTGATCCTGGAACTGATCCTGGACCTGTTTCTGGACCTGTTTCTGGAACTGATCCTGGAACTGATTCTGGAACTGATTCTGGACCTGATTCTGGAGCTGATCCTGGAACTGATCCTGGAACTGATTCTGGACCTGATTCTGGAGCTGATCCTGGAACTGATCCTGGACCTGGTTCTGGAACTTATCCTGGAACTGATCCTGGACCGGGTTCTGATCCTGGACCTGGTTCTGGAACTGATCCTGGACCGGGTTCTGATCCTGGACTTGGTTCTGGAACTGATCCTGGACCTGGTTCTGGACCTGATCCTGGAACTGATCCTGGACCTGGTTCTGGAACTGATCCTGGAACTGATCCTGGACCGGGTTCTGATCCTGGACCTGGTTCTGGAACTGATCCTGGACCTGGTTCTGGACCTGATCCTGGACCTGATGCGTAATTGGTGCAGAGGCGAGAGCCTATCAGCTGTAATCCTTGCTCATGAATGTGCTTTTATTCAAAATAATGTACATTTCTATCATTAAAATCTTAAATGTTTTCCTTTTCTTTTTTCTTTAAGCATCCGTTTGTATATTTTGTAAATCAAATCAAATCAAACTTTATTTGTATAGCCCAATATCACAAAACACGTTTGTGTATGATGGAGTTACAGCAAAGTGAGAAGGCGAGACAGTGTGTGTGATACAAATAAAACTAAAGTAAATAAGATTCAGCAAAAGACAAGACAAACACACAAAAGATCAAATACCATAAAACACCAGCTCTAACCGAAGGCCTCGTTAAAGATGTGGGTCTTCAACGAACTCTTAAAGGTTTGGACACTCTCTGCCTCTCTGATTATATATATTATAGTATATTCTCTGTATTCACCTGGTTCTGGACCTGGTTCTGGACCTGGTTCTGGACCTGGTTCTGGTTCTGGACCTGGTTCTGGTTCTGGACCTGGTTCTGGACCTGGTTCTGGACCCCCTCCAGATTTGGGGGTTTCAGTGAATCCTCCATGATGGTGAAAGGTTCTTCTTTGGTGTAAACGTCCCAGTTTGAGGCGCCTGGCGGACAGAGGGTTTGCTCCCTGAAGGAGAGCTTGGCGGGAGGGGGGGCGTTCACTAAGCTGGAGGAAGATGATGAAGAAGATGATGAAGATGAGGATGAAGAAGGCGGGGCTAGACACTCCCCCACGATGGTGCCGTGACCCCCGGAGGACGGAGCCAGTTTACTGAAGTGAATGTCGTCAGACGGGCTCTGCTCCAGGATGGGGCTGAGGAGGGAGAAATCATTTTTAAAAATCATAAAAATGACACATTTTGAATATATAAAAGACACTTAAAAGAAATAAAAAGAAACTTAAAATATATAAAAAAGACACTTAAAATATATAAAAGATACTAAAGGACAATTTAAATATATAAAAGACAGTTAGAATATATTTGACTGAAGTTAGTGTTGTTAGACACTGATGGGGCTGAGGAGGGGGGAAAACATTTAAATAAAACAAAAATTAAAAAGTACACACTTAAAATGTGTCAGGTTACCTGAGTTTTATCGTCTGACGTCTGATAAAAGCATCGTCCTCAGCGTCTCCACCATCACAGTTACTCACTGGAGGAAAAACATACATTATTATCAAGAACATAGCGGTTGTGTCTAAATGAGGCGACTAAACGTCATCACGCCCAACATTAGCCTCCTTTAGCTTAGCGGTGGCGACGTGAAGTCATGTGACCGTGCTGTAGTTCCTTTATAGCCCAACATTAGCCTCCTTTAGCTTAGCGGTGGTGAAGTCATGTGACCGTGCTGTAGTTCCTTTATAGCCCAACATTAGCCTCCTTTAGCTTAGCGGTGGCGACGTGAAGTCATGTGACCGTGCTGTAGTTCCTTTATAGCCCAACATTAGCCTCCTTTAGCTTAGCGGTGGTGAAGTCATGTGACCGTGCTGTAGTTCCTTTATAGCCCAACATTAGCCACCTTTAGCTTAGCGGTGGTGACGTGAAGTCATGTGACCGTGCTGTAGTTCCTTTATAGCCCAACATTAGCCACCTTTAGCTTAGCGGTGGTGACGTGAAGTCATGTGACCGTGCTGTAGTTCCTTTATAGCCCAACATTAGCCACCTTTAGCTTAGCGGTGGTGACGTGAAGTCATGTGACCGTGCTGTAGTTCCTTTATAGCCCAACATTAGCCTCCTTTAGCTTAGCGGTGGTGACGTGAAGTCATGTGACCGTGCTGTAGTTCCTTTATAGCCCAACATTAGCCTCCTTTAGCTTAGCGGTGGAGACGTGAAGTCATGTGACCGTGCTGTAGTTCCTTTATAGCCCAACATTAGCCACCTTTAGCTTAGCGGTGGTGACGTGAAGTCATGTGACCGTGCTGTAGTTCCTTTATAGCCCAACATTAGCTTTTTACTTCAGAAATCATTAAGAGGTGTTAATATGTGGAGATGATCATGCTGAACTCAATGTTTGTTTGACACAGAGATTGTTTTCTGCCTTCAGGGTCCAACAGAAAAACCACATCCCTGCTCAACTTTTGTACCTTTGTCCTCGCAGAAGTTGAATGGCATCTTGTTGGTGAACGGCGTGGAGACGAACTGGGCCAACATGGCGAAGTCAGTGGTGCTGTTTGGACAGGCAGCGAGGGAGTGGAGGGAGTTGAAACCCCACATCGTGCTCTCATCTGGCATCAGGTCGGGCTCCTGATCACAAACACACAGGAAGTTCAAACAGACCAGAACTGACATGAAAAAGTGGATTTTGCATAAAAGGTTACCGTTAAAACACACGAGAACTGAGGCCATTTAAAGACAGGGTGTGGATCATATTTATGTAAAAACATCAAAATGTAGTTGATATTTACGGAAGAGGATTAGGACCAGATCTGACCAAAAGTGACCTTTTCCCCCGTAGATATGTCAGGTAAATGTATTTAGGTTTGAATAATAATGCTTTTTTTTGGTTGCAGAAACACCGTTAAAAGAGAACAGGGTGTGGATTATATTTATGTAAAAACATGTTTCAAATAAATCTGATGGCATCTGAATGTAAAATGTAGTTGATATCTACGGAAGAGGATTAGGCCACATGGGACTCGAGTCTCAAAATAAAAAATGTTTGAGGGAATAAATTCTGGATTTTGAGAAAATAGTCAGGATTTGCAGAATGTCCGAATTTTTTGAAAAAATAAGATCATCTTGAGGAGGGCAGTATGAAAAAATATATAAAAGAAAATTCTTAATTTTGAGGGAAAAGAATCAGAATTTTGAATAAATAGTCGTAATTTTGAGATTTTTTTTTACAGAATTCGGAGGAAAATAACATTTTGAGTTTTTGGGGGGGAAATTAGAATTGTCCTCATAATTCTGATTTTTTTTCTCAAAATGATGACTTTCTGTGAATAACGAATATTTACTGAAAATTCGAGTTTTTATGGAAGACATTAGAATGTTGAGGGAAAAAAATCTGAATTTTGAGAAAAAAAAAAATGTCCTTGTTGAAATGTGTTTTAAAAATGAACTTGTGTCTTGTTTGATAGAACAGTACAGTGTTTCCCCTAGGTCTACTGCGTTGTATCCTCTGGAGCAGAGAGAGGAGCTGTGGATTATTGTTATCGTACAGTAACAAAGTATTTGTACATTAAAACTGTATTCCCTTCTTATCATGTAGCCTACACTTCTTCCTTTCATCGATACATTTAAATCACCTGACGCACGTCCACCTGGGCAGGCTGTGTGTGTCCTTCTCCCGTGACGATAACGGCTTGAGATTAAAAAATAATAATAAACAAATTTGAAACTGGGGGGGGGGGGGGGGTGCAGTGTGTGTGTGTGTGCGTGCGTGCGTGCGTGTGTGTGTGTGGAGCGGAGCCCCGCCCTTCAGAAACAGAGCGGAGGGAGAATGTGAATACGCAAAGCAGTGGACACTCAGTGTTGCTGGATGCTGCATGTTGTTGGAATTTTGTACGCAAATAATAAATACAAATGTTTTTGATTTGCTGTTTTGAAAAACAATAAGTGTTTAGGATTTATTTTCCTTTTCGAATGTATACTTTAAAAAAAACAGAACAAGCTTACATGACTCAGAGACAGTGCGGTGAAACGCCTTTAGAGGCTTCTGCCATAGCATTCAGTAAACTATGATGAGTAGGGTGTACATGTGACCTCTGAACTCACGCTGGGTTTTTTGGAAACAGGGATTTCAGCGAGAGCTCTGATTGGTTTAGACTTCACCACAGAGGGAGCAGCAGTACTACAAAAGGGCAACAAAAAAACCACAACAATAATAATTAATAAAAACGTTAATTTCATCGAAGAATCAAAGAAAAACACATCATAAGTCATCTTTGTAAGTATTTTCAATTGTTTTTATATATTTACCTTCCATTTTCTTTGTCGGTGTTGTCCTGGAAGACGGTGAACGGGGCGGCGGTCGGGGGAGCGCAGAACGAGGAGGCGCCTCCTTAAAAATAAAAAAATAAAAAGGAGGACAAATGTAGTAAAACCGTTAACCTTGGTGCCGGGTATCTGGTTGTGTGTGTGTGCATGCATCTCCTCCCTGTGTGTGTGATGTGTATAAATAAAGAAATAGAGTGTTGAGTCATATTTACCATTCCTCCGGTACCCGTTATCAAAGATGTTCTCCGCGGCGTGGAGAACAGACGTGTTGTTGAACTGATCCTGGAAGACCGTCGGGGCCTGGAACATATCCATAATCACACCTGGAGGAAAGGGAACACATCAGCACTTTGTTGTGATGGAGAGGAGGAGGAGATAGCAACAGCTGGTTGGACATTTTGAGGGATGTTTGAGAGTGTCTATTTTCAACAGAGAAATGTCTCTGAAATGTCCCGAGTCAATACGGGAGATTCAGTCCCGTGGTAGAGGTGCGTTAAGCTAGCTTTTAAGTTTTGTTTTACTTTTATGTACGCACCACGACATCAAGTGGAGTTCCTCGTACGTGTTTAACCTACCTGGGGATGAAGCTGATTCCGAGTCTGATTACCCCACCATTACTGTCTAGGGATCGCTAAGGTTTTAACGGTACTACTACTTTTATCGATACCGCTTATCGGTCCGGTCTTTTAACGGTACTCTTATCGGTTCTTTTGGAGAAAAAAAAAGGTAACTAACTAAACACATTGTGAACAAAACTAACATTGCTTTTTATTTAAATTAAATACATAATATTTCACATCAAAAGAAACAACAATGTTTTAACACATCGTATTAAATAATCTGATGACAGAACTGTAAACAGAATAGCTGAAACTTTAACAAAATAAATAACTCAGTTACCTCTAATCATTAACCCATGTTTGTATCATGTAGTTAACTCCATGTGTTGCTGCTAGCATACATCAGGCATGAAAACGGGTCAGGGGTGAAAAAGGTGAGAAGGATATTATCCCTCTAGGGGGGTCCGGGGGCATGCTCCCCCGGAATTTTGAATATTCCATATTTTAAAGCATCAATCTGATGCATTTTGAGATGCATTTTTTTGCCAACCTGGGGAGAGCTGGAGAAACTTAACTTTAGCCATGAGTCAAAAAGATGATGGCCTCCTTACTAAGTATTATGCAAGACATTTCATGCCAGCCTGTCACTGGGTCTAACATGTACAGTATATGAGGCACAATGTGGTAAGGGCTTAATGCAAATGGATTAATGCATATGCAGATGGTGGACATGCTGTAACTTAACTTGTCTACTCTTCCATCATGACTGACAGCCAATACAATGTGCTGTAATTCAGATTTTAATACATTTTATTGGCAAAGATAGCCTAAAACACAAAATACAGTGGTTTCCAGCATTATCAAAACATTAAACACTTTTCAGTATTATTCAATACATCCTTTGTACTGAAGTATTCAAAAGTACAAATTACATGTTTGATATAAATGATTTGCTGTGGCCAAATGTTTTCATTGCATTTACAGACCCTTGTAACTCTCTGACACCACCCAATGAATGCACTGACTTGCTTGTAGAACCACGCTACACAAAATAGATAGCAACACCTATAAAAACTATTTTTAAAAAAGGGGCTACTGTATCGACATTTTAAAATTATATTTATAGAAAAGGCAGATTCTGTGAGCTGCAGCTGACCACGCCCCCCTGCAGGAGAGCGGAGCCTGCTCTGAGATCAGCTGCTGGGCTCTCAGAAGAGGGGGAGAAAAAGAGATCTCCCTCCTCCGTGTTTTATTCTTATAGAAGTAAGAAGATAAGTAATGTGGCAGAAACCCTCCTTTTTACGCAGCGGTCCAGACATAGATCTATCTATAGATACTTTCCAAGGTTTGACATAATGAATTGTGCTACTTTGAACGCAAGCAACGATGTTTTCAAATCTGTAATCAAAAACCTCCTCAAAAACACTGTTGAAGCAGTTCCTGCCGTTGCTACGTAGTTCAAACAGTAACAACGGACTATTTTTCTTAGCGGATGCATGTCAATTTAAGTCAATACATACAACTATTTTTTAAATCAATAAAATCATTTTCTAAATCCATAAAAGCATTTCAATTAATATTGGGAGTCATGTCGTTACTTTGTTGAAAATGTGGCCATGTAATAAGCGGGATAATTTGCACATTGCATAATGTGCCTTCATGCTGATCTAGATCCCTCCGCAAAACAAAAAAAAAGAACCAGCTCGTTCGCTGGCGCGAGCCAGCTCCCGTCGTTCACTTAAAAGAGCCAGCTCTTTTTTTGTGGTGCATGTTTGCTAAATGTTTAGACAAATTGCTCGTGTTACCGCCCTTACATGATAAACTCTTATTGCACTTTTGGCAACGAGCATTGTCCACATCGAGACGGGTAAAGTTTAACCACACCTCGGAGCGCATTCTCTCTGCCATCGTGTGTAACCTGCCCCGCCCATTCGCACACAGACGGGAGAGAGAGAGATCTCGTATGGATTGGAAAGATCGAAGATAATCATAGATGAATTCTGCAGTCTTTTTGCGTGTTAGAAACGGAGTTGGCGACACTAAAACTGCAATATGATGTTTGTGTAGCAATAACACATAAGACGTATATTTCTAAATGTCTTCAGTACCGATAAAAAGACCGCTAACGTCGGAGCTTAACGGTACCACGGTCTTTAATAATTCGGTACCCATCCCTATTGCTGTCACTGTTTAGCAGAAGGAGTTTCCCTCTCACGCTAAACTAAACTAAAGGAGTGATTCTGAAGCGTCCTCTCACCCATGGCCTCTCTGGTGTTGACGGTGGGAGACGGCAGAACTCTGGAGGGAGTCGCCTGAACGAAGCCCAGAGACGAGTTGGGGGTGAAGTGAGACAGGTTACAAGATCCTTCCTGAGACACTGAGAGACAGACAGGGGGAGAGAGAGACAGGTTACAAGATCCTTCCTGAGACACTGAGAGGGGGAGAGAGAGACAGGTTACAGGACCCTTCCTGAGAGACAGAGAGGGAGAGAGAGAGACAGGTTACAGGACCCTTCCTGAGAGGGAGAGAGGGAGAGAGAGACAGGTTACAGGACCCTTCCTGAGACACAGAGACGGGGAGAGAGAGAGAGAGAGACAGGTTACAGGACCCTTCCTGAAACATAGACAGGGTGAGAGAGAGACAGGTTACAGGACCCTTCCTGAAACATAGACAGGGTGAGAGAGAGACAGGTTACAGGATCCTTCCTGAGACACAGAGAGGGGGAGAGAGAGGGAGAGAGAGAGAGTGAGACAGGTTACAGGTTCCTTCCTGAGACACAGAGACGGACAGGGGGAGAGAGAGAGAAAGGTTACAAGATCCTTCCTGAGACACAGAGACAGACAGGGAGAGAGAGAGAGACAGACAGACAGAGAGAGAGACAGACAGAGGGACAAACAGACAGAGAGACAGACAGACAGAGAGAGAGGGAGAGAGACACAGAGACAGACGAGATGTTACAACTATACATAGCTTTGGCAAAACTGTATGTAAATATGGTCATGCTAATAAAGCTTTTGAGAGGGAGAGAGAGAGAGACAGACAGACAGACAGACAGAGACACAAAGAGAGAGAGACAGAGACACAGAGAGAGAGAGACAGAGACAGTCAGAAATACAAACAGGGTGTACTGGGCGTTTACTCACTGTTGAACCTCGCCTCAAACTCTGGGGGGTGAGCGGTTTCCCTGAGAGGAGAGAATATACAGAGAAAGGAATTAGAGAGGCTCTCTCTAAAGGTTTCTGTGCAGTCTCTAAACTGGATAACCAATCACAACAAAGCTGGCTAGCTAACCAATCAGAGCAGCTCTGGTTTCAGACAGACACTACATACTGACATCAGCAGGAGAGGACTCTTTAAAGTAGAGACACTACATACTGATATACACCTGAACATCAGCAGGAGAGGACTCTTTAAAGTAGAGACTCTACATACTGATATACACCTGAACATCAGCAGGAGAGGACTCTTTAAAGTAGAGACACTACATACTGATATACACCTGAACATCAGCAGGAGAGGACTCTTTAAAGTAGAGACACTACATACTGATATACACCTGAACATCAGCAGGAGAGGACTCTTTAAAGTAGAGACACTACATACTGATATACACCTGAACATCAGCAGGAGAGAACTCTTTAAAGTAGAGACACTACATACTGATATACACCTGAACATCAACAGGAGAGGACTCTTTAAAGTAGAGACACTACATACTGATATACACCTGAACATCAGCAGGAGAGGACTCTTTAAAGTAGAGACACTACATACTGATATACACCTGAACATCAGCAGGAGAGGACTCTTTAAAGTAGAGACACTACATACTGATATACACCTGAACATCAGCAGGAGAGGACTCTTTAAAGTAGAGACACTACATACTGATATACACCTGAACATCAGCAGGAGAGGACTCTTTAAAGTAGAGACACTACATACTGATATACACCTGAACATCAGCAGGAGAGGACTCTTTAAAGTAGAGACACTACATACTGATATACACCTGAACATCAGCAGGAGAGAACTCTTTAAAGTAGAGACACTACATACTGATATACACCTGAACATCAACAGGAGAGGACTCTTTAAAGTAGAGACACTACATACTGATATACACCTGAACATCAGCAGGAGAGGACTCTTTAAAGTAGAGACACTACATACTGATATACACCTGAACATCAGCAGGAGAGGACTCTTTAAAGTAGAGACACTACATACTGATATACACCTGAACATCAGCAGGAGAGGACTCTTTAAAGTAGAGACACTACATACTGATATACACCTGAACATCAGCAGGAGAGGACTCTTTAAAGTAGAGACACTACATACTGATATACACCTGAACATCAGCAGGAGAGGACTCTTTAAAGTAGAGACACTACATACTGATATACACCTGAACATCAGCAGGAGAGGACTCTTTAAAATAGAGACACTACACACTGATATACACCTGAACATCAGCAGGAGAGGACTCTTTAAAGTAGAGACACTACATACTGATATACACCTGAACATCAGCAGGAGAGGACTCTTTAAAGTAGAGACACTACACACTGATATACACCTGAACATCAGCAGGAGAGGACTCTTTAAAGTAGAGACACTACATACTGATATACACCTGAACATCAGCAGGAGAGGACTCTTTAAAGTAGAGACACTACATACTGATATACACCTGAACATCAGCAGGAGAGGACTCTTTAAAGTAGAGACACTACATACTGATATACACCTGAACATCAGCAGGAGAGGACTCTTTAAAGTAGAGACACTACACACTGATATACACCTGAACATCAGCAGGAGAGGACTCTTTAAAGTAGAGACACTACATACTGATATACACCTGAACATCAGCAGGAGAGAACTCTTTAAAGTAGAGACACTACATACTGATATACACCTGAACATCAGCAGGAGAGGACTCTTTAAAGTAGAGACACTACACACTGATATACACCTGAACATCAGCAGGAGAGGACTCTTTAAAGTAGAGACACTACATACTGATATACACCTGAACATCAGCAGGAGAGAACTCTTTAAAGTAGAGACACTACATACTGATATACACCTGAACATCAGCAGGAGAGGACTCTTTAAAGTAGAGACACTACACACTGATATACACCTGAACATCAGCAGGAGAGGACTCTTTAAAGTAGAGACACTACATACTGATATACACCTGAACATCAGCAGGAGAGAACTCTTTAAAGTAGAGACACTACATACTGATATACACCTGAACATCAGCAGGAGAGGACTCTTTAAAGTAGAGACACTACACACTGATATACACCTGAACATCAGCAGGAGAGGACTCTTTAAAGTAGAGACACTACATACTGATATACACCTGAACATCAGCAGGAGAGGACTCTTTAAAGTAGAGACACTACATACTGATATACACCTGAACATCAACAGGAGAGGACTCTTTAAAGTAGAGACACTACATACTGATATACACCTGAACATCAGCAGGAGAGAACTCTTTAAAGTAGAGACACTACATACTGATATACACCTGAACATCAACAGGAGAGGACTCTTTAAAGTAGAGACACTACATACTGATATACACCTGAACATCAGCAGGAGAGGACTCTTTAAAGTAGAGACACTACATACTGATATACACCTGAACATCAGCAGGAGAGGACTCTTTAAAGTAGAGACACTACATACTGATATACACCTGAACATCAGCAGGAGAGGACTCTTTAAAGTAGATACACTACATACTGATATACACCTGAACATCAGCAGGAGAGGACTCTTTAAAGTAGAGACACTACATACTGATATACACCTGAACATCAGCAGGAGAGAACTCTTTAAAGTAGAGACACTACATACTGATATACACCTGAACATCAGCAGGAGAGGACTCTTTAAAGTAGAGACACTACATACTGATATACACCTGAACATCAGCAGGAGAGGACTCTTTAAAGTAGAGACACTACATACTGATATACACCTGAACATCAGCAGGAGAGGACTCTTTAAAGTAGAGACACTACATACTGATATACACCTGGACATCAGCAGGAGAGGACTCTTTAAAGTAGAGACACTACATACTGATATACACCTGAATATCAGCAGGAGAGGACTCTTTAAAGTAGAGACACTACATACTGATATACACCTGAACATCAGCAGGAGAGGACTCTTTAAAGTAGAGACACTACATACTGATATACACCTGAATATCAGCAGGAGAGGACTCTTTAAAGTAGAGACACTACATACTGATATACACCTGAACATCAGCAGGAGAGGACTCTTTAAAGTAGAGACACTACATACTGATATACACCTGAACATCAGCAGGAGAGGACTCTTTAAAGTAGAGACACTACACACTGATATACACCTGAACATCAGCAGGAGAGGACTCTTTAAAGTAGAGACACTACATACTGATATACACCTGAACATCAGCAGGAGAGGACTCTTTAAAGTAGAGACACTACATACTGATATACACCTGAACATCAGCAGGAGAGGACTCTTTAAAGTAGAGACACTACATACTGATATACACCTGAACATCAGCAGGAGAGGACTCTTTAAAGTAGAGACACTACACACTGATATACACCTGAACATCAGCAGGAGAGGACTCTTTAAAGTAGAGACACTACATACTGATATACACCTGAACATCAGCAGGAGAGGACTCTTTAAAGTAGAGACACTACATACTGATATACACCTGAACATCAGCAGGAGAGGACTCTTTAAAGTAGATACACTACATACTGATATACACCTGAACATCAGCAGGAGAGGACTCTTTAAAGTAGAGACACTACATACTGATATACACCTGAACATCAGCAGGAGAGGACTCTTTAAAGTAGAGACACTACATACTGATATACACCTGAACATCAGCAGGAGAGGACTCTTTAAAGTAGAGACACTACATACTGATATACACCTGAACATCAGCAGGAGAGGACTCTTTAAAGTAGAGACACTACATACTGATATACACCTGAACATCAGCAGGAGAGGACTCTTTAAAGCATGGAGTCATGTCACAGTAGAGTCGATTTGTGTTAGGAATGATGGGCTCTGCTTTCAGACAGAGGGCAGTTTAATGCAGAACATCAGGAGTTACTCACTGCTGTGTGTCGTGGTTCTTCTCCTGATGGTTCTCTGGATCCTCCTGCATGAAAACTTCCGTGGAGGTGCATGCTGGTCCGTGCAGCGACACGTTCATCTTCTGCTCAGAGTTTGTGGATTGTGGTAAATACACGCTCCTGTCAGCGAGGACAGGTTCATGCTGGGAATCCTCTGTGGAAGAGGAGTAGGCTTCCTGGATGAAGGTGGGCTCGGTGTGAAGTCTCAGACTCAGAGAGCGTCTGCTGCTCAGACGAGGACGCACTGATGCATGCTGGGAAATATTAGGGAACAAACCGGGGTCTGATTCCACAACAGAGCGCTGCAGAAGAGAGGGAAAATGAAACACATCAGCATCAACATGTAGTAAAAGTAGAAGTACTCAGATCTTGTTCTTGAGTAAAAGAAGAAGTACTCAGATCTTGTACTTGAGTAAAAGTAGAAGTACTCAGATCTTGTACTTGAGTAAAAGTAGAAGTACTCAGATCTTGTACTTGAGTAAAAGTAGAAGTACTCAGATCTTGTACTTGAGTAAAAGTAGAAGTACTCAGATCTTGTACTTGAGTGAAAGTAGAAGTACTCAGATCTTGTACTTGAGTAAAAGTAGAAGTACTCAGATCTTGTACTTGAGTAAAAGTAGAAGTACTCAGATCTTGTACTTGAGTGAAAGTAGAAGTACTCAGATCTTGTACTTGAGTAAAAGTAGAAGTACTCAGATCTTGTACTTGAGTAAAAGTAGAAGTACTCAGATCTTGTTCTTGAGTAAAAGTAGAAGTACTCAGATCTTGTACTTGAGTAAAAGTAGAAGTACTCAGATCTTGTACTTGAGTAAAAGTAGAAGTACTCAGATCTTGTACTTGAGTAAAAGTAGAAGTACTCAGATCTTGTACTTGAGTTAAAGTAGAAGTACTCAGATCTTGTTCTTGAGTAAAAGAAGAAGTACTCAGATCTTGTACTTGAGTAAAAGTAGAAGTACTCAGATCTTGTACTTGAGTAAAAGTAGAAGTACTCAGATCTTGTACTTGAGTAAAAGTAGAAGTACTCAGATCTTGTACTTGAGTAAAAGTAGAAGTACTCAGATCTTGTACTTGAGTGAAAGTAGAAGTACTCAGATCTTGTACTTGAGTAAAAGTAGAAGTACTCAGATCTTGTACTTGAGTAAAAGTAGAAGTACTCAGATCTTGTACTTGAGTGAAAGTAGAAGTACTCAGATCTTGTACTTGAGTAAAAGTAGAAGTACTCAGATCTTGTACTTGAGTAAAAGTAGAAGTACTCAGATCTTGTTCTTGAGTAAAAGTAGAAGTACTCAGATCTTGTACTTGAGTAAAAGTAGAAGTACTCAGATCTTGTACTTGAGTAAAAGTAGAAGTACTCAGATCTTGTACTTGAGTAAAAGTAGAAGTACTCAGATCTTGTACTTGAGTAAAAGTAGAAGTACTCAGATCTTGTACTTGAGTAAAAGTAGAAGTACTCAGATCTTGTACTTGAGTAAAAGTAGAAGTACCAGAGTGTAGGAATACTCGGTAACAGTAAAAGAACAGCATTCAAAATGTTCCTCAAGTGAAAGTAGAAAAGTATTCTCATCAAAATATAGTGAAAGACAGTAAAAGTAGTCATTGTGCAGATTGGTCCATTTCAGAATAATAGATATGATATGTTTTATAATGATTGATCATGAAAGTGTTCTCAAAGCTGCTAAAGGTGCAGCTAGTTTGAATGACTTTGTATACTGCAGGGTAGCTGGTGGATTTACTCCAGGTGGAACTAAAGTCTGATTTAACACTTGATTAGATTTCACATCATTCATCCACATCTGTGAAGTAACTGAAGGTATTAAAGTAATGCTGTCAAAATTATCGCTTTAACGGCGGTAATTAATTTTTTGAATTAATTGCGTTAAAATATTTAACGCATTTAACGCATGTGCAGAATGGCCCGCCCCATACATCCCACCAGTGACAGCGCTGGGGTATGGCTGGGGTAGGCTACAGCCATACCAAGAAATGGCTTAGCCCCACCTTAGCCCCACCTTAGCCCCACCATGAAAAACAAGTAACAAAATAAAGTCCGCCAACTCGCGGAGTAAATCACACAGACAGCAGTTAGTAAGATTGATTTCAGTAGCCACTTGTCTGGAAATACCGAAGACTAGAAACGGTTTTGAAAACTTTTGTCACGTAGTGATCATCTTCTCAATAGAACATCTTTGATAATGTCTTCTGGCCAATCAGAATCAAGATAACGGCGTGGTGTTGTTGCAGGAAGTCCTGACGGAGAATACTTTTGCTGTAGTACAGGGGTGCACATAACTGGTACGCAGGTTATGTGCGTGATCTGAAAAGTTCACCATGTGCCTCTGAACTGCAGTGGAGCAGCATAAAGTGGAAATACTCAAGTAAAGTACAAGTACCTCCAACTGTACTTCAGTCCAGTAGGAACAGATGTAAGGCTCACCCTGTGCTCTGCCGGCTGGACGCTCAATCCTCCAAAGTTCTGCAGCTGGTCTTCCTCTTCCTTCTTCTTCCTCATCTCCTCCTCATCTAGAGAACAAAAGGGAAAGGCTAGAACAGAATGAACCTAGCAGATACTGCTGCATATAAAATAGAAACATATCGACTAGAGAGAAGAGACTCCCTCTGGACTTTGGGATTTTAGCCTTTGCAGACCATTCACATGCAGAGAAAGCTTTAACACACCACAGGAGAGGGAACCCCCAGAAGAGCCACAGAGCAACATCTAATATGTATCTGTTCACTTCAGTGTCTGCAGCTTGACGTATGATCAGTTCCTCACCCCTCTCTCGCTCCATCTCGGCTTGTTTCGCTCGGATCTTCTCAAAGTACTTCCTGGCTCGGACCTCCTCGAAGCAAAGTTCAGATCCTTCACAAATCAGATCCTCCGTATTATACTGAGAAACCGTCTGAACGCCCGATCTCTGAGAGGAGGGGAGCGTCCCCGAGTTCTCGGAGCGAGAAACTCTGCAGAGGACGACACGTACACACGTTATTGTGAAGGCAGGTTGACTCATTCAGCACCTTTCAACACAACGTGCTTTACAAAAGACATTAAGAGCATAACACACATTCAAAAGATATTAAAACACGAGTAACACATGAAGACAAGTTACAGTGCGACACGAGTAACACATGAAGACAAGTTACAGTGCGACACGAGTAACACATGAAGACAAGTTACAGTGCGACACGAGTAACACATGAAGACAAGTTACAGTGCGACACGAGTAACACATGAAGACAAGTTACAGTGCGACACGAGTAACACATGAAGACAAGTTACAGTGCGACACGAGTAACACATGAAGACAAGTTACAGTGCGACACGAGTAACACATGAAGACAAGTTACAGTGCGACACGAGTAACACATGAAGACAAGTTACAGTGCGACACGAGTAACACATGAATACAAGTTACAGTGCGACACGAGTAACACATGAAGACAAGTTACAGTGCGACACGAGTAACACATGAAGACAAGTTACAGTGCGACACGAGTAACACATGAAGACAAGTTACAGTGCGACACGAGTAACACATGAAGACAAGTTACAGTGCGACACGAGTAACACATGAATACAAGTTACAGTGCGACACGAGTAACACATGAAGACAAGTTACAGTGCGACACGAGTAACACATGAAGACAAGTTACAGTGCGACACGAGTAACACATGAAGACAAGTTACAGTGCGACACGAGTAACACATGAAGACAAGTTACAGTGCGACACGAGTAACACATGAAGACAAGTTACAGTGCGACACGAGTAACACATGAAGACAAGTTACAGTGCGACACGAGTATCACATGAAGACAAGTTACAGTGTGACACGAGTATCACATGAAGACAAGTTACAGTGCGACACGAGTAACACATGAAGACAAGTTACAGTGCGACACGAGTAACACATCAAGACAAGTTACAGTGCGACACGAGTAACACATGAAGACAAGTTACAGTGCGACACGAGTAACACATCAAGACAAGTTACAGTGCGACACGAGTAACACATGAAGACAAGTTACAGTGCGACACGAGTAACACATGAAGACAAGTTACAGTGCGACACGAGTAACACATGAAGACAAGTTACAGTGCGACACGAGTAACACATGAAGACAAGTTACAGTGCGACACGAGTAACACATCAAGACAAGTTACAGTGCGACACGAGTAACACATGAAGACAAGTTACAGTGCGACACGAGTAACACATGAAGACAAGTTACAGTGCGACACGAGTAACACATGAAGACAAGTTACAGTGCGACACGAGTAACACATCAAGACACGTTACAGTGCGACACGAGTAACATATGAAGACAAGTTACAGTGCGACACGAGTAACACATGAAGACAAGTTACAGTGCGACACGAGTAACACATGAAGACAAGTTACAGTGCGACACGAGTAACACATGAAGACAAGTTACAGTGCGACACGAGTAACACATGAAGACAAGTTACAGTGCGACACGAGTAACACATGACTACAAGTTACAGTGCGACACGAGTAACACATGAAGACAAGTTACAGTGCGACACGAGTAACACATGAATACAAGTTACAGTGCGACACGAGTAACACATGAATACAAGTTACAGTGCGACACGAGCAACACATGAAGACAAGTTACAGCGCGACACGAGTAACACATGAATACAAGTTACAGTGCGACACGAGTAACACATGAAGACAAGTTACAGTGCGACACGAGTAACACATGAAGACAAGTTACAGTGCGACACGAGTAACACATGAAGACAAGTTACAGTGCGACACGAGTAACACATGAAGACAAGTTACAGTGCGACACGAGTAACACATGAAGACAAGTTACAGTGTGACACGAGTAACACATGAATACAAGTTACAGTGCGACACGAGTAACACATGAAGACAAGTTACAGTGCGAGATGTGAAAAGCCTTCAGCCTGGATTTAGAGTTGCAGCGGAAACACATTATAAACATTCAGATAATAAACCATGAATAACTTGTATAATCAACCCGTTATACGGCTCCTACAGTATTATATATGTTTGTATTGCCTTTATCTTCTAAAAAACATCTTGCCATCATTCATTCGTCAAATCACAAAACGTCTCATCTTTGTTGGCGGTTTTTAGGAACACAGATGTTTTTCACTTCACCCTCTGAGGTCGAGTTTTCCGCACTCTCGCGGGAATATCTCCACAACGGAGCGATCTGAATGTTCACTTTGAACTGCACGATAACGCCCAGCGCCACACCTTCGTCACACATGGTGCCGCTTGTTTCTGCCATTTTCAGGCGCTTAGTAATCTATTCTAGAAAAAATACGTTTTTTATTTTCTTTCACGTAGCGTATAAACAAACAATGGACGTCTTTTATGAACATTTATCCATTACGGAAGTAGACCGAGATGTTTTAGGAGTTAGATGGAGATTATTAGATTTATTTTGTACTTATTGTCTCATAACTATTTCCATGTGGCATCCCTGTAACATACATATGCTAATAGCTTAGCTTGTTATGCAAACAAACATGTATATTACTTGACTGTGCAGCACAGGGTTCATAGCATAATAGCATCTTTACAAAAAAAGCCCAGGCGAGCCAAACATATGAAAAAAGAGCTTTGACCTCAGAGAGTTAACACGTTCATGGTGCTTTAGTCTCTGCATCAAAAACACAAAAACACACGGGACAGAAAACAGATGTAAAAACAGAGCGTTACTCACGTAATGGAGGTTACAATCCCACTTGGTGGACACTCAGCAGACGCCTGCAACACAGAATCAGATCATTACCATTAGAGCAGTGGTTCCCCACCTTTTTGAACTCAGGGCCCACTTAAGAATAAAAACTCTTAATCAGAGGCCCACATTCAACTATAAACAATACGGACGCTAAATAAAGTTCTGGTCGATTCAGAACATGTGACACGTTGTTAATCCAGTAGAATAGACTGCTGTCAAGGACTGTAATGACCGTTGATAAGGACTGTAATGACCGTTGCTAAGGACTGTAATAACCGTTGCTAAGGACTGTAATAACCGTTGCGGACTGTAATGACCATTTCTAAGGACTGTAATGACACTGTAATGACCGTTGCTAAGGACTGTAATGACCGTTGCTAAGGACTGTAATGACCGTTGCTAAGGACTGTAATGACCGTTGCAAAGGACTGTAATGACCGTTAATAAGGACTGTAATGACCGTTGCTAAGGACTGTAATGACCGTTGCTAAGGACTGTAATGACCGTTGCAAAGGACTGTAATGACCGTTGCAAAGGACTGTAATGACCGTCGCTAAGGACTGTAATGACACTGTAATGACCGTTGATAAGGACTTTAATGACCGTTGCTAAGGACTGTAATGACTGTTGCTAAGGACTGTAATGACCGTTGCTAAGGACTGCAATGACTGTTGCTAAGGAGGATTGAGAAAGGAAAAGAGGTTCCAATAAAAAAAAATCTTAATAATAAAAATCCAAATGTTTTTCTTTATTTTTCAATATCGCGATAAATATCGTACCGTGAGTTTTTGGTATCGTTACATCCCTAGTAACGACCGTTGCTGAGGACTGTAACGACCGTTGATAAGGACTGTAACGACCGTTGCTAAGGACTGTAATGACCGTTGCTAAGGACTGCAATGACCGTTGCTAAGGAGGATCAAGAAAGGAAAAGAGGTTCCAATAAAAAAAAATCTTAATAATAAAAATGTTTCCACACAAATCGTAAGGTTTTGCAAAATATTTGGCGGCAAATATTGAATTTAAATGTACACCCTTTAATATTTTATTAGGGCTTTTAGATGAAGACCGCACACAGTTAATAAACAAAACTATTCTTCTGGCTAAAATACATATTTTTAAAAGTCAATCAAGGAGTAATCTTAAATTTAAGGTGTTTTGAAGAGTAGATTAGTGGTGGCTCAAAACGCCATGAAATGGGAAATAATCAGCTCTAACGAAGAGTGGGATTAAAGGAACAATAGATATGCTTGCCATGTTGTGTTTTTGGTTGCCATTTTTGTTTGTGAAATGTTGAAGTGATTTTCTTCTGTTGTTGTCTGAGATGGGAATGTCATCTCCTACATGTTATTGTTATGTCCATGTTTGGGTCCTGTACGTGTCAGGATCTTTTTCCAGTAAAATGTCAAGGATTCAAGGCTTTTATTGTCATTGGTACATCAGTGCTTCAGTGTAGATATATCAATGACATTCTTAGGTGTAGGCTCCTCTAACAGAACACAATAAAAAATATTAATAATTCAGGTAAATTAAATTAAATAGAATATAATTGAAACAGTGCAGAATAGTCTATAGACAGTAATTGGAATATTGATATATATGAGTTGCAAAAAAAGTAACGACGCCTCGCTGCAAGTTATCCCTCTTATCACGCGGCCACATACAAACCAAACTAAAGACTCCACTCCCAATGTTGATTCAAATCATTTTCTGGACTTGAAAATGATCGGATTGCTTCCAATAAGAAAATACTGCACTACTGTCATATAGAGCTCTGAAATGAACCAATCGACCAATCGGAATCGAGTGTAATAAAGTGTGTTAAATTGTTAAGGATAATATTGAAAGTCACACACCTTGTACTGAGCAGCGGGTTCTCGTTGAGAGGACATCTGGTTTGTCAGGTTGGAGTTTTGCAATGGTGTACGACTTGCTGCTTTACAACAAAAACATGGAATTAAAACAGTTAAAGGCGGATATGATAAATCCACTGTAAATAATTAAAGGTCTCCTATTATGCAAAATCCACTTCTCCATGTCTTTTTCTACATCAACTCTGTCATAACGATGTTTTGTCTTGTGTAACCATTAGCCAATCAGCAACCAAGGTAACCACCCCCCCTTATCACCTGAATCTCCTAGAGCACCTTTGGCGCGAACTAGAACTTAGTTCATGAGAACCTTTTCCCCCCCTTTCAGTCCCTGCTAGAGAGCAGGGACTTTCATGCGAGAAAAAGGTTCCCATTTCTGATTGTCTGGGTGGATTGCAAACCGCGCCCCGTAAAACTCTGAAAAGTTTGGGGAATCCACCATTTTATTATCCTCGCATTAGCATTATTAGCATTAGCCCAGCGCACAAACGCAGAAAGACTAACTTATGGCAACACAAAAGAAAACATGGGAGCGGTGGAGATGAGGAGGTGTCGGCGTTCTGGCGATTTACTCGGAAGGCTTCAGTAGAAGCTGCTGGGAGTCCCAGCAGCTTCTACTGAAGCCTTCCCCAACTCCGGAGACTTGGGGTGGCAGTATACGCCGTGAAGTTGTTTGCGGCATGCCAGTAAACCCAAAGCAGAAGAAGAAGAAGGGACGTCAGCGGCTTCATTTGCCTAATCTTCCCTCAGGGACTTATTCCGGTGTGAACGCGATCTGTACTTAGTTCATGAGAACTAAAGAGTTCTCATGAACTAAGTACGGCAAAGGACTTGGTGTGAAAGCGCCCATTGTGTTCTTTGTAACCAAATGTCTCTCTGAGGGGCGTGGGGAGGGGCTACTTATTTTCATCTAAAGTAACAGACAGAGAATCAGCACTTTTGAAACAGGGCTGAAACAGAGGGCATTATGGGTAATGCTGCAATGATCTGTTTGGTGTTTCAGCCAATCAGAGACAGGCTCTGGATATATCTGAGAGCTGTGATATATTGATGAAAACAGAATAATAGGGGACCTTTAAGGAAAGTAAAGCACTCCTCTCACCTGATACTGGAGCCTGGATTTGGTTTCTGATTTGAAACTGCCTGCAGATCAGATCACATTTTAATTAATATTTTTATGGATCAATTGCAAAATCAAAAGGCAACTTTATTGTCAATCTTTCAGTTTGTGTGTACAGAGAGATCGAAATACCGTTTCCCACAATACAGAATACGAAAATAAATGTATATAAAAAAAAATATTAAGTAAGTCAAGAATAACAGTTATTATTTATTATTCCCCAGGTACGTATTTCTGTGTTTCCTGCAGAGGTGGGAAGTAGTTTAGTACAAATACTTTGTTACTGTACTTTTTTAAGTACATTTTTCTGGTATCAGTACTTTACTCAACTACTTATTTTTCTGATGACTTTTTACTTTCTACTTCTTACATGTTGAACACAAATACCTGTACTTTCTACTTCTTACATGTTGAACTCAAATACCTGTACTTTCTACTTCTTACATGTTGAACTCAAATACCTGTACTTTCTACTTCTTACATGTTGAACACAAATACCTGTACTTTCTACTTCTTACATGTTGAACACAAATACCTGTACTTTCTACTTCTTACATGTTGAACTCAAATACCTGTACTTTCTACTTCTTACATGTTGAACTCAAATACCTGTACTTTCTACTTCTTACATGTTGAACTCAAATACCTGTACTTTCTACTTCTTACATGTTGAACACAAATACCTGTACTTTCTACTTCTTACATGTTGAACTCAAATACCTGTACTTTCTACTTCTTACATGTTGAACTCAAATACCTGTACTTTCTACTTCTTACATGTTGAACTCAAATACCTGTACTTTCTACTTCTTACATGTTGAACACAAATACCTGTACTTTCTACTTCTTACATGTTGAACACAAATACCTGTACTTTCTACTTCTTACATGTTGAACTCAAATACCTGTACTTTCTACTTCTTACATGTTGAACTCAAATACCTGTACTTTCTACTTCTTACATGTTGAACACAAATACCTGTACTTTCTACTTCTTACATGTTGAACACAAATACCTGTACTTTCTACTTCTTACATGTTGAACTCAAATACCTGTACTTTCTACTTCTTACATGTTGAACACAAATACCTGTACTTTCTACTTCTCTCATTTTCCAAACAGGCTGGTTCCTTTAGTCTGAATGTGTGTTTGGTGGCGTGATCATTATTATTTAGAGTCATTGCGTGCCTATTGATTTGAACACGATCCGTGTATCCATCATTTCCTGGTCTTCTCTAAAGAAGAGGGACCAATGGAAACGTTGTCATGTTGCCGTTGGTCACCATGGAAACATTCATTAGCTAACAATGACATTATTGTTCTATTAATATAAAGGGAGGTCAGGTACTCTTTAAAACAGCTGCTAGTTATGGGTACTTTTTACTGAAGTACATTTCAAAGTTCTTTACTTTGACTTGAGTAAAGAAGTTTAGTCAGTGCTTCTACTTTCACCAGAGTATTTTTAAACATGAGTATCTGTACTTCTACTTGAGTGAAGGATGTGTGTACTTGTACCATCTCTCTGTGTACCTGTGTTCGTTGAGCACGGTTTCTGCGGGCTGAGCTTGGTTCTCTAAAGCTTTCTGGAAAACAGCCTCGGCCTGTTCGATCTTCCCGTTCTCCTCAAACTGTTTCGCCCAGGAAACGTAAAACGCCGCCGTCCTCGTGCCGACTCCTTTACTGAAAACGTGATTGTACACGGCCGCCGGATCCGGGTAAAAGCTCGCCTGAAACACAGAGGGACAGTGAAGGAAACGCTAGTTTGAGTACGGGTAACAACATGTAGAAGTATTACAGATGTATAATGGAGCTGCGACTGTTTCTCAGAGTGTGAGGTGTTTTAAAAAGTCAGGAAACAGCATTTTATTTGACAGTTTGACAGGAAAACGAACTTTAAACGGTAGATGAATTATCCAAATATGTGCTTTTCTATACGTGGCCATGTAAGCCTGAATAGCAAACTGTGGAAGTTACTCATTGTTTTTTTGTTGATTATCTTTCGCTTGATTTTCAGATTAACGAGAAAATGGGAAAAACAGGAAATGTTGATCTTTGAGACGTCTGACAAATGTTTTTCTTTCATATCTCTTGCCTGAACTTTAACGATTATCAAAATAGTAGATGATATTCCAGAGAGACTCACACATCTGATGCAGTAGTTGACATATCGGAAGTCATTTGCGTATTTCTCCACGTTCAGAAATTCCTGCACCAGACGGTCCAGAGCCTGAGACAGTTCATGGACTGCATCCTGGGACTCCATGTACACCACGAGCCTGAACACAGACAACACATCAATATAAAGAGGAGATATCACTATAGAGAGAAGGACACAGAGGAGATATCACTATAGAGAGAAGGACACAGAGGAGATATCACTATAGAGAGAAGGACACAGAGGAGATATCACTATAGAGAGAAGGACACAGAGGAGATATCACTATAGAGAGAAGGACACAGAGGAGATATCACTATAGAGAGAAGGACACAGAGGAGATATCACTATAGAGAGAAGGACACAGAGGAGATATCACTATAGAGAGAAGGACACAGAGGAGATATCACTATAGAGAGAAGGACACAGAGGAGATATCACTATAGAGAGAAGTACACAGAGGAGATATCACTATAGAGAGAAGGACACAGAGAATATATCACTATAGAGAGAAGGACACAGAGGAGATATCACTATAGAGAGAAGGACACAGAGGAGATATCACTATAGAGAGAAGGACACAGAGGAGATATCACTATAGAGAGAAGGACACAGAGGAGATATCACTATAGAGAGAAGGACACAGAGGAGATATCACTATAGAGAGAAGTACACAGAGGAGATATCACTATAGAGAGAAGGACACAGAGGAGATATCACTATAGAGAGAAGGACACAGAGGAGATATCACTATAGAGAGAAGGACACAGAGGAGATATCACTATAGAGAGAAGGACACAGAGGACATATCACTATAGAGAGAAGGACACAGAGGAGATATCACTATAGAGAGAAGGACACAGAGGAGATATCACTATAGAGAGAAGGACACAGAGGATATATCACTATAGAGAGAAGGACACAGAGGAGATATCACTATAGAGAGAAGGACACAGAGGAGATATCACTATAGAGAGAAGGACACAGAGGAGATATCACTATAGAGAGAAGGACACAGAGAATATATCACTATAGAGAGAAGTACACAGAGAGGGAAGATAGACAGATATTTGTATCTTATATTCTGATTGAAATGTAAAAGCATTAGCTAATGCTAATTTCAGATTACTCACGAGCCCCAATGATCCAGAGGGTCGTCTCCTGTATACGAACTCATGCTTTTCTCAAACAACCTAAACCAGGGAAGAGGGGACATTAAGAAGAGACAGCGACACAAACAGAGATTCACTTTAAAACAGGGAGGTTTTACTTGAGTAAAAGTAGAAGTACTCAGATCTTGTACTTGAGTAAAAGTAGAAGTACTCAGATCTTGTTCTTGAGTAAAAGTAGAAGTACCAGAGTGTAGGAATACTATGTTACAGTACAATTCTTGCATTCAAAATGTTCCTCAAGTAAAAGTAGAAAAGTATTCTCATCAAAATATAGTGAAAGTAGCGACAGTAAAAGTAGTCGTTGTGCAGATTGGTCCATTTCAGAATAATATATATGATATGTTTTATAATCATTGATCATGAAAGTGTTCTCAAAGCTGGTAAAGGTGCAGCTAGTTTGAATGACTTTGTATACTGCAGGGTAGCTTGTGGATTTACTCCAGGTGGAACTAAAGTCTGATTCAACACTTGGTTAGATTTCACATCATTCATCCACATCTGTGAAGTAACTAAAGGTATTAAGTACATGTAGTGGAGTAGAAGTACAAGGTAACATAACATTGAAATACTCAAGTAAAGTACAAGTACCTCTAAATTGTAAATGTACGTAGTTACTTTACAACACTGCTGTATCCGTTGATTACATTCAGAGAGCTAGCCGTTAGCATCAAGCTAATACCGGGAAACGTTAAAGACAACAAATGCTGACTTACTGCATATAAGAAAGAGTATCCATTCTGCATTCAGTTTAAAGCCAAAGTCCTTAAAGTCCGGAATGTCTTGTGGTTGTTTCCGAAAATGTAAGTGTTATATTGTAGTAGTTTTTTACTTGCATCGTTTGTTTCTCTGGCCTGTTGCCGTTTCTGACACATTTGAATTTTCGCGCTCGGCCAATAACAACGCGAGAATTCCAACGTGCGTCGATAAGCCCCGCCCACACGAGTGACGAAGGTCCGGTGTAAAAAAAACGAAATAAAAGATTAAAAAATACACAAGATATCCTAAAATGATCAAAATCAAAGATGGTTTTCCGTCACGGCAGCAGAGGTAAGACATTGCATATGAAGGAGAAGTAAATACAAATGGATTACAATAATGATATACATATTAAAACATAAACAAAATTCCCAAAACAGTCAATATATATAAATAATGAGGGATAACAAGCCCCATAAATCAATGTATTTCCCCCATTCACAACATCTCAATATTCAGTATAGGCTCTATTTACCTATCTATACTATGAGCTCTCATTAGGGATTCATTATTATACATTCAGTAGTAAACATGTCCCAAACTATCTTATAACAATGTATGAACATTGGTAACAAATGTGTGTGTGTGTGTGTGTATGTGTGTGTGTATGTGTGTGTGTGTGTGTGTGTGTGTGTGTGTCTGTGTGTCTTTGTGTGTGTGTGTGTGTGTATGTGTGTGTGTGTATGTGTGTATGTGTGTGTGTGTGTGTGTGTCTGTGTGTCTTTGTGTGTGTGTCTTTTAGTTAGGGGGGGGGAGCTCTGGGTCCTACGGCCCATGGTGTGGCTGGCTCAGGCTCCCTCCACCCTGTTGTTCTTTTTGGCCAGTCCTCCAGACCTTTTTCATTTTGGATTGGCTTGTTTAAAGAAAGACATCTCAATAAAAGTGAAAGGTACTTGTTAACTCTTCTGGCTGTTTGGTCTATTCTCGATGTTGCGGGTCTCAGCGTGAGCCGCTACAGCTGTGTGGAAGTTGTAACATTTCCCAAACTGGAATCAATAAAGTACTTCTGATCTTCTCGTTGTGCTACGTGTATATCGGTCACTGCATCAAGCGAGAAACAATGAATCAGCGCAGTCAGAGAAACAATTAAATTGACCTTTTTATTATTTTAAAGCAACAACACAACACCAATGGAGTATCAAAAGAAATGTCAAATCAACGTGTGGATGAAACGTATTAAAACCTAAATAAAAAACACATTTGAACTCGGCACATTTTCAACATGCAGCGTCTATTTGATTATTCTCAGCTTGTGAGGAACATGGCAGGATTCAGGTGGAAAAGGTACTTATGTGCATTAAAGTTATTTTAAATGTACAACACGTAAACATACTGTGCGAACGTCTAACAACATGTAACGTAACATACAGCACATGCACTGCGTCACGGCTCTCATGCTGTTTCTGTGTTAGTATCACATGTAAAGCACGACGAATAAAGCCACGACGTGCATGTCTCTGCATTGGATTTACACACTTGCTTTGTGCAGTTCATACAATCCAGAACAACAGCTTTTTAGACTCAACCCCCCCCCCCCCCCTGAGGTGTGGCGTGGAAATAACAGGCTTCACAATGCAGGCATCTCTTATAAATAAATACAAACAAATATTCATGTTAGCATCATGTTGTGTTCCCCCTGACGTGCGCGACACTTTTTTAAAAAGCATGATTTTTTTTGTTTGAAAGGGAAGGCTTCACAGACGAGACGAGGCACAAAGAAGAGCCGCGAGGACAGCTCAGTGATCACATGAAGAACTCAGTTTCCCAGCATGCAACAGGACTACACTCCAGCTCGCTTTAACTGCACCTGCATGGAGATGAGAGATGTTAGAGATCAGAGAGAGAGGGATGTTTCCTTTCGTTGATTCAAATTCCAGACTCTTTTAAAGCGATACTCCATTTACCCTCTCGAGCTGTCTTTTCCTTTATCATTACTTTTCCAATATATATCTTATCGTTTGAACAGATGATTATATTCCTGACGTCCTGTTTGGCTCTAAAATAGTTATGAAACCCAGAAATCAAGTTGACATCTCTCCGTGTTCAGTACGGTCTGATCAATAATCTAAATCTGCTTTATTCACTCTCGTAGAAGGCAGAGAGAACAGTGACTCGTTACTCTGTCGGTGTAGTGACTAGTGAAAAGACATTTTAAGCTCTAAAACTGAATTAGATGAATTTGAGTTACCAAGTTTGTAAAAGCTTTGGCACGTTTCAGGCTGTGTTCTCGTTAACTTTGGCAAACAATCAGAAAATGTTTCTGCTGAATTAGATGGAGACGAAATTTGTAAAAGCTCGTAAACGTTGGCACATTTCGGGTTGTTTTGTTATTCATTTTGGCAAACGATCAGCCAGAATCAAGCCGTCTTTAACTCTAAAACACAATTTTCTAGTGAATTAGATGGATTTGAGTTAGGAGGTTTTTAAAAGCTTTTAAACGACGGCACATTTCTGGCAGTTTTTTCATTTTTTGGGCAGATAATCCGCCAAAATCAAGCTATTTTAAGCTCTAAAACCCAATTATACCTCTGCTGGATTAGATGGATTTGAGTTACCAAGTTTGTAAAAGCTTGGGCACATTTCACTTTGGCAAACAATCAGCCAGAATCAAGCCGTTTCAAATTCAGATTTTCCTGCCGGATGACATGGATTCTATATGATGTGAGGTTTACCCCGACAGGTGAGCAGCTCAGTTGGAAATGTCAGCGTTGTTGTTTCTGTTTCCACACTTGTGGTGGATGAGCAGCAGCACGACGCCCAGGAAGAAGCACACGGAGCCCACGGTGATGTAGGCGATGCCCAAAAAGGGGTTTTTCCCCCCCATCCAGGAAATGGTGCTCAGAATCATCCGCTTCCTGCCCTCGAAGCTGCGCACGGGATAATCTGAGGTCACGTGTTAAAGAAGAGTGTGTGTCAAATCTGACTTATTCCCTGTAGCTCCCAAACTCTGATCAACAACCACACACACACACACACACACACACACACACACACACACACACACACACACACACACACACACACACACACACACACACACACACACACACACACACACACACACACACACACACACACACACACACACACACACACACACACACACACACACACACACACACACACACACACACACACACACACACACACACACACACACACACACACACACACACACACACACTGAAGGATACTGTAGACGACCTCCAGAGAGTAGTTCCCTCGGGGCAGCGTGGGCACCATGCCGCTCTTCTTGTTGATGATGCGGTACAGTTTCCTGAACGTGGGCAGCGCGGCCGTCCTCATCCACACGATGAAGTCCTCGTTGATGAAGCCGTTGTTCCCCTCGTCGGCGTCCAGATCGAAGACCGGCCGACGCCAGTTTATCGGCTTCGTTGTTCCTGAAGGGGAGAGAAAGCAACGCAGAAATTATAGTTGTTTTGCTCCCGTTATTCACGAGCTGAAAAAAAACATCCAATACTTTTTCTATGTTCACAAAAGGCCTATTTCTCTGTGTGTGTTAATGAGCTGAAGTATCCATCCACCTCACGTGGCAGACAGCATCTTGCACAGGTGTGCCTCAGTGTAAATAGAGATATGTATCATAAAGGCAGAGGGGAGCAGACGTACAGTGCTCACTTCCTCCCATCCAACATATAAAGTGAGGACTGACACTGACAGAAGGTGAGGGACCCTAAACACAGGACCGTGACTCCGCCTCCTTGCTTGGTCGGGCCGCTCAACGGTCAGTCTCACAGTGACATTACAGCATTTCTCTCTTCAGCTCGGGGCCTGGGACGTCACTGTATCTGTGGATATGATTATAAAGCAGTGAAGGGAAACCTTGGAAAGCGGCGGTGAGGTTCGGGCTGTTTCCTCCGGGGTTTCCAAACTTCACGTGTTTGTCCGTCCACCAGGCGATGCCCGTGGTGTTCAGGAGGATCTGGACCTTTGTGCCGTTGGGGTCGTTGTAAAACAGCTCCAACGTGTCTGCAGATAAAGAAAGGAAAGACAGAGGGTTAGAAACGACTCCTTAAATCATACTCGGAGGCCCGGACACACCGAGCCCATTTCCGCCGTGGATAGATGTCTGGCCTAGGGATGCATACCGCTGACTTTTTTACGATACCGATACTCAACCGATACATCGTGATACTTTGAAAATGTATCATCCCACAATGACTCCCATGAAGCGCTTTACGATATAGTTAACATGTCAAATGAATATTAAATTCAATTGTGGGACTTCTTGGACCTTTTAGTAGGCTACTGAACAAACAATGAAAAATACATTAAAAATATGAAGAAAACCGATTATGGAATATCTTTGATAACACCCTTCATCAGGTGGGCCGCTTGAAGAGCACATCTTGTCAATGCAAACAGACCGTTATAGCACCGTTAGAATTAATGTTAAACCTGAGATTCGACTAGAGAACAAACAAAAAGCCGACATCGAGCTAATAGTAGTTATTAAGAATGACAGCTAACCGAAAGGCTCAGACGTTCGGGAGGATGGTGAAGAGCGTTGCTAGGCAATCAAGCCTATCACCGAAGCGAGGCGCGCCATCTGATTGGCTGGCGGATGTCAACAATATGGTGCAGCCCACACTCCACATTGACTCATTTGTGGAGTTCGTTATTGGACGGTTTGGGCCTGAGTTTAAGGATATTACGGCTTACTTTTAAATTAAATAAAAAAACTTTTTAAAAGTATCGAAACCGGATCTGATTTCGGTACGGTATACCGTAGCCACCGGTATCCGGTATTTCGGTAGTACCGGATACCGGTATGCATCCCTAGTCTGGCCGTCGATGAGCGTCCTGTCGCCCTACTCAGATTGGTGTGGCCCGCACCGTTGTGTGTTTTCGGCCGTGCCGACACCTTCCGCCCCCCATTCAACATGTGGAATCGGGGAGCTGACGGCAAAATAAATCACTCCGATTGGCTGTTCAGCTGCCTGTCAGTGTTATGATGTTGTATATTCATATAATCTTGGATTATAATTACTGATGCTTGGAATGTGGTGGCAGCAGTACTTTAAGGTTGCCAGCCACAATGCTTAAATAGTTTCTATCTGCATCAGGGAGCTGAAGGTTGTTTCCTCTTTTGAATGAGGAATACACACTACCGCCGCCTGCTGGTAAGGAGAGTTATTGCCACTCACGCATGCGCAGTGCGTACGTGCTGCTTGGCTGTCGGCTGAAGTCTTTGCGGTGTGTTCCAGTGCGACTGTTGGCCAAGACGCAGGAGAGGTGAGACGACACAACAATCGGGTCGGTCGGGACGTGTTCTCTGGTGTCAGTCTGGTGTGTCTGGGCCTTTAGATGCAAATCACCCCAAAACAAACTGTTCTGTCGCAGCATCAGGAATAAAACCACCAGACGGTTTCATCCCACAGGCCATACGCTCATTAAACACCTGAACTCTGTAAAGAACATCCATTACATTCATCTGTTTGCGTCTTTCTAATTATTTATCTTTATATCATATTCCATGTACTTGACTCTTTCTATGTATTTGTATTTACACATCTCAAAACATTCTCTTGCACTAGAAATGTTTTCAGATTCAAACTCTGGTTTCCTCTCTGGATTCACGGGAGGAAATGACCTTACACGTGGCCATCTTTTATCCATATTCACAACGAGACGTTACAGTGATGTCATACAGCCTGAAAGGAACTGGGCATGCCGGGAGGATTTTACACCAAAAGAAAAGTACGGCTCAACTGAAAAACTACATATTTTTCACATACTTTGTTTTTAACTAACTCTCTAAACTCTAGTTGTATCTGTTCTATGTCCTATATGTTCATGTTGCTCAGTTGGAGGGGACTTCAGTTGCTCGTTGTTACGGCTGCTGCCTTCCTGGTCGTCTGAGTGTTTTCAGCTGTGTGTGTTCTATGTAAATGAGCTGTGCGGTTGCCCTCCCGGCATTGGCTGCCATCTCCTGGTCCGCCTCCTGAAGATTGCGATTGGAGCACGCCGGGCCCGACGCACTCCAATCGCAGCGCACAGCCGGCGCACACCTGCTGGAGATTATTACAAAGCTTGGGGACAATCATCATTCTGGAGGCTCTGTAGGTGGACAGATGCCTCTCGCTACTTGCTCTTTGTTCTGGGGTTAAACGTGTGTGATTAGTAGTGTCTAGAGTAGCTTAGTTAGTGTTTAGAGTAGCTTAGTTAGTGTTTAGAGTAGTTTAGGATTCTGTGATGGTTGCCTTTAGTTTAGCTGTGTTTTTGTATAGATTCTTTGTGTTAGTTGTACCACTTTTAAAGTGAGGTTTTGTTTCGTTCTTTATTTAGTATATTAGTATTTATTTTCCCTGTATGTCTTTAGACTCCTTTCTTAGAGTCCTCCCTTTGTTTGGTTATTTGTCAACCGGTGCCCTTTTGGCCCATTTGTTTGTTAAAGGCTGCTTGCCTGCCATTTTGTTTACAGCTGTTTTAAATAAACGCTTATAATTAATACCAATTCCACTCTGGTCGTGTTATTTCCCTTTGGTTCCCCTAGCCCAATAGGGAACGTAACACTCGTCTCCAGATCCACACTGCAGCTGCTGAGCACACGGTGACAAAGCCTTGAGTCTTGAACCTAGCAGGAGAGCGGCTCACCGTTGAACATGCTGTTGGCGATGGCTCCACACGGAGCGATGGGTTTGTTCTCGTGGAAAGCGTACGGCTCACACTCCTTACTGGGTTCCTGAGAGAAGAGGAAGAGGACAGGAAGAGAAGGGGAAGAGAAGGGGAAGAGAAAAGGAAGAGAAGAGGAGAGGAAGAGGAAGAGGAAGAGAAGAGGAAGAGAAGGGGAAGAGAAGGAGAAGAGGAAGAGGAAGAGGAAGAGAAGATGAAGAGGAAGATAAGAGGAAGAGGAGAGGAAGAGAAGAGGAAGAGAATACTGAATGTCCCTTCTGTATCAGAGCAGCACGTGATAACAGAGGTGATAACGTGATAACAGAGGTGATAACGTGATAACGTGATAACAGAGGTGATAACGTGATAACCGAGGTGATAACGTGATAACGTGATAACAGAGGTGATAACGTGATAACAGAGGTGATAACGTGATAACGTGATAACAGAGGTGATAACGTGATAACCGAGGTGATAACGTGATAACGTGATAACAGAGGTGATAACGTGATAACAGAGGTGATAACGTGATAACAGAGGTGATAACAGAGGTGATAACGTGATAACGTGATAACCGAGGTGATAACGTGATAACGTGATGATAACGTGATAACAGAGGTGATAACGTGATAACGTGATAACCGAGGTGATAACGTGATAACGTGATAACAGAGGTGATAACGTGATAACAGAGGTGATAACGTGATAACCGAGGTGATAACGTGATAACGTGATAACCGAGGTGATAACGTGATAACGTGATGATAACGTGATAACCGAGGTGATAACGTGATAACAGAGGTGATAACGTGATAACAGAGGTGATAACGTGATAACGTGATAACCGAGGTGATAACGTGATAACGTGATAACCGAGGTGATAACGTGATAACAGAGGTGATAACGTGATAACGTGATAACGTGATGATAACGTGATAACCGAGGTGATAACGTGATAACGTGATAGCAGAGGTGATAACGTGATAACGTGATAGCAGAGGTGATAACGTGATAACGTGATAACAGAGGTGATAACGTGATAACAGAGGTGATAACGTGATAACGTGATAACAGAGGTGATAACGTGATAACGTGATAGCAGAGGTGATAACGTGATAACGTGATAACAGAGGTGATAACGTGATAACGTGATAACCGAGGTGATAACGTGATAACAGAGGTGATAACGTGATAACGTGATAACCGAGGTGATAACGTGATAACGTGATGATAACGTGATAACCGAGGTGATAACGTGATAACGTGATAGCAGAGGTGATAACGTGATAACGTGATAACAGAGGTGATAACGTGATAACGTGATAACCGAGGTGATAACGTGATAACGTGATAACAGAGGTGATAACGTGATAACGTGATAACCGAGGTGATAACGTGATAACAGGTGATAACGTGATAACAGAGGTGATAACGTGATAACGTGATAACAGAGGTGATAACGTGATAACAGAGGTGATAACGTGATAACAGAGGTGATAACGTGATAACGTGATAACAGAGGTGATAACGTGATAACGTGATAACAGAGGTGATAACGTGATAACAGAGGTGATAACGTGATAACGTGATAACAGAGGTGATAACGTGATAACAGAGGTGATAACGTGATAACGTGATAACAGAGGTGATAACGTGATAACAGAGGTGATAACGTGATAACGTGATAACAGAGGTGATAACGTGATAACGTGGTGATAACAGAGGTGATAACGTGATAACAGAGGTGATAACGTGATAACGTGATAGCAGAGGTGTAGCTGTGTGCGTAGCCGGATGTCTGACTACACGGATGACGCTCATGAGACTGTGTTGAAGTTATGATAGCTATGTTCCTAAGATTGGCATGATGACCCTAGAGCAGTGCTTCTCAAAGTGTGGGTGGTCCGTGAGCGCCCCCTAGTGGCCCGTGAGTATATTGGTAAAATTTCACATTTGAAATAAATTACTTAATTTCAGTTTTCCGCACTCTCGCGGGAATATCTCCGCAATGGAGCGAGCTTAACTTTCACTTTTGATTGCGCAACACCTTCGTCACACATGTTGCCACGTGTTTGTACGATTTCCAGGCGGTTTGTAGTCTGTTCTAGAAAAACAATGTGTTTTTTCATATTTCAAGAAGTGTATAAAACAAACAATGGATGTATTTTATGAACATTTATCCATGCTGAAAGTAGATTTAGATGTTTTAGGAGTGAGATAGAGATTATTATCTAATATATGCGTGTGATGAAGCATTGCATGAAGTCTGTTGCTTCACTGAGTCTCACCATCAGAGATTTGGGGTCTCCGTTCAGCTGGCTGTCGTCTCTGGACTTGACGTAGCGACGGTGATTCTGGTAGAAGTTGGAGAGGCCGTAATACACGTAGACGTTGCTCTGTGGATCAAAGACAAATCTGGATCACTGGAAGTGTAGAGGACAAAATCATAAGGGAATAAACGAGAAAAATGTCGCTGAGGCACCAGCGAGCAAATCAGAAAAGATGGCCCTTTATTAATGCCCGTGGGGAAATTCAGTAGTTTAACAGCAACAGGGATATATAGAAAAACAGGACAGCACAGATCCACACAAGATTAAAAAATAAAGTAGCGTCCCATAATCCCCTCTGTTTCAGCCCCGTTTCAAAAGTGCTGATTCTCTGTCTGTTACTTTAAGGCCTCTGCACACGGACACCAAAGAACAAGTCCCAACGGACCGACTGTTGTGTCGCCTCACCTCTCCTTGGCCAAACAGTCGCACTGGACATGAAGAAGAGGGGACACATGTTGATGTAGAAGAGACATGGAGAAGAGGGGACACATGTTGATGTAGAAGAGACATGGAGAAGAGGGGACACATGTTGATGTAGAAGAGACATGGAGAAGAGAGGACACATGTTGATGTAGAAGAGACATGAGAAAGAGGGGACACATGTTGATGTAGAAGAGACATGGAGAAGAGGGGACACATGTTGATGTAGAAGAGACATGAGAAAGAGGGGACACATGTTGATGTAGAAGAGACATGAGAAAGAGGGGACACATGTTGATGGAGAAGAGACATGAAGAAGAGGGGACACATGTTGATGTAGAAGAGACATGAGAAAGAGGGGACACATGTTGATGTAGAAGAGACATGAGAAAGAGGGGACACATGTTGATGTAGAAGAGACATGAGAAAGAGGGGACACATGTTGATGTAGAAGAGACATGAGAAAGAGGGGACACATGTTGATGGAGAAGAGACATGAAGAAGAGGGGACACATGTTGATGTAGAAGAGACATGAAGAAGAGGGGACACATGTTGATGTAGAAGAGACATGAAGAAGAGGGGACACATGTTGATGTAGAAGAGACATGGAGAAGAGGGGACACATGTTGATGTAGAAGAGACATGAAGAAGAGGGGACACATGTTGATGTAGAAGAGACATGGAGAAGAGGGGACACATGTTGATGTAGAAGAGACATGAAAAAGAGGGGACACATGTTGATGTAGAAGAGACATGAGGAAGAGAGGACACATGTTGATGTAGAAGAGACATGAAGAAGAGGGGACACATGTTGATGTAGAGACATGAGGAAGTGGATTTTGCAGAATAGGTGACCTATAAATACAGTAAGGAAGTATTTGTACTCCACTACCTCCCACCTCTGCGTTGCGTCTCTCACCTCGTACGGCTGCTCCAGGTAGAAGGGGATGGAGCAGGTGCACGGCTGGCTGCTGTTCCAGCTGAAGCTCTGGGAGCAGTTGAAGCACGGACTGGAAGCATCTACTCCTGTGTAATCAATCTGAAAACACGCAGGGAAATGTTATCCATACAGAACTCTGCAAAACCTTAGCTTCAGCTCGCCTTCCACAAAGTCATTCAAACTAGCTGCGCTGAAATGGACCAATCTGACCAATGACTTTTACTGTCGCTACTTTAACTATATTTGTATGATAATGCTTTTATACTTTTACTTGAGTAACATTGTGAATGCAGGACTTTTACTGTAAGAGAGTATTCCTACTCAGGTACTTCTACTTTAACTCAAGAACAAGATCTGAGCACTTCTACTTTTACTGAAGTACAAGATCTGAGTACTTCTACTTTAACTACAAGATCTGCGTACTTCTACTTTTACTCAAGTACAATATCTGAGTACTTCTAATGTAACTAAAGTACAGATCTGAGTACTTCTACTGTAACTAAAGTACAGATCTGAGTACTTCTACTGTAACTAAAGTACAGATCTGAGTACTTCTACTGTAACTAAAGTACAGATCTGAGTACTTCTCCCACCTCTGGTTATTATAACGGTTATATGGCTGATTTAACACCAAAATGTCACCTCGAACTCCTTGATGTTGTTGGAGGTGACGAAGAGTCCGATGCCGATGGGGATGAAGAGCAGTCCGATAATGAAGAAGGCAGGCAGCACGGTGCCCGCGGTGAGGATGGGCTGCCAGGCCGGGAGTCTCTGCTGCTTAAAGGCCGTGTTCTCCGGCTTCCTGCTCCTCAGAGCCCCGGGTCCGGACACCGTGATGTGACCGTCCTCCTCTTTTGCGGTGTAACTGGACGCCATCATTGTTTCTGCTGTCGATCAACACCAACGGCTCTCACAACTTGTAAACACAACGGGATTTAAAGTAAACACAACCAGATGTAACGATTTAGATGAGACATGTAACGAGTTGATGTCTTAAATCTATTAATGGCGTTGTCATTTGTTTAAAGTTTGTTATTTATATGATTTAATCCATCGGTTTTTTTTGTTCTCATCAGCTACTGAGCTAGTTAGCTCTCTCAGGAAGAACACAAACAACTGACGTAAAACGTGTTGACGTCACGCCTCCTTCTTCTTTTTTGGGTTGTTTTTAATGGCGGTTGGCAAACAGCTTAATAGCGCATTACCGCCACCTTTCTGTTGTTGCTCAAAACCAACGTCTCTCGCAACTTGTATAGTAAACACAACCGGATTTAAAAGTAAACACAACCAGATGTAACGCTTTATATGAGAAATAAAACGAGTTTATGTTAAATCTATAAATGGTGTTGTCATTTGTTTTAATTTGGTTATTTAGGGGATTTAATCCATGTTTTATGTTTAAAAAAAAAAGTATATTCAACTGAGAGACCATATGAAGATGTAAGAAAGGTTGTCATTGTGTCATTTCTATTTTTAATAAATACATCCACCAACAAGAATCCTCTTTTCTAATTTTCCAATAATCTGACAATTTTAAAACCATCATGTAACACTCAAATCCGTGTAGCTTCGTTTCAATTGTTGTATTTCTTCAACTGGTAGGTAAGGAGACTGCAATGCAATATTAAATAACATCACAAAGTAAAGTTCTACAAAAATCCCATCACACATCTCCAACATTTCCCCTGGTGGTTTCACTACATTAATAACATGTTTTTTAAGTTATAAAGGCTTTTGCTTTAAGGATTTTCCTTTAAATTGCAATTGCTTAATTTTTGTGAATATTCTTCAAGCAACTTTTTATTTTTAAAATCATGATTTATGACTAAACATATTTATATATATATATATACAGCCTCTAATGTTCTACAGTGATCTGAATATGGACATTGCACTTTATCCACTGAGCAATAATCATATATTTATTATTTTATAGGCAAAAGTGTAATTACTTAAATGTTTTTATTTTGAAAAACGTTTTTTTATTGAATATTACATTGCATTTAGCTGACTCTTGTATCCAAAGCAACTTACAATAAGTGCATTCGACCAAGAAGATACAAACTTGAAGAAAACCGAATCATATAAGTTCATCAGATTTCATAGAGCAAAAATATTTCAAGTGCTACTCAACTGGCTTTAGATAAGCCAGTCCTTTATTAGTATATAAGTGCTTTGTTAGTAATTCTATCTCTCGAAGTGGAGTCCAAAGAGATGAGTTTTCAGTCTGAAGAAGATGTGTAAGCTTTCTGCTGTCCTGATGTCAATGGGGAGCTCATTCCACCATTTTGGAGCCAGGATAGCAAACCCACGTGTTTCTGCTGATGGGAACTTGGGTCCCCCTCGCAGTGCGGGTGCAGCGAGCTGTTTGGCTGATGCAGAGCGGAGTGCACGTGCTGGGGTGTACGGTTTAACCATGTCCTGGAGGAAGGGCCAGATCCATTCACAGCATGGTGAGCGAGTACCAGTGTCTTGAAGTGGATTCTAGCAGTTACAATCTTTTCCCGGAAGGAAAAGCAGTTCAGTCTTGTCAAGGTTGAGCTTGAGGTGGTGAGCAGACATCCACTGAGAGATGTCAGCTAGCCAAGCAGAGATGCGTGCGACGACCTGGGTCTCTGAGCGGAGAAAGGCTTAATTGGGTGTCGTCAGCCTAGCAGTGGTATATTTTTATTCTTACTTTTACTCAAGACCTGAGTACTTCTACTTTTAATCAAGTACAAGATCTGAGTGGTTCTACCTTTACTCAAGTATAAGATCAGAGAACTTCTACTTGTACTCAAGTACAAGATCTGAGTACTTCTACTTTTACTCAAGGACAAGATCTGAGTACTTCTACTTTTACTCAAGTACAGTATAAGATCAGAGAACTTCTACCTTTACTCAAGTATAAGATCAGAGAACTTCTACTTTTACTCAAGTACAAGATCTGAGTACTTCTACCTTTACTCAAGTATAAGATCAGAGAACTTCCACTTGTACTCAAGTACAAGATCTGAGTACTTCTACTTTTACTCAAGGACAAGATCTGAGTACTTCTACTTTTACTCAAGGACAAGATCTGAGTACTTCTACTTTTACTCAAGGACAAGATCTGAGGACTTCTACTTTTACTCAAGAACAAGATCTGAGTACTTCTACCTTTACTCAAGAACAAGATCTGAGTACTCCTCCACCTCTGATTTTACCACAGGTTTCTAATATTTAATAGCCCAGATCTTCTGCTGACTCAGTTGAACCTCTTTATCCCACAGCATGATAGGTCCCCTTTAATGTCCTCCCCATTGAGTGATACACCCTCACTCACAGAGCTGCACTGAGAGGAGGAGCAACACTGAAACACGAGAGCTTCAACTTCACAGAAACGAAAGTGAAACTTAGTGAGAGCAGAACTGCAGTCCAGACCACGTCTCTGTTTCTCTGAAGAAACAACTGAATCCAGCAGCTTCTTCTCAACAACACAGCAGAACCTCTGCGAACTCTGGTGAGTTCACTGCAGACACAACGCCTCACTAAACATGAGACAAAGAACAGGAACTGCAGTTAGCCCAGGCCTGCTAACAGCTAACTAGCCTAGCTCAGGTTGTCTGGGAGGTCTCTCTTTGTGTAGTCTGTAAAGGCACAACATTGACATTGTACAACTTATTTAACTGTTATACACTTTGGTCAGCAGCCTTGATCTTATAACCAGGGCTGCACATAACAGTAATCATTTCAAAGTGACACAGAGACATTGGATTAACACCCCGCCAAAAAAGAGCACCGGATCATTTGAAAAAAGGCGCTTTTGCGTACCGAGAGAGAGAGAGAGAGAGAGAGAGAGAGAGAGAGAGAGAGAGAGAGAGAGAGAGAGAGAGAGAGACTCCGGCGAACAGTATCATATAATAATTAATAATCATATTTAATATACATATGATGTCTTATACTCTGATTGCCTTTTACTCTGTTCAATTGTATTCTTAGTGTGGTATGTGTTTAATATATATATATATATATGTTTAGGTTTTACATTTCAGGAGGGCAACATGTCGGGTAAAAGGTGGATTTGCAAATGGTTAAGGACTGGGAAGTTTTATGGTGTAGTGGTGGGAATTTTTAGAAAATGTCTAACATAACCCAATCCGGTTCTCACCAAGATTGGTAGAATTAATTGTTTATAGTTGTACAAACATTACATTTTATCTGCTAATAATAACAAGATAAAAAAATCCAACTATCATTTTCTATTTTATTATGGATTGAACATGAACAAAAGTGCTTGTATTGGCAGATGACCCTGTGCCGCTGTGAAATAATGAGGCCCAATTGAAACAACTACAAGTACTGCTTATCGATCCGGTACTTTAACAGTATTTTCAGGTTCTTTTTGATATTTTTTAGGGGGAAAACTAAATTAGAAACAGAATTCACATTGATTCATTTTATGTATAGTGTGGATTATGGGCTGCTAGCAGACATAAAATACCTGCAGTGGTGGTAGTAAGTAGATTTAATCAAGTACTGTACTTATATTGAGGTACTTAAGTATTTCCACTTTTGCTTCTTTGTAATTCTTCTCTTCTACAGTTCAGACGTACATGGTGTACTTCTTCTCCACTGCATGTATTTAATACCTTTTAGTTACTTTACAGATGTGAATGAATGATGTGAAATCTAATCAACTCTTAAATCAGACTTTAGTTCCACCTGGAGTAAATTCACAAACTACCCTGCAGTATACTACTTTCACTTAAGTACTTGATCGGAGTACTTTTTTTCTTTTCCTTTTTGCACTTTCATTGTCATCACACAGTACAGACACCTCGGTAGCACTTGGTCTTGCCGGGACTTGAACTGGTGACCTACCAGTTGCTAATCCAAGTCCCTATGGACTTCGCCACCACCGCCCTCCTACACGTAATTGGAGCAACAGAACTCAGAGTTAAGGAAGTTGATAACGGTGCATTTGAATATGGTGCTCGTGTTTCCGCAAAAATACTTCTGGCAAACGAGCGTTGACCACATCGAGCTCTGTAGATTATATTGTCACTTTTGAACACTATGCTCTCCACCGGCGGATCTCTGTGTGCACGGTGCTGCAGCGAGTCTGTGAGCAAGATGCCCCCCCCCCAAAGAGAGATCTCCGCACCGATCACGTTAGATGTCAAGGGAGATGTATGCCTCATCATACTTTGTTGATGTGGGCATCATAGCTGAAAGGCCACTTTTCTTTTAACTGCCGGTTGTGTTAAAAATGTGTCGATTCTATTGATTTTATGAGCAAACAATGTTTGTTTACAACTTCTTCCCAAGCTTCACGCGCCCCCCCTGTAATAGCGCTGCACCCCCCCTAGGGGCGCCCCTTTTCTTTTCGTAATTTTAATTGATAAACACTTTCGATCTTCTCTCAAAAAAAAAAATGTTTGGTCAAATGACGGCAAGACGCCCGCCTCGCAGAAACGCTGGGTTCGACTTTAAAGTGATCTACATGTTTAACATTATGGATAGTATTTCACTTTTAAAGCAAACAGTGAGCTTTTAGTGTCAGCTTTATTACATCCAGTATGCATACCATATTCTCTACATTTTGTTAAAACGTTGTTGTTTTTTACCCATTTGTTCTTACAGTCATGTCTGCTGCCAGCTGTCTGCTGACTGAAGATCAGTTTCTGTGCTCCATCTGTCTGGATGTGTTCACTAATCCAGTCAGCACACCATGTGGACACAACTTCTGTAAAGCCTGCATCTCTCAACACTGGGATATTGCTGTCCCGTGTCAGTGTCCCAACTGCAAAGAGGTGTTCAACATAAGGCCTGAGCTGCGCGTCAACACGTTCATCTCTGAGATGGCTGCTCAGTTCAGAGAGTCAGCTCAACAGAAAGCCAGCAGCAGCAGCTCAGAGCAACACGTTGTCCAACCAGGAGAAGTTCCCTGTGACGTCTGCACTGGAACCAGACTGAAGGCCCTGAAGTCCTGCCTGGTGTGTCGGCAGTCCTACTGTGAGACTCACCTGGAGCCTCACCTGACAAGAGCAGGCTTAAAAAGACATCAGCTGATTTACCCAGAGGAGAACCTGGAAGGCAGGACGTGTGTGAAGCACGATAAACTGCTGGAGCTGTTCTGTAAGACCGACCAGGTGTGTGTCTGCATGCTCTGCTCTGTTTCAGACCACAAGATGCATGATGTAGTTCCTCTGAAAGAAGGATATGAAGGAAAGAAGGCTGAGCTGCGGAAGATAGAGGTTGAAATTCAGCAGATGATCCAGAAGAGAAGACTGAAGATTCAGGAGATGAACCGCTCAGTGGAGCTCAGTAAGGAAGGAGCAGAGAGAGAGGTAGCAGATGGTGTTCAGGTCTTCACCGCTCTGAAGGAGTCTGTTGAGAGAAGCCAGGCCGAGCTCATGGACACCATCAAAGAGAAGCAGAGAGAGACAGAGGAACAGGCTGAAGGCTTCATCAAAGAGTTGGAACAGGAAGTCTCTGAGCTGAAGAAGAGAAGCTCTGAGGTGGAGCAGCTCTCACGCTCTGAAGACCAGCTCCACCTCCTCCAAAGCTTCACGTCCCTGAAGGCTGCTCCACCCACCAAGAACTGGACAGAAGTCAGGGTCCATCCACCTTCATATGAGGGGACTGTGAGGGGGGCTGTGATCAAACTGCATCAGACACTCGTTAAACAGATGAAGAATCTGCTCTCCGAGGTGGAGCTGAAGAGGCTCCAGCAGTATGAGGTGGAGGTGACTCTTGATCCTGATACAGCGAATCCCAACCTCGTCCTGTCTGATGATGGAAAACAAGTGAGACATGGTGATGTGGAGAAGAGTCTCCCAGACATTCCAGGATCCAGATTTGATTATTGTGCTAATATTTTAGCAAAGCAGAGTTTCTCTTCAGGGAGATTCTACTACGAGGTTCAGGTCAAAGGGAAGACTGAGTGGGATCTAGGAGTGGCCAAAGGGTCGATCAACAGGAAGGGAAAGATCTCACTGACTCCTCAGAATGGTTACTGGACGATATGGTTGAGGAATGGAAATGAGTACAAAGCTCTTGCTGGTCCTGGAGTCCGTCTCTCTCTGAAGTCTCAGCCTCAGAAGGTGGGGGTGTTTGTGGATTATGAGGAGGGTCTGGTCTCCTTTTATGATGTTGGTTCTGCAGCTCTGATCTACTCCTTCACTGGCTGCTGCTTCAAAGAGAGACTCTACCCACTCTTTGGTCCTTGTAACAACCCAAGCGGTCAAAACTCTGCCCCTCTGATCATCTCTCCTGTCAATCATCCTGAGCAGGCATTACCTCCACATCCTCTTTTTGTTTTTTAAAGCTAAGGACCCAGAATCAGCCGTTCTCTAAACAGGGCTGAAATATAGGGATATGATGGATGTTAGGGCTGCACGATATATCGTGTCGTGATGATAATCGCGATATCCGAATGTTCGATAGTCACATGTGCGATATTAAGTAGGCAAATGAACTCAAACACGTCATGTTACAATTCTTTTGCTGCTTGCTACGAAAGGAAAACTCACGCGACTCTCATGTCAGGGGTACTTGAGTGAGTGACATGCAGGCTCTATGCAGGCTCTGCATGCACAGCAAACCACCTATCACAATCATTCTTGATCAGATCACAGCAGGCCTCTCAAAGCAAACGGACCCGGTGATTAAAAAACACTGAATAAAGTTGTTTCATTTGTTTCTCATGTTCGACGCTGCTAACCGAGCTAGCTCAGCTTGTTGCTCTGATAACTTCAGATCCAGAGGTCTGTGACTAAAATCCTTCATCCGGTTAAATATAGTTAAGAAAATACCAATTGTATAGCATTAAAGTTCAAGAAAGGATGGTTTGCTGACAAAAAAAAGGTATTTTCTTCAATTCCTGTATTTTTTCTAGGGCTGTCAGTCGATTAGAATAGTTAATCGCGATTAATCGCAAATTAATCGCACATTTTTTATCTGTTCTAAATATCTAAATGTTCCATAGAGGGATATTTTTCAAGTTTTTAATACACTTACCAACATATGAGTGGACAAATATGCTTTATGCAAATGTTTGTTTATTTTCCTCTGAACATTACAAATAATCGCCTCAATTCAAGTGTGTGTGTCTGTGTGTGTGTGTGTGTGTGTGTGTGCGTGCGTGTGTGTGTGTGCGTGTGTGTGTGTGTGTGTGTGTGTGTGTGTGTGTGTGTGTGTGTGTGTGTGTGTGTGTGTGTGTGTGTGTGTGTGTGTGTGTTAGTGTGTGTGTGTCGGTAAATGCCGCTCCTCTGTTTTCATAACTGTCAAAGCCTGAGACTGAAGTTCCCACTGTGGGTCAGAATAATGCGCTGTGACCCCGAGGTATCTCCTGACTGAGCGAAGTCCAATAGTCTCCGGTGAGTCTTTCTTAAATCCTCCTCTACTTTCGCTGTTTGGACTTCATACAAGTTGTGTATTGTCGACACAGTGGTGGCTCTGGAAGGCAATTCATACGTGCAGTCGTTGGATGCGACCCGAATTACATCACGCAGCCCCTCGTCCTCCACAATGTGAATCGGCCTGCAAGCTGTGGCCACCCATTTAGCGATCTTTGTTGAAAGTGGGCTGCTCGTAGACGTGTCCAGGCGTCTCCCCCGCACACTTTCAAGTGTGGTCTGCTGCAAGCGGGCGGCAAGAGCGGGGCTGTCGGCATCAGCAGTGTGATTGGATCGTATAGATGGTATTTTAAACTCGCTCTGAAACTGGGGAGGCCGAGGAAAAAAATGTATGCGTAAATCGCGTTCAAATAATTGGTGGCGTTAATTTTTTTAACGTATTAACGCGTTAACTTGACAGCCCTAATTTTTTCATATCGCAATATATATATATATATATATATATATATATATATCGCAGGGGAAGAAAATATTGCAATGTCAGTTTTTCCCAATATCGTGCACCCCTGATGGATTTCTAAAATGCATGATCTGTTTGATATTTGGAGCAAAACACATCATGACATATTTTTATATTTTTTTGATATATCTGACACCCACAATATATGCCTACAAATAGCATGATAGGAGACCTTTAATGTTATAAATGTATATGTTTTAGTGGAGGGGCGTTGTATACACTGTTTTATCAGATTGTGATCATTGCATCTTTTTCTGTAAATGTTTTCATTGCCACTGAAACAGCTCATTGAGATTATCTGATGAATTCTGAAAACTGCATTACCTGCCTTTGAAACTGTAATATCATAAAATAAAAACATGTGAAATAAGAAGAAGCATTTCTACTTTTCTTACTTTATGCCAAATCTATCACCTGTATTGTCTAATTGTTGTATACCTGATTGATTACCTGAATATGTCCTTCAGAAAAAACTGGAATCAAGCCTAAATATCTTTCTACCATTTCCATTTTTTACACCACAATTAAAAACTCAAGGACTGGTTCCTTCCTGAGCAAAGGGACTTCTGGTCTCCACATGGAGGCTTGGGTTCAAATCTCACTCCTGACAGAGTGTTTTACCTGGGCTTTAGCCCCCCGTTGGGCCGTAGCATTTTAGGGTGTATTAATCCTAGATCGTTCGGACCAGTTTTTTCAAAACCTAGAACCTTTCACCTCCAGGTTTGTTGGGTCAACGTGTGCACGGCAGAACTAGGGCAAAACGAGAAAGCCTAGAGTAGGGTCTTTTGGATTGCCCTTCAATCAAACTCTGGAGCCCTTTTTTTGGATTCGGAATGCAATCGGCTCTCCCATCTGAATCTCTAAACTTTGATAAATAGATCAGTGAGTGTTGTATTTCAAAGTTCCCATAGGTCAACCAGTAAACCTTTTATTTCTGTACAGCAATAAAAGTCAGAAAACCCTTATCATGAAAAACCCTTACAATGAAAATATATGATGAATAGCTCAATGGGCGTTGATTATTGAAGTCACCAATGAGTCTGTCCACTTTCAGTTTAGTATTTAAAAAGACATTTTAAACTCTAGGCCGAAATATTGGTTTTATGTCAGGATGGCCGAGCGGTCTAAGGCGCCAGACTCAAGGTTGACTCCTTCCTCACTAAATTGGGACTTCTGGTCTCCACATGGAGGCGTGGGTTCAAATCCCACTTCTGACAGTGATTTTTACCTGCAGGTTACATCGCTGCGTTTAATGTCTGTTTACAAGTCATTTGTAAAGTTGAGACTGAATAATGCAGATGTTTGTGTCAGGATGGCCGAGCGGTCTAAGGCGCCAGACTCAAGGACTGGTTCCTTCCTGAGCAAAGGGAATTCTGGTCTCCACATGGAGGCGTGGGTTCAAATCCCACTCCTGACAGAGTGTTTTACCTGGGCTTTAGCCCCCCGTTGGGCCGTAGCATTTTAGGGAGTATTAATCCTAGATCGTTCGGACCAGTGTTTTCAAAACCTAGAACCTTTCACCTCCAGATTTGTTGGGTCAACGTGTGCACGGCAGAACTAGGGCAAAACGAGAAAGCCTAGAGTAGGGTCTTTTGGATTGCCCTTCAATCAAACTCTGTAGCCCTTTTTTCGCAATCGGAATGCAATCGGCTCTCCCATCTGAAATGGAAAATGTTGGCCTATATTAGAATGTTTGCTAGCCCGGCTAGCTCAGTCGGTAGAGCATGAGACTCTTAATCTCAGGGTCGTGGGTTCGAGCCCCACGTTGGGCTGCAGTATTTTAGGGTGTCTTGATTCTAGATCCTTCAGACCAGTTGTTTCAAAACCTTGAACCTTCACCTCCAGGTTTGATTAATTGAGTAAATATGAACACCCCAGAACTAGGGCGAAACGAGAAAGCCTAGAGTAGGGTGTTTTGGATTGCCCTTCAATCAAACTCTGTAGCCCTTTTTTTGCAATCGGAATGCAATCGGCACTTCCATCTGAATCTCTAAACTTTGATAAATAGATCAGTGAATGTTGTATTTCAAAGTTCCCATAGGTCAACCAGTAAACCTTTTATTTCTGTACAGCAATAAAAGTCAGAAAACCCTTATCATGAAAAACCCTTACAATGAAAATATATGATGAATAGCTCAATGGGCGTTGATTATTTAAGTCACCAATGAGTCTGTCCACTTTCAGTTTAGTATTTAAAAAGACATTTTAAACTCTAGGCCGAAATATTGGTTTTATGTCAGGATGGCCGAGCGGTCTAAGGCGCCAGACTCAAGGTTGACTCCTTCCTGAGTGAAAAGGGACTTCTGGTCTCCACATGGAGGCGTGGGTTCAAATCCCACTTCTGACAGTGATTTTTACCTGCAGGTTACATCGCTGCATTTAATGTCTGTTTACAAGTCATTTGTAAAGTTGAAACTGAATAATGCAGATTTTTGTGACAGGATGGCCGAGCGGTCTAAGGCGCCAGACTCAAGGACTTGTTCCTTCCTGAGCAAAGGGACTTCTTGTCTCCACATGGAGGCGTGGGTTCAAATCCCACTCCTGACAGAGTGTTTTACCTGGGCTTTAGCCCCCCGTTGGGCCGTAGCATTTTAGGGAGTATTAATCCTAGATCGTTCGGACCAGTTTTTTCAAAACATAGAACCTTTCACCTCCAGGTTTGTTGGGTCAACGTGTGCACGGCAGAACTAGGGCAAAACGAGAAAGCCTAGAGTAGGGTCTTTTGGATTGCCCTTCAATCAAACTCTGTAGCCCTTTTTTCACAATCGGAATGCAATCGGCTCTCCCATCTGAAATGGAAAATGTTGGCCTATATTAGAATGTTTGCTAGCCCGGCTAGCTCAGTCGGTAGAGCATGAGACTCTTAATCTCAGGGTCGTGGGTTCGAGCCCCACGTTGGGCTGCAGTATTTTAGGGTGTCTTGATTCTAGATCCTTCAGACCAGTTGTTTCAAAACCTTGAACATTCACCTCCAGGTTTGATTAGTTGAGTAAATATGAACACCCCAGAACTAGGGCGAAACGAGAAAGCCTAGAGTAGGGTGTTTCGCATTGCCCTTCAATCAAACTCTGGAGCCCTTTTTTCGCAATCGGAATGCAATCGGCTCTCCCATCTGAATCTCTAAACTTTGATAAATAGATCAGTGAGTGTTGTATTTCAAAGTTCCCATAGGTCAACCAGTAAACCTTTTATTTCTGTACAGCAATAAAAGTCAGAAGACCCTTATCATGAAAAACCCTTACAATGAAAATATATGATGAATAGCTCAATGGGCGTTGATTATTGAAGTCACCATTGAGTCTGTCCACTTTCAGTTTAGTATTTAAAAAGACATTTTAAACTCTAGGCCGAAATATTTGTTTTATGTCAGGATGGCCGAGTGGTCTAAGGCGCCAGACTCAAGGTTGACTCCTTCCTCACTAAATTGGGACTTCTGGTCTCCACATGGAGGCGTGGGTTCAAATCCCACTTCTGACAGTGATTTTTACCTGCAGGTTACATTGCTGCGTTTAATGTCTGTTTACAAGTCATTTGTAAAGTTGAAACTGAATAATGCAGATTTTTTGTGTCAGGATGGCCGAGCGGTCTAAGGCGCCAGACTCAAGGTTGACTCCTTCCTGAGTGAAAAGGGACTTCTGGTCTCCACATGGAGGCGTGGGTTCAAATCCCACTTCTGACAAAGTGTTTTACCTGGGCTTTAGCCCCCCGTTGGGCCGTAGCATTTTAGGGAGTATTAATCCTAGATCGTTCGGACCAGTTTTTTCAAAACATAGAACCTTTCACCTCCAGATTTGTTGGGTCAACGTGTGCACGGCAGAACTAGGGCAAAACGAGAAAGCCTAGAGTAGGTTCTTTTGGATTGCCCTTCAATCAAACTCTGTAGCCCTTTTTTCGCAATCGGAATGCAATCGGCTCTCCCATCTGAAATGGAAAATGTTGGCCTATATTAGAATGTTTGCTAGCCCGGCTAGCTCAGTCGGTAGAGCATGAGACTCTTAATCTCAGGGTCGTGGGTTCGAGCCCCACGTTGGGCTGCAGTATTTTAGGGTGTCTTGATTCTAGATCCTTCAGACCAGTTGTTTCAAAACCTTGAACCTTCACCTCCAGGTTTGATTAGTTGAGTAAATATGAACACCCCAGAACTAGGGTTAAACGAGAAAGCCTAGAGAAAGGTGTTTCGCATTGCCCTTCAATCAAACTCTGGAGCCCTTTTTTTGCAATCGGAATGCAATCGGCTCTCCCATCTGAATCTCTAAACTTTGATAAATAGATCAGTGAGTGTTGTATTTCAAAGTTCCCATAGGTCAACCAGTAAACCTTTTATTTCTGGACAGCAATAAAAGTCAGAAAACCCTTATCATGAAAAACCCTTACAATGAAAATATATGATGAATAGCTCAATGGGCGTTGATTATTGAAGTCACCAATGAGTCTGTCCACTTTCAGTTTAGTATTTAAAAAGACATTTTAAACTCTAGGCCGAAATATTGGTTTTATGTCAGGATGGCCGAGTGGTCTAAGGCGCCAGACTCAAGGTTGACTCCTTCCTGAGTGAAAAGGGACTTCTGGTCTCCACATGGAGGCGTGGGTTCAAATCCCACTTCTGACAGTGATTTTTACCTGCAGGTTACATCGCTGCATTTAATGTCTGTTTACAAGTCATTTGTAAAGTTGAGACTGAATAATGCAGATTTTTTGTGTCAGGATGGCCGAGCGGTCTAAGGCGCCAGACTCAAGGTTGACTCCTTCCTGAATGAAAAGGGACTTCTGGTCTCCACATGGAGGCGTGGGTTCAAATCCCACTTCTGACAAAGTGTTTTACCTGGGCTTTAGCCCCCCGTTGGGCCGTAGCATTTTAGGGAGTATTAATCCTAGATCGTTCGGACCAGTTTTTTCAAAACATAGAACCTTTCACCTCCAGATTTGTTGGGTCAACGTGTGCACGGCAGAACTAGGGCAAAACGAGAAAGCCTAGAGTAGGTTCTTTTGGATTGCCCTTCAATCAAACTCTGTAGCCCTTTTTTCGCAATCGGAATGCAATCGGCTCTCCCATCTGAAATGGAAAATGTTGGCCTATATTAGAATGTTTGATAGCCCGGCTAGCTCAGTCGGTAGAGCATGAGACTCTTAATCTCAGGGTCGTGGGTTCGAGCCCCACGTTGGGCTGCAGTATTTTAGGGTGTCTTGATTCTAGATCCTTCAGACCAGTTGTTTCAAAACCTTGAACCTTCACCTCCAGGTTTGATTAGTTGAGTAAATATGAACACCCCAGAACTAGGGCAAAACGAGAAAGCCTAGAGTAGGGTGATTTGGATTGCCCTTCAATCAAACTCTGGAGCCCTTTTTTTGCAATCGGAATGCAATCGGCACTTCCATCTGAATCTCTAAACTTTGATAAATAGATCAGTGAGTGTTGTATTTCAAAGTTCCCATAGGTCAACCAGTAAACCTTTTATTTCTGTACAGCAATAAAAGTCAGAAAACCCTTATCATGAAAAACCCTTACAATGAAAATATATGATGAATAGCTCAATGGGCGTTGATTATTTAAGTCACCAATGAGTCTGTCCACTTTCAGTTTAGTTTTTAAAAAGACATTTTAAACTCTAGGCCGAAATATTGGTTTTATGTCAGGATGGCCGAGCGGTCTAAGGCGCCAGACTCAAGGTTGACTCCTTCCTCACTAAATTGGGACTTCTGGTCTCCACATGGAGGCGTGGGTTCAAATCCAACTTCTGACAGTGATTTTTACCTGCAGGTTACATCGCTGCATTTAATGTCTGTTTACAAGTCATTTGTAAAGTTGAAACTGAATAATGCAGATTTTTTGTGTCAGGATGGCCGAGCGGTCTAAGGCGCCAGACTCAAGGTTGACTCCTTCCTGAGTGAAAAGGGACTTCTGGTCTCCACATGGAGGCGTGGGTTCAAATCCCACTTCTGACAGTGATTTTTACCTGCAGGTTACATTGCTGCGTTTAATGTCTGTTTACAAGTCATTTGTAAAGTTGAAACTGAATAATGCAGATTTTTTGTGTCAGGATGGCCGAGCGGTCTAAGGCGCCAGACTCAAGGTTGACTCCTTCCTGAGTGAAAAGGGACTTCTGGTCTCCACATGGAGGCGTGGGTTCAAATCCCACTTCTGACAGTGATTTTTACCTGCAGGTTACATTGCTGCGTTTAATGTCTGTTTACAAGTCATTTGTAAAGTTGAGACTGAATAATGCAGATTTTTGTGTCAGGATGGCCGAGCGGTCTAAGGCGCCAGACTCAAGGACTTGTTCCTTCCTGAGCAAAGGGACTTCTGGTCTCCACATGGAGGCGTGGGTTCGAATCCCACTCCTGACAGAGTGTTTTACCTGGGCTTTAGCCCCCCGTTGGGCCGTAGCATTTTAGGGTGTATTAATCCTAGATCGTTCAGACCAGTTTTTTCAAAACATAGAACCTTTCACCTCCAGGTTTGTTGGGTCAACGTGTGCACGGCAGAACTAGGGCAAAACGAGAAAGCCTAGAGTAGGGTCTTTTGGATTGCCCTTCAATCAAACTCTGTAGCCCTTTTTTTGCAATCGGAATGCAATCGGCACTTCCATCTGAATCTCTAAACTTTGATAAATAGATCAGTGAGTGTTGTATTTCAAAGTTCCCATAGGTCAACCAGTAAACCTTTTATTTCTGTACAGCAATAAAAGTCAGAAAACCCTTATAATGAAAATATATGATGAATAGCTCAATGGGCGTTGATTATTGAAGTCACCAATGAGTCTGTCCGCTTTCAGTTTAGTATTTAAAAAGACATTTTAAACTCTAGGCCGAAATATTGGTTTTATGTCAGGATGGCCGAGCGGTCTAAGGCGCCAGACTCAAGGTTGACTCCTTCCTGAGTGAAAAGGGACTTCTGGTCTCCACATGGAGGCGTGGGTTCAAATCCCACTTCTGACAGTGATTTTTACCTGCAGGTTACATCGCTGCGTTTAATGTCTGTTTACAAGTCATTTGTAAAGTTGAGACTGAATAATGCAGATTTTTTGTGTCAGGATGGCCGAGCGGTCTAAGGCGCCAGACTCAAGGTTGACTCCTTCCTGAATGAAAAGGGACTTCTGGTCTCCACATGGAGGCGTGGGTTCAAATCCCACTTCTGACAGAGTGTTTTACCTGGGCTTTAGCCCCCCGTTGGGCCGTAGCATTTTAGGGAGTATTAATCCTAGATCGTTCGGACCAGTTTTTTCAAAACATAGAACCTTTCACCTCCAGATTTGTTGGGTCAACGTGTGCACGGCAGAACTAGGGCAAAACGAGAAAGCCTAGAGTAGGTTCTTTTGGATTGCCCTTCAATCAAACTCTGTAGCCCTTTTTTCGCAATCGGAATGCAATCGGCTCTCCCATCTGAAATGGAAAATGTTGGCCTATATTAGAATGTTTGCTAGCCCGGCTAGCTCAGTCGGTAGAGCATGAGACTCTTAATCTCAGGGTCGTGGGTTCGAGCCCCACGTTGGGCTGCAGTATTTTAGGGTGTCTTGATTCTAGATCCTTCAGACCAGTTGTTTCAAAACCTTGAACCTTCACCTCCAGGTTTGATTAGTTGAGTAAATATGAACACCCCAGAACTAGGGTTAAACGAGAAAGCCTAGAGAAGGGTGTTTCGCATTGCCCTTCAATCAAACTCTGGAGCCCTTTTTTCGCAATCGGAATGCAATCGGCTCTCCCATCTGAATCTCTAAACTTTGATAAATAGATCAGTGAGTGTTGTATTTCAAAGTTCCCATAGGTCAACCAGTAAACCTTTTATTTCTGGACAGCAATAAAAGTCAGAAAACCCTTATCATGAAAAACCCTTACAATGAAAATATATGATGAATAGCTCAATGGGCGTTGATTATTGAAGTCACCAATGAGTCTGTCCACTTTCAGTTTAGTATTTAAAAAGACATTTTAAACTCTAGGCCGAAATATTGGTTTTATGTCAGGATGGCCGAGTGGTCTAAGGCGCCAGACTCAAGGTTGACTCCTTCCTGAGTGAAAAGGGACTTCTGGTCTCCACATGGAGGCGTGGGTTCAAATCCCACTTCTGACAGTGATTTTTACCTGCAGGTTACATTGCTGCGTTTAATGTCTGTTTACAAGTCATTTGTAAAGTTGAAACTGAATAATGCAGATTTTTTGTGTCAGGATGGCCGAGCGGTCTAAGGCGCCAGACTCAAGGTTGACTCCTTCCTGAATGAAAAGGGACTTCTGGTCTCCACATGGAGGCGTGGGTTCAAATCCCACTTCTGACAAAGTGTTTTACCTGGGCTTTAGCCCCCCGTTGGGCCGTAGCATTTTAGGGAGTATTAATCCTAGATCGTTCGGACCAGTTTTTTCAAAACATAGAACCTTTCACCTCCAGATTTGTTGGGTCAACGTGTGCACGGCAGAACTAGGGCAAAACGAGAAAGCCTAGAGTAGGTTCTTTTGGATTGCCCTTCAATCAAACTCTGTAGCCCTTTTTTCGCAATCGGAATGCAATCGGCTCTCCCATCTGAAATGGAAAATGTTGGCCTATATTAGAATGTTTGCTAGCCCGGCTAGCTCAGTCGGTAGAGCATGAGACTCTTAATCTCAGGGTCGTGGGTTCGAGCCCCACGTTGGGCTGCAGTATTTTAGGGTGTCTTGATTCTAGATCCTTCAGACCAGTTGTTTCAAAACCTTGAACCTTCACCTCCAGGTTTGATTAGTTGAGTAAATATGAACACCCCAGAACTAGGGCAAAACGAGAAAGCCTAGAGTAGGGTGTTTTGGATTGCCCTTCAATCAAACTCTGGAGCCCTTTTTTTGCAATCGGAATGCAATCGGCACTTCCATCTGAATCTCTAAACTTTGATAAATAGATCAGTGAGTGTTGTATTTCAAAGTTCCCATAGGTCAACCAGTAAACCTTTTATTTCTGTACAGCAATAAAAGTCAGAAAACCCTTATCATGAAAAACCCTTACAATGAAAATATATGATGAATAGCTCAATGGGCGTTGATTATTTAAGTCACCAATGAGTCTGTCCACTTTCAGTTTAGTTTTTAAAAAGACATTTTAAACTCTAGGCCGAAATATTGGTTTTATGTCAGGATGGCCGAGCGGTCTAAGGCGCCAGACTCAAGGTTGACTCCTTCCTCACTAAATTGGGACTTCTGGTCTCCACATGGAGGCGTGGGTTCAAATCCAACTTCTGACAGTGATTTTTACCTGCAGGTTACATCGCTGCGTTTAATGTCTGTTTACAAGTCATTTGTAAAGTTGAAACTGAATAATGCAGATTTTTTGTGTCAGGATGGGCGAGCGGTCTAAGGCGCCAGACTCAAGGTTGACTCCTTCCTGAGTGAAAAGGGACTTCTGGTCTCCACATGGAGGCGTGGGTTCAAATCCCACTTCTGACAGTGATTTTTACCTGCAGGTTACATTGCTGCGTTTAATGTCTGTTTACAAGTCATTTGTAAAGTTGAGACTGAATAATGCAGATTTTTGTGTCAGGATGGCCGAGCGGTCTAAGGCGCCAGACTCAAGGACTTGTTCCTTCCTGAGCAAAGGGACTTCTGGTCTCCACATGGAGGCGTGGGTTCAAATCCCACTCCTGACAGAGTGTTTTACCTGGGCTTTAGCCCCCCGTTGGGCCGTAGCATTTTAGGGTGTATTAATCCTAGATCGTTCAGACCAGTTTTTTCAAAACATAGAACCTTTCACCTCCAGGTTTGTTGGGTCAACGTGTGCACGGCAGAACTAGGGCAAAACGAGAAAGCCTAGAGTAGGGTCTTTTGGATTGCCCTTCAATCAAACTCTGTAGCCCTTTTTTTGCAATCGGAATGCAATCGGCACTTCCATCTGAATCTCTAAACTTTGAAAAATAGATCAGTGAGTGTTGTATTTCAAAGTTCCCATAGGTCAACCAGTAAACCTTTTATTTCTGTACAGCAATAAAAGTCAGAAAACCCTTATAATGAAAATATATGATGAATAGCTCAATGGGCGTTGATTATTGAAGTCACCATTGAGTCTGTCCGCTTTCAGTTTAGTATTTAAAAAGACATTTTAAACTCTAGGCCGAAATATTGGTTTTATGTCAGGATGGCCGAGCGGTCTAAGGCGCCAGACTCAAGGTTGACTCCTTCCTGAGTGAAAAGGGACTTCTGGTCTCCACATGGAGGCGTGGGTTCAAATCCCACTTCTGACAGTGATTTTTACCTGCAGGTTACATCGCTGCGTTTAATGTCTGTTTACAAGTCATTTGTAAAGTTGAGACTGAATAATGCAGATTTTTTGTGTCAGGATGGCCGAGCGGTCTAAGGCGCCAGACTCAAGGTTGACTCCTTCCTGAATGAAAAGGGACTTCTGGTCTCCACATGGAGGCGTGGGTTCAAATCCCACTCCTGACAGAGTGTTTTACCTGGGCTTTAGCCCCCCGTTGGGCCGTAGCATTTTAGGGAGTATTAATCCTAGATCGTTCGGACCAGTTTTTTCAAAACATAGAACCTTTCACCTCCAGGTTTGTTGGGTCAATGTGTGCACGGCAGAACTAGGGCAAAACGAGAAAGCCTAGAGTAGGGTCTTTTGGATTGCCCTTCAATCAAACTCTGTAGCCCTTTTTTCACAATCGGAATGCAATCGGCTCTCCCATCTGAAATGGAAAATGTTGGCCTATATTAGAATGTTTGCTAGCCCGGCTAGCTCAGTCGGTAGAGCATGAGACTCTTAATCTCAGGGTCGTGGTTTCGAGCCCCACGTTGGGCTGCAGTATTTTAGAGTGTCTTGATTCTAGATCCTTCAGACCAGTTGTTTCAAAACCTTGAACCTTTACCTCCAGGTTTAATTAGTTGAGTAAATATGAACACCCCAGAACTAGGGCGAAACGAGAAAGCCTAGAGTAGGGTGTTTTGGATTGCCCTTCAATCAAACTCTGTAGCCCTTTTTTTGCAATCGGAATGCAATCGGCTCTCCCATCTGAATCTCTAAACTTTGATAAATAGATCAGTGAGTGTTGTATTTCAAAGTTCCCATAGGTCAACCAGTAAACCTTTTATTTCTGTACAGCAATAAAAGTCAGAAAACCCTTATCATGAAAAACCCTTACAATGAAAATATATGATGAATAGCTCAATGGGCGTTGATTATTTAAGTCACCAATGAGTCTGTCCACTTTCAGTTTAGTATTTAAAAAGACATTTTAAACTCTAGGCCGAAATATTGGTTTTATGTCAGGATGGCCGAGCGGTCTAAGGCGCCAGACTCAAGGTTGACTCCTTCCTGAGTGAAAAGGGACTTCTGGTCTCCACATGGAGGCGTGGGTTCAAATCCCACTTCTGACAGTGATTTTTACCTGCAGGTTACATCGCTGCATTTAATGTCTGTTTACAAGTCATTTGTAAAGTTGAAACTGAATAATGCAGATTTTTTGTGTCAGGATGGCCGAGCGGTCTAAGGCGCCAGACTCAAGGTTGACTCCTTCCTGAGTGAAAAGGGACTTCTGGTCTCCACATGGAGGCGTGGGTTCAAATCCCACTTCTGACAAAGTGTTTTACCTGGGCTTTAGCCCCCCGTTGGGCCGTAGCATTTTAGGGAGTATTAATCCTAGATCGTTCGGACCAGTTTTTTCAAAACATAGAACCTTTCACCTCCAGATTTGTTGGGTCAACGTGTGCACGGCAGAACTAGGGCAAAACGAGAAAGCCTAGAGTAGGTTCTTTTGGATTGCCCTTCAATCAAACTCTGTAGCCCTTTTTTCGCAATCGGATTGCAATCGGCTCTCCCATCTGAAATGGAAAATGTTGGCCTATATTAGAATGTTTGCTAGCCCGGCTAGCTCAGTCGGTAGAGCATGAGACTCTTAATCTCAGGGTCGTGGGTTCGAGCCCCACGTTGGGCTGCAGTATTTTAGGGTGTCTTGATTCTAGATCCTTCAGACCAGTTGTTTCAAAACCTTGAACCTTCACCTCCAGGTTTGATTAGTTGAGTAAATATGAACACCCCAGAACTAGGGTTAAACGAGAAAGCCTAGAGAAAGGTGTTTCGCATTGCCCTTCAATCAAACTCTGGAGCCCTTTTTTCGCAATCGGAATGCAATCGGCTCTCCCATCTGAATCTCTAAACTTTGATAAATAGATCAGTGAGTGTTGTATTTCAAAGTTCCCATAGGTCAACCAGTAAACCTTTTATTTCTGGACAGCAATAAAAGTCAGAAAACCCTTATCATGAAAAACCCTTACAATGAAAATATATGATGAATAGCTCAATGGGCGTTGATTATTGAAGTCACCAATGAGTCTGTCCACTTTCAGTTTAGTATTTAAAAAGACATTTTAAACTCTAGGCCGAAATATTGGTTTTATGTCAGGATGGCCGAGCGGTCTAAGGCGCCAGACTCAAGGTTGACTCCTTCCTCACTAAATTGGGACTTCTGGTCTCCACATGGAGGCGTGGGTTCAAATCCCACTTCTGACAGTGATTTTTACCTGCAGGTTACATTGCTGCGTTTAATGTCTGTTTACAAGTCATTTGTAAAGTTGAAACTGAATAATGCAGATTTTTTGTGTCAGGATGGCCGAGCGGTCTAAGGCGCCAGACTCAAGGTTGACTCCTTCCTGAGTGAAAAGGGACTTCTGGTCTCCACATGGAGGCGTGGGTTCAAATCCCACTTCTGACAGTGATTTTTACCTGCAGGTTACATCGCTGCATTTAATGTCTGTTTACAAGTCATTTGTAAAGTTGAGACTGAATAATGCAGATTTTTGTGTCAGGATGGCCGAGCGGTCTAAGGCGCCAGACTCAAGGACTTGTTCCTTCCTGAGCAAAGGGACTTCTGGTCTCCACATGGAGGCGTGGGTTCGAATCCCACTCCTGACAGAGTGTTTTACCTGGGCTTTAGCCCCCCGTTGGGCCGTAGCATTTTAGGGTGTATTAATCCTAGATCGTTCAGACCAGTTTTTTCAAAACATAGAACCTTTCACCTCCAGGTTTGTTGGGTCAACGTGTGCACGGCAGAACTAGGGCAAAACGAGAAAGCCTAGAGTAGGGTCTTTTGGATTGCCCTTCAATCAAACTCTGTAGCCCTTTTTTTGCAATCGGAATGCAATCGGCACTTCCATCTGAATCTCTAAACTTTGATAAATAGATCAGTGAGTGTTGTATTTCAAAGTTCCCATAGGTCAACCAGTAAACCTTTTATTTCTGTACAGCAATAAAAGTCAGAAAACCCTTATAATGAAAATATATGATGAATAGCTCAATGGGCGTTGATTATTGAAGTCACCAATGAGTCTGTCCGCTTTCAGTTTAGTATTTAAAAAGACATTTTAAACTCTAGGCCGAAATATTGGTTTTATGTCAGGATGGCCGAGCGGTCTAAGGCGCCAGACTCAAGGACTTGTTCCTTCCTGAGCAAAGGGACTTCTGGTCTCCACATGGAGGCGTGGGTTCAAATCCCACTTCTGACAAAGTGTTTTACCTGGGCTTTAGCCCCCCGTTGGGCCGTAGCATTTTAGGGAGTATTAATCCTAGATCGTTCGGACCAGTTTTTTCAAAACATAGAACCTTTCACCTCCAGATTTGTTGGGTCAACGTGTGCACGGCAGAACTAGGGCAAAACGAGAAAGCCTAGAGTAGGGTCTTTTGGATTGCCCTTCAATCAAACTCTGTAGCCCTTTTTTCACAATCGGAATGCAATCGGCTCTCCCATCTGAAATGGAAAATGTTGGCCTATATTAGAATGTTTGCTAGCCCGGCTAGCTCAGTCGGTAGAGCATGAGACTCTTAATCTCAGGGTCGTGGGTTCGAGCCCCACGTTGGGCTGCAGTATTTTAGGGTGTCTTGATTCTAGATCCTTCAGACCAGTTGTTTCAAAACCTTGAACATTCACCTCCAGGTTTGATTAGTTGAGTAAATATGAACACCCCAGAACTAGGGCGAAACGAGAAAGCCTAGAGTAGGGTTTTTTGGATTGCCCTTCAATCAAACTCTGTAGCCCTTTTTTTGCAATTGGAATGCAATCGGCTCTCCCATCTGAATCTCTAAACTTTGATACATAGATCAGTGAGTGTTGTATTTCAAAGTTCCCATAGGTCAACCAGTAAACCTTTTATTTATGTACAGCAATACAAGTCAGAAGACCCTTATCATGAAAAACCCTTACAATGAAAATATATGATGAATAGCTCAATGGGCGTTGATTATTGAAGTCACCATTGAGTCTGTCCACTTTCAGTTTAGTATTTAAAAAGACATTTTAAACTCTAGGCCGAAATATTGGTTTCATGTCAGGATGGCCGAGCGGTCTAAGGCGCCAGACTCAAGGTTGACTCCTTCCTCACTAAATTGGGACTTCTGGTCTCCACATGGAGGCGTGGGTTCAAATCCCACTTCTGACAGTGATTTTTACCTGCAGGTTACATCGCTGCATTTAATGTCTGTTTACAAGTCATTTGTAAAGTTGAGACTGAATAATGCAGATTTTTGTGTCAGGATGGCCGAGCGGTCTAAGGCGCCAGACTCAAGGACTGGTTCCTTCCTGAGCAAAGGGACTTCTGGTCTCCACATGGAGGCGTGGGTTCAAATCCCACTCCTGACAAAGTGTTTTACCTGGGCTTTAGCCCCCCGTTGGGCCGTAGCATTTTAGGGTGTATTAATCCTAGATCGTTCAGACCAGTTTTTTCAAAACATAGAACCTTTCACCTCCAGGTTTGTTGGGTCAACGTGTGCACGGCAGAACTAGGGCAAAACGAGAAAGCCTAGAGTAGGGTCTTTTGGATTGCCCTTCAATCAAACTCTGTAGCCCTTTTTTCACAATCGGAATGCAATCGGCTCTCCCATCTGAAATGGAAGATGTTGGCCTATATTAGAATGTTTGCTAGCC
>NC_136906.1:81559808-81567308 GCF_949606895.1 Notothenia rossii | reverse complement strand
CTTTCAGTTTAGTATTTAAAAAGACATTTTAAACTTTAGGCCGACGTATTGGTTTTATGTCAGGATGGCCGAGTGGTCTAAGGCGCCAGACTCAAGGTTGACTCCTTCCTGAGTAAAAAGGGACTTCTGGTCTCCACATGGAGGCGTGGGTTCAAATCCCACTTCTGACAGTGATTTTTACCTGCAGGTTACATCGCTGCATTTAATGTCTGTTTACAAGTCATTTGTAAAGTTGAGACTGAATAATGCAGATTTTTGTGTCAGGATGGCCGAGCGGTCTAAGGCGCCAGACTCAAGGACTGGTTCCTTCCTGAGCAAAGGGACTTCTGGTCTCCACATGGAGGCGTGGGTTCAAATCCCACTCCTGACAAAGTGTTTTACCTGGGCTTTAGCCCCCCGTTGGGCCGTAGCATTTTAGGGTGTATTAATCCTAGATCGTTCAGACCAGTTTTTTCAAAACATAGAACCTTTCACCTCCAGGTTTGTTGGGTCAACGTGTGCACGGCAGAACTTGGGCAAAACGAGAAAGCCTAGAGTAGGGTCTTTTGGATTGCCCTTCAATCAAACTCTGTAGCCCTTTTTTCACAATCGGAATGCAATCGGCTCTCCCATCTGAAATGGAAAATGTTGGCCTATATTAGAATGTTTGCTAGCCCGGCTAGCTCAGTCGGTAGAGCATGAGACTCTTAATCTCAGGGTCGTGGGTTCGAGCCCCACGTTGGGCTGCAGTATTTTAGGGTGTCTTGATTCTAGATCCTTCAGACCAGTTGTTTCAAAACCTTGAACCTTCACCTCCAGGTTTGATTAGTTGAGTAAATATGAACACCCCAGAACTAGGGTTAAACGAGAAAGCCTAGAGAAGGGTGTTTCGCATTGCCCTTCAATCAAACTCTGTAGCCCTTTTTTTGCAATCGGAATGCAATCGGCTCTCCCATCTGAATCTCTAAACTTTGATAAATAGATCAGTGAGTGTTGTATTTCAAAGTTCCCATAGGTCAACCAGTAAACCTTTTATTTCTGTACAGCAATAAAAGTCAGAAGACCCTTATCATGAAAAACCCTTACAATGAAAATATATGATGAATAGCTCAATGGGCGTTGATTATTGAAGTCACCATTGAGTCTGTCCACTTTCAGTTTAGTATTTAAAAAGACATTTTAAACTCTAGGCCGAAATATTGGTTTTATGTCAGGATGGCCGAGCGGTCTAAGGCGCCAGACTCAAGGTTGACTCCTTCCTGAGTGAAAAGGGACTTCTGGTCTCCACATGGAGGCGTGGGTTCAAATCCCACTTCTGACAGTGATTTTTACCTGCAGGTTACATCGCTGCATTTAATGTCTGTTTACAAGTCATTTGTAAAGTTGAGACTGAATAATGCAGATTTTTGTGTCAGGATGGCCGAGCGGTCAAAGGCTCCAGACTCAAGGACTGGTTCCTTCCTGAGCAAAGGGACTTCTGGTCTCCACATGGAGGCGTGGGTTCAAATCCCACTCCTTAAAAAGTGTTTTACCTGGGCTTTAGCCCCCCGTTGGGCCGTAGCATTTTAGGGTGTATTAATCCTAGATCGTTCGGACCAGTTTTTTCAAAACCTATAACCTTTCACCTCCAGGTTGGGTTTGTTGGGTCAACGTGTGTACGGCAGAACTAGGGCAAAACGAGAAAGCCTAGAGAAGGGTGTTTTGGATTGCCCTTCAATCAAACTCTGTAGCCCTTTTTTTGCAATCGGAATGCAATCGGCTCTCCCATCTGAATCTCTAAATTTTGATAAATAGATCAGTGAGTGTTGTATTTCAAAGTTCCCATAGGTCAACCAGTAAACCTTTTATTTCTGTACAGCAATAAAAGTCAGAAAACCCTTATAATGAAAAACCCTTACAATGAAAATATATGATGAATAGCTCAATGGGCGTTGATTATTTAAGTAGCCAATGAGTCTGTCCACTTTCAGTTGAGTATTTAAAAAGACATTTTAAACTCTAGGCCAAAATATTTGTTTTATGTCAGGATGGCCGAGCGGTCTAAGGCGCCAGACTCAAGGTTGACTCCTTCCTCACTAAATTGGGACTTCTGGTCTCCACATGGAGGCGTGGGTTCAAATCCCACTTCTGACAGTGATTTTTACCTGCAGGTTACATTGCTGCATTTAATGTCTGTTTACAAGTCATTTGTAAAGTTGAGACTGAATAATGCAGATTTTTGTATCAGGATGGCCGAGCGGTCTAAGGCGCCAGACTCAAGGACTGGTTCCTTCCTGAGCAAAGGGACTTCTGGTCTCCACATGGAGGCGTGGGTTCAAATCCCACTCCTGACAAAGTGTTTTACCTGGGCTTTAGCCCCCCGTTGGGCCGTAGCATTTTAGGGTGTATTAATCCTAGATCGTTCAGACCAGTTTTTTAAAAAACATAGAACCTTTCACCTCCAGGTTTGTTCGGTCAACGTGTGCACGGCAGAACTAGGGCAAAACGAGAAAGCCTAGAGTAGGGTCTTTTGGATTGCCCTTCAATCAAACTCTGTAGCCCTTTTTTCACAATCGGAATGCAATCGGCTCTCCCATCTGAAATGGAAAATGTTGGCCTATATTAGAATGTTTGCTAGCCCGGCTAGCTCAGTCGGTAGAGCATGAGACTCTTAATCTCAGGGTCGTGGGTTCGAGCCCCACGTTGGGCTGCAGTATTTTAGGGTGTCTTGATTCTAGATCCTTCAGACCAGTTGTTTCAAAACCTTGAACCTTCACCTCCAGGTTTGATTAGTTGAGTAAATATGAACACCCCAGAACTAGGGCGAAACGAGAAAGACTAGAGTAGGGTCTTTTGGATTGCCCTTCAATCAAACTCTGTAGCCCTTTTTTTGCAATCGGAATGCAATCGGCTCTCCCATCTGAATCTCTAAACTTTGATAAATAGATCAGTGAGTGTTGTATTTCAAAGTTCCCATAGGTCAACCAGTAAACCTTTTATTTCTGTACAGCAATAAAAGTCAGAAAACCCTTATAATGAAAAACCCTTACAATGAAAATATATGATGAATAGCTCAATGGGCGTTGATTATTGAAGTCACCAATGAGTCTGTCCACTTTCAGTTTAGTATTTAAAAAGACATTTTAAACTCTAGGCCGAAATATTGGTTTTATGTCAGGATGGCCGAGCGGTCTAAGGCGCCAGAGTCAAGGTTGACTCCTTCCTCACTAAATTGGGACTTCTGGTCTCCACATGGAGGCGTGGGTTCAAATCCCACTTCTGACAGTGATTTTTACCTGCAGGTTACATCGCTGCATTTAATGTCTGTTTACAAGTCATTTGTAAAGTTGAGACTGAATAATGCAGATTTTTGTGTCAGGATGGCCGAGCGGTCTAAGGCGCCAGACTCAAGGACTGGTTCCTTCCTGAGCAAAGGGACTTCTGGTCTCCACATGGAGGCGTGGGTTCAAATCCCACTCCTGACAAAGTGTTTTACCTGGGCTTTAGCCCCCCGTTGGGCCGTAGCATTTTAGGGTGTATTAATCCTAGATCGTTCAGACCAGTTTTTTCAAAACATAGAACCTTTCACCTCCAGGTTTGTTGGGTCAACGTGTGCACGGCAGAACTAGGGCAAAACGATAAAGCCTAGAGTTGGGTCTTTTGGATTGCCCTTCAATCAAACTCTGTAGCCCTTTTTTCGCAATCGGAATGCAATCGGCTCTCCCATCTGAAATGGAAAATGTTGGCCTATATTAGAATGTTTGCTAGCCCGGCTAGCTCAGTCGGTAGAGCATGAGACTCTTAATCTCAGGGTCGTGGGTTCGAGCCCCACGTTGGGCTGCAGTATTTTAGGGTGTCTTGATTCTAGATCCTTCAGACCAGTTGTTTCAAAACCTTGAACCTTCACCTCCAGGTTTGATTAGTTGATTAAATATGAACACCCCAGAACTAGGGCGAAACGAGAAATGCTAGAGAAGGGTGTTTTGGATTGCCCTTCAATCAAACTCTGTAGCCCTTTTTTTGCAATCGGAATGCAATCGGCTCTCCCATCTGAATCTCTAAACTTTGATAAATAGATCAGTGAGTGTTGTATTTCAAAGTTCCCATAGGTCAACCAGTAAACCTTTTATTGCTGTACAGCAATAAAAGTCAGAAAACCCTTATAATGAAAAACCCTTACAATGAAAATATATGATGAATAGCTCAATGGGCGTTGATTATTTAAGTCACCATTGAGTCTGTCCACTTTCAGTTTAGTATTTAAAAAGACATTTTAAACTCTAGGCCAAAATATTTGTTTTATGTCAGGATGGCCGAGCGGTCTAAGGCGCCAGACTCAAGGTTGACTCCTTCCTCACTAAATTGGGACTTCTGGTCTCCACATGGAGGCGTGGGTTCAAATCCCACTTCTGACAGTGATTTTTACCTGCAGGTTACATCGCTGCATTTAATGTCTGTTTACAAGTCATTTGTAAAGTTGAGACTGAATAATGCAGATTTTTGTGTCAGGATGGCCGAGCGGTCTAAGGCGCCAGACTCAAGGACTGGTTCCTTCCTGAGCAAAGGGACTTCTGGTTTCCACATGGAGGCGTGGGTTCAAATCCCACTCCTGACAGTGTTTTACCTGGGCTTTAGCCCCCCGTTGGGCCACTGCATTTTAGGGTGTATTAATCCTAGATCGTTCGGACCAGTTTTTTCAAAACATAGAACCTTTCACCTCCAGGTTGGGTTTGTTGGGTCAACGTGTGCACGGCAGAACTAGGGCAAAACGAGAAAGCCTAGAGTAGGGTCTTTTGGATTGCCCTTCAATCAAACTCTGTAGCCCTTTTTTCGCAATCGGAATGCAATCGGCTCTCCCATCTGAAATGGAAAATGTTGGCCTATATTAGTATGTTTGCTAGCTCAGTCGGTAGAGCATGAGACTCTTAATCTCAGGCTCGTGGGTTCGAGCCCCACGTTGGGCTGCAGTATTTTAGGGTGTCTTGATTCTACATCCTTCAGACCAGTTGTTTCAAAACCTTGAACCTTCACCTCCAGGTTTGATTAGTTGAGTAAATATGAACACCCCAGAACTAGGGCAAAATGAGAAAGCCTAGAGTAGGGTGTTTTGGATTGCCCTTCAATCAAACTCTGTAGCCCTTTTTTTGCAATCGGAATGCAATCGGCTCTCCCATCTGAATCTCTAAACTTTGATAAATAGATCAGTGAGTGTTGTATTTCAAAGTTCCCATAGGTCAACCAGTGAACCTTTTATTTCTGTACAGCAATAAAAGTCAGAAAACCCTTATAATGAAAAACCCTTACAATGAAAATATATGATGAATAGCTCAATGGGCGTTGATTATTTAAGTCACCAATGAGTCTGTCCACTTTCAGTTTAGTATTTAAAAAGACATTTTAAACTCTAGGCCGAAATATTGGTTTTATGTCAGGATGGCCGAGCGGTCCGTTTTGATTCAATGCTGAGTGCAGCCAACCTGACAGTCTCTTCTCTGTCATTGTAGACCGCACCTCATTCCTTCAGTACTTGGGTCCGAATGCTTCTCGTTTTGCGCCGTCCTGTTCAAATGAAATCGCCGCCAATCATATTTCCGCTGGCACCAGGTCCGGGGGAGGGGTTACAAGACGTGCGTCTTGTGCTGCATTCACTTGCACTCGGACATTAGAGACGTTCTCTCATAAATGTTCGATGAGCCACAACTTTTCTTTCAAAACAAAGCTGCCTACTGGGGTGGCAGCTCGGGTGGCAAGGCCTATTTTTAGGGTGGCAGTTTCCACCCCATGCCACCCCGGGGTCCCCGGTAGATAAAACTAGGCTACTAGCTACAGTACAGATGCAACTAGATGAGCTGTTAACTCTCGCTCTGACTTTTTTTTTAAAAACACATTTTTCCCACCCGCGAAGACCCGCCCTACTGTGCCTCTGATTCGCAGACTGTTGGTGGGGGGAGGGGGGGGGGGGGGGACGCTGACGGGACGCTGAATGTGATTGGACCGATGCGTTGACAGACACACACAGACAGTGGAACAGTCGGACATGCAGAGCGCTGTTTGCAGTGGACATAGCGGAGAATTTTGACTCGTTGCGTTGTCTCAAAGATAACACAGAAAATACAGATAACACAGATAATACATATGAAAAGTATAATTTGCTCAGAGTCCAGAGACAGTTGTGGTTCGGTCCGGATCCGGACCGGAGTCCGGACTTTGAGGATGCCTGGTTTAGGCCCTAAATACATTTCTGACCTCCTGCTAAATGATGAACCATCCAGATCTCTCAGGTCTTCAGGGACTGGTCAGCTTTCTGTCCCCAGAGTCAGAACTAAACATGTAAAGCAGCGTTCAGTTATTATGCTCCAAACATCTGGAACAAACTCCCAGAAACCTGCAGGTCCGCTGCAACTCTGACTACTTTTAAATCCAGGCTGAAGACTTTTCTTTTTGTGGCTGCTTTTAATTGAACTATTCATATCTTAGACTGCACTGTAACTTTTATCCATGTATATTTTTCTTTAATGTTTATTTTATTAGCTTTTCTTTTTAATGACTGATTTTAAATGCCATTTTCTGAATGTCTTTCATTTTTTGTAAAGCACTTTGAATTGCCTTGTGTTGAAAGGTGCTATATAAATCAACTTGCCTTGCCTTCATAGCAACACCATTTGTTACCTTAATAAACATTTATATCTGGCTCTTGTGTCGTGTCTTAATATGTGACCTCTCTCAGGTTCATCTGGATTTCTTCCAGTGTCACTTTATATAAATGCAGTTTTCAAGATATTACTATCATATGGTCTAATGTCTGTCAGCACAGTCACAACTAAACTGCTAAAATAGTCTGTAATGTGGATAATATTCTCATTTTATTGGACAGCTCAAACTAAGATAAGAGACCTTTATTAGAAATTCAGGACAATTATGAGCCCTTTATGTTTATTAAAACATGAAATACACTTTCCATTTCCATGCCGTTGCTTTCCGTACAGTTAAACAAACCGCATGTTTGTATTATAATGTGTTACAGTGTGTTATAAACTATGTTCTGAACCAAATTACTCAATTTAAAGAAAGCACAGGCTGTACTTTAACATTAAAATATAAATAAATGGTAGAAAGCAGAAAAGTGTATTCCTAAAATCTCCATGAACTCTCCTGTCCTGTAATATATCATCACACCAAACGTTCAGCTTAAGAGTGTAGCCATATATCAGACACAGAACACTGATTCTGTTTCATTTAAAGCAAAAGGAAAACAGTTTTGAACCAAATTCAAACTTAATTTCATAACTTTCCAAGAAACTTGGTGAAAAAATGATGAAGAAATGTGCATGAAGAAGGCGCCGGTGTAGTCTGGGAAAACGTCTAAATACTACATTTTATAATATTATTAGAAAAGTCACGCAACAGATTTGATCTTGACTGAAAGCTCTTGATTCAAACTGAGGCCTCGATCAGCCGCGTCACCGTCTGCAGCTTCCTCAGGTCTCAGATCAGCGTCTACCGTCCATCAGGGAACCTGAGAATCACAGCAGAAGTGTTTCC
>NC_136906.1:81534808-81557308 GCF_949606895.1 Notothenia rossii | reverse complement strand
CATACACATCGGGATCCGAGTGGCCGCGCTGCGAGGAGAAAGCACATCTGGAACGGGCTGGAAAAGAAGAAAAAATACATTAAAGCGATTTTAGGAGAAGATTTGGAACTCGGAACATAAATAAAAGGTAAGGTTATGTGACAGCCCTGTGGTTGTCCACCAGGTGGTGATGTTGTACCCTGGGTTTTCCTTATAATCAGCAGTGATGAGACCCACCTGTGGCACCTGGTTCCACTATTTAAGAGGGCTGCAGAACAGGCTCTCGCTCTCTCTCGGCTGCCCTGCTCGGTGCAGCAGGACACCGCTCCTGTGTTTGTTTTAATGTTGGTTGTAACCACTGTGCTGGTAAATAAATACTTGTTTTGGGAAACTCCTGTGTGGAACTGTTGTCCTGATGGTGCAGGCAGAGCCAGCTTGTAGCTCCCGTGTTAGCATCGTTTCTGGTGAGCCTTGTTCCAGGTTTTAAAAGTAGATTTTTTTACATTTCCCAAACTCAGACGTTAAAAGTTCTGAGAACTTCTACTTTTACTCAAGTACAAGATCTGAGTACTTCTACTTTTACTCAAGTACAAGATCTGAGTACTTCTACTTTTACTCAAGTACACGATCTGAATACTTCTACTTTTACTCAAGAACAAGATCTGAGTACTTCTACTTTTACTCAAGAACAAGATCTGAGTACTTCTACTTTTACTCAAGTACAAGATCTGAGTACTTCTACTTTTACTCAAGAACAAGATCTGAGTACTTCTACTTTTACTACAAGATCTGAGTACTTCTACTTTTACTGAAGTACAAGATCTGAGTACTTCTACTTTTACTGAAGTACAAGATCTGAGTACTTCTACTTTTACTCAAGTACAAGACCTGAGTACTTCTACTTTTACTCAAGTAGATCTGAGAACCTTGAATTTCTGCCTTTACCTTATTGCTATCCAGTCACATTCAGATGTATGCAGGAACTGAACCCTCTGAGCTGGACTTAGTAGCCTCACCATTGAAGGTGCTGGTCTGGGGGATGTCGAGGAGATTGGTGTGATCGTTATGCTGCTCGTCATCTTGCTCTGAATCGTCTTCCCGACCAATGATTGTCGTGGTGAGCGCAGCACGGTTCCTGTCGACACTTCCTTACTGCTTTCTGAAGATCTGAGCGTCAAAACTGAACTGCTGCATCCCTCCGAAGGCCTCTTGTACTGCGGACCCAGGTGGATGTGGATCATGTTGTCCTCCGTGGTGATGATGCTGCTGTTGGCGTTGTATTTCCTGAAAGGTAACTTGTCTGGTGTCATTTTTATCATCGTGGGTCGGCTTGCGTCCTTTGGCTCAGGTGCAGCACATGTTTCAGCCACAGGGATGGAGTTAACCCGAATAAAGGACACTGGCGACTTAAGTCTTTCCAAAGGACTTAAAGCATTGGACCTTTCTGGACTTTTGGCACTGGACATGGCCGTGATCGTGACGGGAGATTTGGTTCGATCGAAGCCTCCCAAAGCATCGCAGTCTTTGCTCTTCGAAGCCATTGTCATCGGCGTCTTTGGGACGATTGTAATGCGAGGTTTCTGGTTTCCGAGAGTTGGGATGATGGTGGTGCTGGAGAAGAAATCCTCCACCCGGGGACTGGTTATCTCCAAGGTGGCGGTGCTGTTCAGGTGATCCGGGGTAACTCGAATATGCAATGGTTGACACGGCCTTCTCGTCTCCGGCGGATTGATCAAGGACGCCCGATTCATCTTGTCCGTCAGAGTCTGAGTGAGACTAATAGCCGCTTTCTTTTTCATCCACGGTATCCAGGATTTTTTATCCGTCAGATCTGCGGACGCTGGAGGGAATCGCTCAAGAGCTGCCGGCTTTTTTAGACCCTGTTGTCTGAGGTTGTTCATAAGGTGGTTTTCCTCGAGGACTGATTTACGGATGAATCCCGCGGCTGTGTCGTCCTCTGCTTGTTCGCCAATGATCTCATCTGTTTGTACTGCCGTGGAGGTCACCGGGACGTTCACCATCCTCTTCCCGTTCATACTAGGTCTCAAGGCTCGACTATAGCGCTTCGTGGCTTCCAGCTCGTTGGCGAGGTTTGCAAAATCGTAGCTCATGCTCCGCTTCTTCTCTTCCTCCTCCATGAACCTCTGCTGCAGGACAGAATAATCCACCTGCAGCTGAGAGAGCTGGTCCTCCTTGTTCATCAGCTCGTGGATTTTCTCCTTCAAAGCCCGGACGTCAGTTTGCAGCTCTCTGGTTTTAGCTTCCTCCGACTTGCAGCGGATTCTCAGCTCAGCCTCGGGACTTGTGGCCTCTCCTTTCTCGATGGCCTTGTTCCTGGCGATCTGACTTTTCATTTCTTCCAGAATCTTTGAAAGAGTGTTGGCTTTGTCCTGCTCCGTCCTGAACTTCTTCTCCAGTAGATCGTACTCGTCCTCCGTCTTCATCAAATCTCCTTCGACCACTTCAAGTTGTTTCAGCCTGCTTTTAAGTCTTTCAATTTCTATCGTGAGCTCTTTGACATTGTTATCTTCGTCGGGGTTTCTCTTGTAATCCTTGTTGAACGACTTCTCGTCGAGTCCGTCCATTCTTATTTTCATACCACCAAGTTTGGTATTCATCTGCTTGCACTTTTCCTCTTCACTTGCGAGTTGAGTCTTCAACTCGTCTTTCTCTTTAACGAGCGTCGACACCTTGACCTCCATTTCTGATTTGAATCTAAGAAGTGTCTTGCTCTCCTCGATCAGCTTCTCTGTGACCTCTGTAACTTTGCCTTGCTCTGCTTTAAACATCTTGCTTAAATCCTCACTTTTTTGTTCTTCTTGTTTAAGTCTCTCCGCCATATTCTTCCTGTCATCCACCAGAATCACTGCGAAGGACTTCAACTTCATCAGATCTTCTTTTAAGAGCGTCTCTGCCTTTTCAAACTTCGTCTCCGATCCCTCCAGTTCCTTCAAGCGAGTTTTCACCGCCTCCAGCTCCCCGGCCAGATCCTTCACCACACGTTTCTCTTTCTCCAGGATTGCATGAAGCTGAGCGCACTCTGTGTTGCTTCTACAGAAAGCCCCCTCCACTTTCTCCAGTTCAACCATCCTTTTCTGCAGTTTCTCCACCTCCAGCCTCAGCTCCTTGCTATGGTTCTCCTCTCCTTGCAGCTTCTTCCTCAGCTCCTTGCACTGAGTCTCTGTTTTGGTTATCTCCTCATCCTTGCCCTCCATCTCCAGAACTTTCTTACGCAGATTCTCCAGTTCGGTCATGAGAGACGAATCCCCGCATTCCCCTTTGCTGATCTTCTCCCTCAGCTCCTGCAGGTCTTCTTCGGATTTCTGCAGCAACGTATTCCTCTCCTCTAACTCTTCGATCTTGTGCGCCAACCCGGCCATCTTCAATCTGAGCTGCCGGCTTTGGGACTCCTCGTTGGCCAGTTTTGCCGTCATCTCCTCGTGTTCCTGTGCACATTTAGCCGCTCTGTGCTCCAGCTCGTTCTCCAGGTTGAGGAGTTTCTGTCCGTCTTCTTTGGCAGTTTCGCTGACGGCCGATAGACGCTGCTCTTTCTCCTGAAGCTTCTGAACGAACTCCTGGATCTTCTGGGTCTGTTGGTCGATTTGCTCGATGTGCAGCTGCCTCTCGTCCACCAACATCAGGGCGAAAGACTTGAGTTTCACCAGCTCCGCTCGAATTTTCTCCAGCCGCCGGTTGTGATCCGTGTCCTTACGAGCCTGATAGCCCTTCTCCTGCTCCAACAGCCTTTTGAGTCTAGGAAACACACAAAGGAATATACAACATGTTGATTAGGGTTAACACCGAGCCGATGACACCTGAACAGCCTTTTGAGTCTAGGAAACACACAAAGGAATATACAACATGTTGATTAGGGTTAACACCGAGCCGATGATCCCTGAACAGCCTTTTGAGTCTAGGAAACACACAAAGGAAAACATGTTAGTTAATGTTAATTTAATAAAACACTCGCGCTGCTAATGGCTAGCAGCTTCAACACATTGTACGTGATGGGACATCTCTAAGTGGTGCTACTATTTGAGGTCAATAAGTAGAGTGATGAGCCGTGCAATTAACAATTAATCGGTTAACTGTAAAATGTCTGAAAATAGTCTAAAGTGAGTTGTGACATGAGAGTAGGTATTACAGTACGGCCTTTTTGTAAAGTTATTCAGCACTTTTTATAATTGTCAACATCCAAATGTAACACTCGTGCTTCTATTGGCTAGCGCCTAGGGGTGGGACATCTCTAAAAGAGGTCGACCAATCACAACAGAGCCGGCCAGCTAACCAATCAGAGCAGACTGGGCTCTGGTTTCAGACAGAGGGTGGAAAGTGGTGCTGCAGCACAGGCAGTATGAGAACAATAAAGAGCTTTTTGAAAATGAAAGCATGAAGACATGTAGAGACACTACATACTGATATACACCTGAACATCAGCAGGAGAGGACTCTTTAAAGTAGAGACACTACATACTGATATACACCTGAACATCAGCAGGAGAGGACTCTTTAAAGTAGAGACACTACATACTGATATACACCTGAACATCAGCAGGAGAGGACTCTTTAAAGTAGAGACTCTACATACTGATATACACCTGAACATCAGCAGGAGAGGACTCTTTAAAGTAGAGACACTACATACTGATATACACCTGAACATCAGCAGGAGAGGACTCTTTAAAGTAGAGACACTACATACTGATATACACCTGAACATCAGCAGGAGAGGACTCTTTAAAGTAGAGACACTACATACTAATATACACCTGAACATCAGCAGGAGAGGACTCTTTAAAGTAGAGACACTACATACTGATATACACCTGAACATCAGCAGGAGAGGACTCTTTAAAGTAGAGACACTACATACTGATATACACCTGAACATCAGCAGGAGAGGACTCTTTAAAGTAGAGACACTGCATACTGATAGACACCTGAACATCAGCAGGAGAGGACTCTTTAAAGTAGAGACACTACATACTGATATACACCTGAACATCAGCAGGAGAGGACTCTTTAAAGTAGAGACACTACATACTGATATACACCTGAACATCAGCAGGAGAGGACTCTTTAAAGTAGAGACACTACATACTGATATACACCTGAACATCAGCAGGAGAGGACTCTTTAAAGTAGAGACACTACATACTGATATACACCTGAACATCAGCAGGAGAGGACTCTTTAAAGTAGAGACACTGCATACTGATAGACACCTGAACATCAGCAGGAGAGGACTCTTTAAAGTAGAGACACTACATACTGATAGACACCTGAACATCAGCAGGAGAGGACTCTTTAAAGTAGAGACACTACATACTGATATACACCTGAACATCAGCAGGAGAGGACTCTTTAAAGTAGAGACACTACATACGGATATACACCTGAACATCAGCAGGAGAGGACTCTTTAAAGTAGAGACACTACATACTGATATACACCTGAACATCAGCAGGAGAGGACTCTTTAAAGTAGAGACACTACATACTGATATACACCTGAACACCAGCAGGAGAGGACTCTTCAAAGTAGAGACACTACATACTGATATACACCTGAACATCAGCAGGAGAGGACTCTTTAAAGTAGAGACACTACATACTGATATACACCTGAACACCAGCAGGAGAGGACTCTTTAAAGTAGAGACACTACATACTGATATACACCTGAACATCAGCAGGAGAGGACTCTTTAAAGTAGAGACACTACATACTGATATACACCTGAACATCAGCAGGAGAGGACTCTTTAAAGTAGAGACACTACATACTGATATACACCTGAACACCAGCAGGAGAGGACTCTTTAAAGTAGAGACACTACATACTGATATACACCTGAACATCAGCAGGAGAGGACTCTTTAAAGTAGAGACACTACATACTGATATACACCTGAACATCAGCAGGAGAGGACTCTTTAAAGTAGAGACACTACATACTGATATACACCTGAACATCAGCAGGAGAGGACTCTTTAAAGTAGAGACACGACATACTGATATACACCTGAACATCAGCAGGAGAGGACTCTTTAAAGTAGAAACACTACATACTGATATACACCTGAACATCAGCAGGAGAGGACTCTTTAAAGTAGAGACACGACATACTGATATACACCTGAACATCAGCAGCAGAGGACTCTTTAAAGTAGAGACACTACATACTGATATACACCTGAACATCAGCAGGAGAGGACTCTTTAAAGTAGAGACACTACATACTGATATACACCTGAACATCAGCAGGAGAGGACTCTTTAAAGTAGAGACACTACATACTGAAATACACCTGAACATCAGCAGGAGAGGACTCTTTAAAGTAGAGACACTTCATACTGAGGACTCTTTAACATACAAACAGTTCTTTTGCAGTGGAAATCGTTTTTAATGGTCTTGACTTTAACTTTTAACTTTTTTATGACATATTTTTCTTGTAAAATATCTGTAAAGTAACTACAGCTGTCAGAAACATGTTATATGTTAGTAAAAATCATTTGTTTATGAGAGTAGAAGTACAGAGTTGCATGACATTTAAACAGTGCAGTAGTTGCATAAGTGCAAATTCTTCAAAACTGTTGCAAACAAAGTGCAAAAGGTTCAGCGTCCTGTAGATGTTTAACTAATCCCAGCGGGAGTCCTTAGCACGTGGCTCGCATCAGGTTTCTGCACAACAAGTGTTTCTGTTCCCGACTAAACTTCTTCCCCCTGTGAAACAAATCTGTTAAACTTACCGAGCGGTGTTGAAGCAGAGCAGGTTGATCCATATCTGTTTTTAAAGCCGAAGCAGGAGGTAATCTGCTTCCTCTGAGACTCTCACAGTCAGAGAGGAGGGAGCTAAAGCCATCGCACACAAAAAGGTGGATGTGCCAAACAGGAGCTTGTTCCTGCTGGTGATGTAATCCAAACCCTCCATATATGGACTAAGAGACCTTGTTTGGACACTGAGGGGGAAGAGGAGCAGGTTCTTCCTCTTTCCCACTTTCACTCAGGGTCAACGGCATAAAACATGAAGCAAACTACAAAATACAGACTGGTCAAATTTGAGATTTCTTGGCTCTGCTCACATCACAGCCTTTCAGACGAGTAGAAAACATCCAACATCCCAGTGATAGAAGTTAGATAAGTACATTTACCTTTTGATGTGTTTCGATTGTTTCTTTTCTTTCTCATACTGATATTCTGAACAATCTGTGCGGTTGTATTTGCTGTAAAGTGTCTCTATTGTAGGCTATTTTTATTATATGTACAGCACTTTGGCTCCACCAAAAATCGTTTATAAATGTGCTATACTGTATAAATAAAACTTGATTTGATTTGATTGCCTATTCTCTTATAGTTTGGAAGCCAAAAGTGAACGTTATGCTCCATTTATTTAATACTTATCCTGTCCTTTCTATATTCTGAATAAGTTTAAACCTGGATTTAATCGAATATTTACTTTTCGTCCTGGAAATGAAGGCAAAATAGCACATATTTCCCAAAACAATGCCTAATTTTCACAAGTAAACATAACATTTCAGAAAACTTGTAATACGAAAACATATTTATTTGATGTGAAAGATAAATTGGGGAAGTTTCATGTTGATATCTGCTTGTTATTTATTTTACCCTATCCACTATATGCCCTGTTTCCTCTGTTTACTAAAATGTTTGCTCCAGTTTCGTCCGTCTTGCAGCCAGCAGTTAGAAAATAGAAAAGAGGAAACAATGCACGTCAAGGGTTATTGTTGTTCAGCAGACAATGGCAGCTCTCTCATTATAATCCTCTTGTATTTCGGGGGGAAAGGATATCAATCGTCCATAGTGGCTGAGTCGTGTGAGGTCATCGCTGCACACTGTGGTTTGTTTTGCAGAGGATCCCAAATTAGACAAATATGAGCGGAGCGGATCACTGCCGTCGAATGCATGGTACCACCAAGAGCTCTTCCACAGTGAAGGCCTGTGTTTTGTGGCTAAGATACGTGCACTTAAATTGGCTGCCTGGCATTTTGGAAAGGAAATTCTTCCGGATACACGTCTCTATGAACGCTGGAGTTAACGTCCAGTGGCAAGGCTTCTGAAAACGTGAGAATAATTAAAAGGATTATCACGCATTTACAAGCCTTTGCAATATCATAATCACAGAGGGGTTAAGAATAATTAAAATGACAACGTGTTGAGGCCATTTGTTGTAAAAGTTAAAAAGAGCATAGTGTGAAAATCTATTTATCTATTGAGCTATAAAAAGGTGTGTAAAATAAAACTAGAGCAAGGAGAGCAACAATAAAAAAGGAATGCATCTACCCACATTTCACTAAAGGTCACACAACTTGACCTCATGGTGGAGCTAATCACACAATTGAGAGTCACAAAAGTCATTAAGATCCCCAAAAACGACCAAAACCACTCAAAAACTGTCCAAATCCAAGCAATTTGTAATCTATTGTCAACATGTGCTGTAGTTTATGCTAGCAACTTATGCTAACTCTCTTTGGTCTCCATTTCAAGTCTCAAGTCCACAAACTGGTCCAGATACTGAATCTCTCCCCATTTTCAAATCACGTCTCAAATCACGTCTAACATCACGTCTCACTTCACGTCTCACATCACGTCTCAAATCACGTCTCACATCACGTCTCAAATCACGTCTCACATCACGCCTCACATCACGTCTCAAATCACGTCTCAAATCACGTCTAAAATCACGTCTCACATCACGTCTCACATCACGTCTCACATCACGTCTCACACCACGTCTTTCATCACGTCTAACATCACGTCTCAAATCACGTCTAACATCACGTCTCACATCACGTCTCAAATCACGTCTAACATCACGTCTCACATCACGTCTCACTTCACGTCTCACATCACGTCTCAAATCACGTCTCACATCACGTCTCAAATCACGTCTCACATCACGTCTCACATCACGTCTCACACCACGTCTCTCATCACGTCTAACATCACATCTCAAATCACGTCTAACATCACGTCTCACATCACGTCTCAAATCACGTCTAACATCACGCCTCACATCACGTCTCAAATCACGTCTCAAATCACGTCTCAAATCACGTCTCACATCACGTCTCACATCACGTCTCACATCACGTCTCACACCACGTCTCTCATCACGTCTAACATCACGTCTCAAATCACGTCTAACATCACGTCTCACATCACGTCTCAAATCACGTCTAACATCACGTCTCACATCACGTCTTAAATCACGTCTAACATCACGCCTCACATCACGTCTCAAATCACGTCTCACATCACGTCTCACATCACGTCTCAAATCACGTCTCACATCACCTCTCACATCACGTCTCACATCACGTCTCACACCACGTTTCACATCACGTATCACGTATCACGTCTCAAATCACTTGTTCTGCTGGTGGTTTGTTTTGTTTTTGTTTGTGTGTTGTATCTTGTACGGCGACCTTGAGAGCCTTGAAAGGTGCCTATATAAATAAAACCTTTACTACATGAGTATGTGTACATTGTAGTATTACTACTTTAGGCGCTTTCACACCGGAGTACTTTTCCCGTTAAGTTCCGATAGTTCCTGGGATTTTGCGTTCACACCAAACAGAGAACTTAGTTCATGAGAACTTTCCCCCCTTTTCAGTCCCTGCTAGAGAGCAGGTACTCTCCTGGGGAGAAAAAAGTTCCAATTTCTGATTGGCTGGGCGAATTGCAAACCACGCCCCGTAAGACTCTGTTTTGTGAGGCCGCCATTGTATTTGCTGGCACTAGCATTAGCATTAGCCCCGTGCACCAGCGCAGAGAGACTAACTTATGGCAACACAAAAGAAAACATTGGAGCGGTGGAGATGAGGAGGTGTCGGTGTTCTGGTGATTTACTCTGAAGGCTTCAGTAGAAGCTGCTGGGAGTCCCAGCAGCTTCTACTGAAGCCAGTCCCCAACTCCGGGGACTTCCGGCCGGGGACTTCGGGTGGCAGTATACGCCGAGAAGTGGTTTGCGGCCTGCCAGTAAACCCAAAGCAGAAGAAGAAGAAGTGACGTCATCGGCTTCATTTGCCTAATCCTCCCTCAGGGAACTTATTCCGGTGTGAACGCGATCGGCTCTTAGTTCCATGGGGGAACTAAGTGCTGAGAACTAAGTACGGCAAAGTACTTGGTGTGAAAGTGGCTATTGACTTCAGAGTACTTCCTCCCCGCTGGATAAACGTCTTAAAGCAGCACCATGTTACTTTCTAAACTCCACATTAGTAGTTTGATATAAACCTAACTTCTCAGAGACTCCAGTAAAACCACAGCCTCACATTTTTGGCCTCTTTTGGTGCTTATTTTTGACGCTGACGCTAAATGCCTCCCTCAGGCTTCGGATCCCAGTTAGGATTTATACCCATCGTCTGCTTTCAGAAAAATGTCAGTTTAATTCTCTGTAATTTCCCCGTGGTGGACCAGTCTGATTCATGTAGAAATGCAACAAATGTGCCTCATCGCTGTCAAAGCATTTCCTGTTGACGGTAATCTGTTCGACTGTAATCAGAATATCTTGGTTTAACGTTTAAGGCTCAGTCTTTATGAGTGTGGGGCTCTTTCTGCCTCTGGGGCTATACATAGCTCTGCTTTAGAGAGAGGATTTCTGCAGACGCATCAACGAGGTTAAGATGACAAATCCTGAGAGCGAGGGGCTATACTGTATGTTGGGGGAATTACTGAGGATCATCACAAGACTTTGCAATAACATAATCACAGAGGTGTTACAAGGAGACGTACCTTTACTTTGCAGGTCTCCTATTATACTATTTCACCAAGGATCCTCTCTGAAACAGGATGGAGCTCAAACTCTTTCTCTCTCAGGTTCACCACAAGGTGACTTCCTCTTGATTTCCTGCTTCTTCACACACACTCTCTCCAGTACAGGTTAGCTCTGAGTTCTCATTGTTTCTGACAGCAACGTTTCTGATTGGCCCGTGGGTTTAAAGCCCGCCCACATTTTAGTAATGTGGTCATGACGCAGCAAATCTGGATCAGCTCCGTTGTTCCCCCGTTTTTAGAGATGTGGGTACGGAGGAGAAGAGAGAGGGGTTTATTTCCTGACACTTTGAGAGTCTCCTGACACACCGGGACACACCGGGGACACACCGGAGACACACCGGGACACACCGGGGACACACCGGGGTCACACCAGGGACACACCGGGGACACACAGGGGACACACCGGAGACACACCGGGGACACACCGGGGACACACCGGGGACACACCAGGGACACACAGGGGACACACCGGGGACACACCAGGGACACACCGGGGACACACCGGGAACACACCGGGGACACACCGGGGATACACCAGGGACACACAGGGGACACATGGTGATGTAGAAAAGACATCAGAGAGTGCATTTTGCATGAACGGAGATCTTTAAGCGCCGCCTGAAGATCACGTTTTTTGCTTTTAGTGAAATGTCTAAAAAACCACAGCCTTGAATAGCACAGAAATGCATTCTCTGAATCTCTGGTGATCCTCGTATATCACACACATCGTGCAGTTTCTAGTTTCCCAGCACAGGGTGGTGTGCAAACAGAGCGCCTCGTTGTGATTTCTGCTGGGAGGGACATCATGCGGGATGCTTTCATCATGACATCACCTGCAGAGAATCTGACTGCAGCCTGAAGGAATGTGTTATCAGAGCGGAGATAAAGAACATCAAATACTCACGTACAACTTAGAGGTACTTGTACTTTGAGTATTTCCATGTTATGCTACCGTGTACTTCTACTCTTCTACAGTTCAGAGGTACATGGTGTACTTCTACTCCACTACATGTATTTAACACCTTTAGTTACTTTACAGATCTGGATGAATGATGTGAAATATAATCAAGTGTTAAATCAGACTTTAGTTCCACCTGGAGTAAATCCACCAGCTACCCTGCAGTATACAAAGTCATTCAAACTAGCTGCACCTTTACCAGCTTTGAGAACACTTTCATGATCAATCATTATAAAACATATCATATCTATTATTCTGAAATGGACCAATCTGCACAACGACTACTTTTACTGTCTTTCACTATATTTTGATGATAATACTTTTTCTACTTTCACTTGAGGAACAATTTGAATGAGGACTTTTACTGTAACAGAGTATTCCTACACTCTGGTACTTCTACTTTACTCAAGTACAAGATCTGAGTACTTCTACTTTTACTCAAGTACAAGATCTGAGTACTTCTACTTTTACTCAAGTACAAGATCTGAGTACTTCTACTTTTACTCAAGTACAAGATCTGAGTACTTCTACTTTTACTCAAGTACAAGATCTAAGTACTTCTACTTTAACTCAAGTACAAGATCTGAGTACTTCTACTTTTACTCAAGTACAAGATCTGAGTACTTCTACTTTTACTCAAGTACAAGATCTGAGTACTTCTACTTTTACTCAAGTACAAGATCTGAGTACTTCTACTTTTACTCAAGAACAAGATCTGAGTACTTCTACTTTTACTCAAGTACAAGATCTGAGTACTTCTACTTTTTATAAAGAATATCATATATATTATTCTGAAATGATTGATAAGTATTGATCAGCTCTCCCTCTCGTGCTCCAGCAGGTTGAAGTATATTAATGTATTGATAAGTATTGATCAGCTCTCCCTCTCGTGCTCCAGCAGGTTGAAGTATATTAATGTATTGATAAGTATTGATCAGCTCTCCCTCTCGTGCTCCAGCAGGTTGAAGTATATTAATGTATTGATAAGTATTGATCACCTCTCCCTCTCGTGCTCCAGCAGGTTGAAGTATATTAATGTATTGATAAGTATTGATCACCTCTTCCTCTCGTGATCCAGCAGGTTGAAGTATATTAATGTATTGATAAGTATTGATCACCTCTCCCTCTCGCGCTCCAGCAGGTTGAAGTATATTAATGTATTGATAAGTATTGATCAGCTCTCCCTCTCGCGCTCCAGCAGGTTGAAGTATATTAATGTATTGATAAGTATTGATCACCTCTCCCTCTCGTGCTCCAGCAGGTTGAAGTATATTAATGTATTGATAAGTATTGATCACCTCTCCCTCTCGTGCTCCAGCAGGTTGAAGTATATTAATGTATTGATAAGTATTGATCACCTCTCCCTCTCGCGCTCCAGCAGGTTGAAGTATATTAATGTATCGATAAGTATTGATCAGCTCTCCCTCTCGTGCTCCAGCAGGTTGAAGTATATTAATGTATTGATAAGTATTGATCAGCTCTCCCTCTCGTGCTCCAGCAGGTTGAAGTATATTAATGTATTGATAAGTATTGATCAGCTCTCCCTCTCGTGCTCCAGCAGGTTGAAGTATATTAATGTATTGATAAGTATTGATCACCTCTCCCTCTTGTACTCCAGCAGGTTGAAGTATATTAATGTATTGATAAGTATTGATCACCTCTCCCTCTCGCGCTCCAGCAGGTTGAAGTATATTAATGTATTGATAAGTATTGATCACCTCTCCCTCTCGTGCTCCAGCAGGTTGAAGTATATTAATGTATTGATAAGTATTGATCACCTCTCCCTCTCGCGCTCCAGCAGGTTGAAGTATATTAATGTATTGATAAGTATTGATCACCTCTCCCTCTCGTGCTCCAGCAGGTTGAAGTATATTAATGTATTGATAAGTATTGATCAGCTCTCCCTCTCGTGCTCCAGCAGGTTGAAGTATATTAATGTATTGATAAGTATTGATCACCTCTCCCTCTCGTGCTCCAGCAGGTTGAAGTATATTAATGTATTGATAAATATTGATCAGCTCTCCCTCTCGTGCTCCAGCAGGTTGAAGTATATTAATGTATTGATAAGTATTGATCACCTCTCCCTCTCGTGCTCCAGCAGGTTGAAGTATATTAATGTATTGATAAGTATTGATCACCTCTCCCTCTCGTGCTCCAGCAGGTTGAAGTATATTAATGTATTGATAAGTATTGATCACCTCTCCCTCTCGTGCTCCAACAGGTTGAAGTATATTAATGTATTGATAAGTATTGATCACCTCTCCCTCTCGTGCTCCAGCAGGTTGAAGTATATTAATGTATTGATAAGTATTGATCAGCTCTCCCTCTCGCGCTCCAGCAGGTTGAAGTATATTAATGTATTGATAAGTATTGATCACCTCTCCCTCTCGTGCTCCAGCAGGTTGAAGTATATTAATGTATTGATAAGTATTGATCAGCTCTCCCTCTCGCGCTCCAGCAGGTTGAAGTATATTAATGTATTGATAAGTATTGATCAGCTCTCCCTCTCGCGCTCCAGCAGGTTGAAGTATATTAATGTATTGATAAGTATTGATCACCTCTCCCTCTCGCGCTCCAGCAGGTTGAAGTATATTAATGTATTGATAAGTATTGATCACCTCTCCCTCTTGTACTCCAGCAGGTTGAAGTATATTAATGTATTGATAAGTATTGATCACCTCTCCCTCTCGCGCTCCAGCAGGTTGAAGTATATTAATGTATTGATAAGTATTGATCACCTCTTCCTCTCGTGCTCCAGCAGGTTGAAGTATATTAATGTATTGATAAGTATTGATCAGCTCTCCCTCTCGTGCTCCAGCAGGTTGAAGTATATTAATGTATTGATAAGTATTGATCAGCTCTCCCTCTCGTGCTCCAGCAGGTTGAAGTATATTAATGTATTGATAAGTATTGATCACCTCTCCCTCTCGTGCTCCAGCAGGTTGGTGAAGTCGTCGCTCTTGCTCATGAAGTCGCTGTGTTTCAGTTTCTCGTTGTCCAGGTCTGTCACGGTGCGTCGGTGACACTTCTCTGCCATCAGGAGCTGCTCCAGCATCCTCCGATACGTCTCCCTCTGTTTGTCCTCCAGACGCTCCAGCTGAGGGACACACACTCATTATTAACACACACATTCATTATTAACACACACACACAGAGATGGCAAAAGTACACACATCCTTCACTCATGTAGAAGTACAGATACTTGTGTTTAAACATACTCTGGTGAAAGTAGAAGTACTGACTAAACTTCTTTACTCAAGTCAAAGTAAAGAGGCTTTGAAATGTCCTTCAGTAAAAAGTACCCATAACTAGCAGCTGTTTTAAAGAGTACCTGACCTCCCTTTATATTAATAGAACAATAATGTCATTGTTAGCTAATGAATGTTTCCATGGTGAACAACGGCAACATGACAACGTTTCCATTGGTCCCTCTTCTTTAGAGAAGACCAGGAAATGATGGATACACGGATCGTGTTCAAATCAATAGGCACGCAGTAGCTGTGTCCCAATTCAGCGGCCGCATCCTCCTTAGGATGCATTTGGAGACCGCATAAGTCACTTCCGCCAAACGAAGGCTGTCCCAATTTTAAAAAAAGACAAGACTCCTCCGAATGCGGCCTTCTTTCCCCAGATTTAGAGGATACATCTGATGTACACTCCGCGGTGTACCATATCCCAGGATGCAACGGGTGACGGTGACGAATGAGTTTTAAAAAATATATAAGGCTTGTAACGTCCCATCAATGGCTACAACGGTTTCAGCTGGATTAGTTTTTAAATGTAGGCTACTCACCCAAATAGTAAACGACATGAAAGAGAAGTAAACCTATTTAATTTGTGTATTTAAATATACGGGCAATTGGAGATGTCTTCTTTATATTACATACATAAAATAATATGAAGTGAAAATATTTCTAAAGCCTGTTTGGTTTTCATATTGTTGGGATTCATTATAAAGCTAATTTATGTATTTAACTGCTTTTGTTATACAAATCTTACTGCAACAATTTTGTTTTGATAGGGAGCAAGGAGGAGCAGACTGCGCAATTTATCCAGATGCGCGGGGAGAATGAAGCCCTCTTCACGGGGGCCTGTTGCGACCTCGGGAAAATAATTTAAACATAACACCAAAATAAGTACAGCTAGATCTGACTCCATATTGAACGTTTTGAAAACAGTTTTGAAAACAGTTTGAAAACAGTTTGAAAACAGTTTGAAAACAGTTTGAAAACAGTTTTGAAAACAGTTTGAAAACCGTTTGAAAATAATTTGCCTAGTGCCGGAAAATTATTACCGGCACTTGTGACTGCAGCTGGTTGCTAGGTGACGGGGGCGGCAAAATGTAAGGGTAACTGCCGGTGACGTACAAGGACATGCTCCGTAGACAGGGCCGTGGGAAGTAGGGGTGCTGAGGGTGCTGCAGCACCCCCTGGTGGAGGACAGGGGATCTGCACTTCCACAAGATATAATAAAAAAAAAACGAATTTTCAGCCTTGATGTAACAACATTCATAATTAAGTAAAGATAACACCCTTTTCCCCGGTTACATTTTCCATTTGCCCTGTACGATGGGCGCTGTGAGTGATGAAGTGGGGGATGTTGGCTTAGCAGGCGCCCGCAGCTCACAGCGAAAGTGAGAGAGATAGAGAGAGGGGATACCACGGTACCGGCGGGGATTGTTGTTAGCTTCTGCTGCGCTAACGGATATAAGAAGCTGTTTCTACAATAATGTGGAGGGAGAGTCCTCTCCTGTCAGACTGAGAGGCTCAGTGAGGTAAAGGACTCTTAGGGCTTAGATAGTTCACTTTAGTCGAAGTTATCTCAGTGGGTCTCAAACGTTTTGATCACAATTTATGTAAACATATATTTCCAAGGCACACCTTTATAATTATTAGGATAAATAAAAACAGGTTTGAAATAATTCCAATGTATACTATAGGACATTAAACCAAAAATATCGTTTAAAACTGGAGAGATTTTAAAATATACATAAATAAATAAATGTTAACTTGTAAAATAAGATATGAATGAACAACACAAATAAAATAAGTTACATGTATTTGTTATTGGCTATGGAAGGTTATTGGAAATGTTCACATACTTATTTGATTGATAAAATGCAAACCGATCTTTTTCATATGGGTGTTTAGAGTTGTACCCCCTAGATCAGTCTCTAATTGGGCGCTCAAAGTGCACCAGATTGAAGCATTTGACTTTAAAATGTTAAAAAAATCTTCCTGGGGGGGTACCCCCGGGCCCCCAAGAGGATGTGAAGTCCACCCCTCCAATTAAAACATGTTATAATATATAATAAATGTGAAGCCTTGTTATATAAGCTGTCCAACATGTCAATATATTTCTCTTTTTGCAGTGTAGTGGTCTTTTGTAGAGGTTTTTCATTGCCAGCTAAAATATTGCCTTATTGGGCAGCACATTGGTCAGAACCAGCCCTGGTGTCATCCCCACAGCACCCCCAATTTGAAACATGTTCCCACGGCTATGTCCGTAGACCGTCTCATTTCGCAGGAGGACCCAAGCTGGGTCCTCCGCGGACTGCGAGGCTGGGTCCTCAGGAGGACCGAGCCTCTGAATTGGGAAACAGCCAATGACTCTAAATAATAATGATCACGCCACCAAACACACATTCAAACTAAAGGAACCAGCCTGTTTGGAAAATGAGAGAAGTAGAAAGTACAGGTATTTGAGTTCAACATGTAAGAAGTAGAAAGTACAGGTATTTGTGTTCAACATGTATGAAGTAGAAAGTACAGGTATTTGTGTTCAACATGTAAGAAGTAGAAAGTACAGGTATTTGAGTTCAACATGTAAGAACTAGAAAGTACAGGTATTTGTGTTCAACATGTAAGAAGTAGAAAGTACAGGTATTTGTGTTCAACATGTAAGAAGTAGAAAGTTCAGGTATTTGAGTTCAACATGTAAGAAGTAGAAAGTACAGGTATTTGAGTTCAACATGTAAGAAGTAGAAAGTACAGGTATTTGAGTTCAACATGTAAGAAGTAGAAAGTACAGGTATTTGAGTTCAAAGTGTAAGAAGTAGAAAGTACAGGTATTTGAGTTCAACATGTAAGAAGTATAAAGTACAGGTATTTGAGTTCAACATGTAAGAAGTAGAAAGTACAGGTATTTGAGTTCAACATGTAAGAAGTAGAAAGTACAGGTATTTGAGTTCAACATGTAAGAAGTAGAAAGTACAGGTATTTGAGTTCAACATGTAAGAAGTAGAAAGTACAGGTATTTGAGTTCAAAGTGTAAGAAGTAGATAGTACAGGTATTTGAGTTCAAAATGTAAAAAGTCGTCAGAAAAATAAGTAGTGGAGTAAAGTACTGATAACAGAAAAATGTACTTACGTACAAAGTATTTGTACTGAATTACTTCACACATCTGACACACTGTACATCCCAACAAAGTGCAAAATGTATATCCTTTCTCACCTCGACCATGGGTTTCTCGTAGACGTCCTCGGTGTGTTTGTCTCTGAGCGATGCGTCTCTCTGTAGAGCCTGAAGAGGTTTAGTCGGGACGGCCGAGGCGTAAAGAGCCTCCAGAACCTCGGGTTTAGATCTTTCTGCCTGAAGAAGAGAGATGATGTCCTCTCTGGCCTGAGGACACAAACAAACACAGAGATATATAATACTCATCTTCAGGCAGGGACGTGCACAGACATTTGGAGGGGCTATTGCTCTAAACTGGAAAAAGGGCCTCCCCCGAAAAAAACCATAAGACCTTTTGAAAATTGTAACTTGTTTTTAATGTCAAAGAAACCAAACGATTATTACGTCAACTAAATTGAACAGTAATTCACATCTCATAACAAAATAAGCTAAGGCGACTACTTTCATTCGGTGACTTGATTTTAAAAATGAAAACCAGGGAAATTCTTTGTTTTGCGATCCATATCTCATTAAAATATCTAATGTTAGTAACTATTAAAGACAAAATGGGGATAATTCTGTTCTAATGTAGTTTGATCATTGCAACTGCTGTGCAGACATTCTGATAAAATAGGGCCTCTAACTTAAATAAACTCACTAATTAATTAAACCAGTTCAATACGTATTATTCTTATTCCCATCATTCTTTATGAGCGCAGTAACAGTAAGATCGTAAGTAAGTAGATGATCTACTAATGTTCAAGTGTATATCAGTATGTAGTGTCTCTACTTTAAAGAGTCCTCTCCTGCTGATGTTCAGGTGTATATCAGTATGTAGTGTCTCTACTTTAAAGAGTCCTCTCCTGCTGATGTTCAGGTGTATATCAGTATGTCGTGTCTCTACTTTAAAGAGTCCTCTCCTGCTGATGTTCAGGTGTATATCAGTATGTAGTGTCTCTACTTTAAAGAGTCCTCTCCTGCTGATGTTCAGGTGTATATCAGTATGTAGTGTCTCTACTTTAAAGAGTCCTCTCCTGCTGATGTTCAGGTGTATATCAGTATGTAGTGTCTCTACTTTAAAGAGTCCTCTCCTGCTGATGTTCAGGTGTATATCAGTATGTAGTGTCTCTACTTTAAAGAGTCCTCTCCTGCTGATGTTCAGGTGTATATCAGTATGTAGTGTCTCTACTTTAAAGAGTCCTCTCCTGCTGATGTTCAGGTGTATATCAGTATGTAGTGTCTCTACTTTAAAGAGTCCTCTCCTGCTGATGTTCAGGTGTATATCAGTATGTAGTGTCTCTACTTTAAAGAGTCCTCTCCTGCTGATGTTCAGGTGTATATCAGTATGTAGTGTCTCTACTTTAAAGAGTCCTCTCCTGCTGATGTTCAGGTGTATATCAGTATGTAGTGTCTCTACTTTAAAGAGTCCTCTCCTGCTGATGTTCAGGTGTATATCAGTATGTAGTGTCTCTACTTTAAAGAGTCCTCTCCTGCTGATGTTCAGGTGTATATCAGTATGTAGTGTCTCTACTTTAAAGAGTCCTCTCCTGCTGATGTTCAGGTGTATATCAGTATGTAGTGTCTCTACTTTAAAGAGTCCTCTCCTGCTGATGTTCAGGTGTATATCAGCATGTAGTGTCTCTACTTTAAAGAGTACTCTCCTGCTGATGTTCAGGTGTATATCAGTATGTAGTGTCCCTACTTTAAAGAGTCCTCTCCTGCTGATGTTCAGGTGTATATCAGTATGTAGTGTCTCTACTTTAAAGAGTCCTCTCCTGCTGATGTTCAGGTGTATATCAGTATGTAGTGTCTCTACTTTAAAGAGTCCTCTCCTCCTGTACGATGTGTTGGAGCGTTAGCCAATAGGAGAGTGAGTGTTCCGTGATGACGTCACTATTTTCCAGAAATATACAAAGGAGTCCAATGGAGGTTTTTCAGTCATATCATAGATATATTTAAAAAAAGGACCTGCATAAAAAGTCTGGTTTAAAAAAAACATATTCCATTCAAATAAACACAAGTTATCTAAGACATAATAATAAAAAAGACAAGATATCTAAGATAAATTATTATAACACACACACACAAAATATGACCCTAAATTGAATCCCTATGAATTGCCGGAGATATTTATTTATTTCATAATTGCACAATGACCTGAATGTGAACTGATCAAAAATGACCTCATCGACTCCTTGCAGGTTAGCACCAGCAGAGGAGCCGTTTCCTTCAATTTAAACTGCAAACATGTCTCTTTTCACAACAAGCCTCAAAAAGACTTTAGATAAACACATCTACTCAATAACTGCAAAAACTTTGGATTCTCCGCTTTAATGTGACGAACGTAGGCAGTGATATCATGTTAACTCATTCATATGAAGACAATGTTTGGGGTGAAAACATGCACCAAGAAAATCATTTATACATATCGGAGACCTGGAATATATTGATGAAATACAGTATTATAGGGGACCTTTACTTCTGTAGTTACATAGTGATGAAAATGACCAGACAGTCAGTTTTTAGCATTTTCATTTGAAAGCCGTAATTTGTAACAAAGCAGCCCTTCCTCTTGCTCTGTATTGTGTTATTCTCCGTCCCATCACTAATGGAAAATATTCATCCGGCCCTAACAGATGCATCAGGGTGGAAACAAAGGGAGAGGCAGCAGCATCCTGTCTCTGAGAGGACGTTATAGATGTTCCTCCATCAGACAATCATTACCAGCAGCAGCTTAAACACAAGCAAGAGTTATTTTCTACAATCTAAAAACGCTGAGACACGCACCTTTTAACCACCACTAAGCTGAAGGCAGCTAATGGTGGGCTATCAAGGAACTACAGCACGGTCACATGACTGCACGTCACCACCGCTAAGCTAAAGGTGGCTAATGTTGGGCTATAGAGGAACTACAGCACGGTCACATGGCTTCAAGTCACCACCGCTAAGCTAAAGGTGGCTAATGTTGGGCTATAAAGGAACTACAGCACGGTCACATGACTTCACGTCACCACCGCTAAGCTAATGGAGGCTAATGTTGGGCTATGAAGGAACTACAGCACGGTCACATGACTTCACGTCACCACCGCTAAGCTAAAGGTGGCTAATGTTGGGCTATAAAGGAACTACAGCACGGTCACATGACTTCACGTCACCACCGCTAAGCTAAAGGAGGCTAATGTTGGGCTATAAAGGAACTACAGCAACGGTCACATGACTTCTCGTCACCACCGCTAAGCTAAAGGTGGCTAATGTTGGGCTATAAAGGAACTACAGCACGGTCACATGACTTCACGTCACCACCGCTAAGCTAAAGGTGGCTAATGTTGGGCTATAAAGGAACTACAGCACGGTCACATGACTTCACGTCACCACCGCTAAGCTAAAGGTGGCTAATGTTGGGCTATAAAGGAACTACAGCACGGTCACATGACTTCTCGTCACCACCGCTAAGCTAAAGGTGGCTAATGTTGGGCTATAAAGGAACTACAGCACGGTCACATGGCTTCACGTCACCACCGCTAAGCTAAAGGTGGCTATTGTTGGGCTATAAAGGAACTACAGCACGGTCACATGGCTTCACGTCACCACCGCTAAGCTAAAGGTGGCTAATGTTGGGCTATAAAAGGAACTACAGCACGGTCACATGACTTCTCGTCACCACCGCTAAGCTAAAGGTGGCTAATGTTGGGCTATGAAGGAACTACAGCACGGTCACATGACTTCACGTCACCACCGCTAAGCTAAAGGAGGCTAATGTTGGGCTATAAAGGAACTACAGCACGGTCACATGACTTCACGTCACCACCGCTAAGCTAAAGGAGGCTAATGTTGGGCTATAAAGGAACTACAGCACGGTCACATGACTTCACGTCACCACCGCTAAGCTAAAGGTGGCTAATGTTGGGCTATGAAGGAACTACAGCACGGTCACATGACTTCACGTCACCACCGCTAAGCTAAAGGTGGCTAATGTTGGGCTATAAAGGAACTACAGCACGGTCACATGACTTCACGTCACCACCGCTAAGCTAAAGGTGGCTAATGTTGGGCTATGAAGGAACTACAGCACGGTCACATGACTTCACGTCACCACCGCTAAGCTAAAGGTGGCTAATGTTGGGCTATAAAGGAACTACAGCACGGTCACATGACTTCACGTCACCACCGCTAAGCTAAAGGTGGCTAATGTTGGGCTATGAAGGAACTACAGCACGGTCACATGACTTCACGTCACCACCGCTAAGCTAACGCCTGATTCCTACCTGAACTTCTCCCTCCATGATTCCCAGCAGGTGCAGTAACTCAGACTTCGACAGATCTCGAGCTGCCTTCTTGCTCTCTGCAGGTTTCTGAGGTTTCTGGACCTTCATCTT
>NC_136906.1:81517119-81534608 GCF_949606895.1 Notothenia rossii | reverse complement strand
TAATGCTGCTAAACTGCCTGTAGAAACGCTAAAAAAAGAAAGAAGAATGTCGTTAAATCACAACAATTTACAGTAGCTTGTCATTATACAACTGCCCAACTAAAAGTAATTGAGTAAACAGCAGGTTACGCCATCTTTGTTAGAAATACACTGTATATAAGAAGTGGTTTTAGTCACCATGATGTCACCCATTGGTTTGTGGACAACGGCAATTTGGGTAACCATCATTTACAAATTAAACTTCATGATGTGTTGAAGAAGACTTGAAACTAGAGATTGAGACCATAAACTCATCAGGAAAATGTTCACTGAGGTAATAAATAAAGAGAGAAGTAGGAACATTTCCTCATAGACTTCTCTACAATCTGAGGTAATAAAGAGAGAGAGAGAAGTAGGAACATTTCCTCATAGACTTCTCTACAATCTGAGGTAATAAAGAGAGAGAGAGAAGTAGGAACATTTCATCATAGACTTCTCTACAATCTGAGGTAATAAAGAGAGAGAGAAGTAGGAACATTTCCTCATAGACTTCTCTACAATCTGAGGTAATAAAGAGAGAGAGAGAAGTAGGAACATTTCATCATAGACTTCTCTACAATCTGAGGTAATAAAGAGAGAGAGAAGTAGGAACATTTCATCATAGACTTCTATACAATCTGAGGTAATAAAGAGAGAGAGAGAAGTAGGAACATTTCCTCATAGACTTCTCTACAATCTGAGGTAATAAAGAGAGAGAGAGAAGTAGGAACATTTCCTCATAGACTTCTCTACAATCTGAGGTAATAAAGATAGAGAGAGAAGTACGAACATTTCCTCATAGACTTCTCTACAATCTGAGGTAATAAAGAGAGAGAGAAGTAGGAACATTTCATCATAGACTTCTATACAATCTGAGGTAATAAAGAGAGAGAGAAGTAGGAACATTTCCTCATAGACTTCTCTACAATCTGAGGTAATAAAGAGAGAGAGAAGTAGGAACATTTCCTCATAGACTTCTCTACAATCTGAGGTAATAAAGAGAGAGAGAAGTAGGAACATTTCCTCATAGACTTCTACACAATCTGAGGTAGTAAAGAGAGAGAGAGAAGTAGGAACATTTCCTCATAGACTTCTCTACAATCTGAGGTAATAAAGAGAGAGAGAAGTAGGAACATTTCCTCATAGACTTCTACACAATCTGAGGTAATAAAGAGAGAGAGAGAAGTAGGAACATTTCCTCATAGACTTCTATACAATCTGAGGTAATAAAGAGAGAGAGAAGTAGGAACATTTCCTCATAGACTTCTACACAATCTGAGGTAATAAAGAGAGAGAGATAAGTACGAACATTTCCTCATAGACTTCTCTACAATCTGAGGTAATAAAGAGAGAGAGAAGTAGGAACATTTCATCATAGACTTCTATACAATCTGAGGTAATAAAGAGAGAGAGAAGTAGGAACATTTCCTCATAGACTTCTCTACAATCTGAGGTAATAAAGAGAGAGAGAAGTAGGAACATTTCCTCATAGACTTCTACACAATCTGAGGTAGTAAAGAGAGAGAGAGAAGTAGGAACATTTCCTCATAGACTTCTCTACAATCTGAGGTAATAAAGAGAGAGAGAAGTAGGAACATTTCCTCATAGACTTCTACACAATCTGAGGTAGTAAAGAGAGAGAGAGAAGTAGGAACATTTCCTCATAGACTTCTCTACAATCTGAGGTAATAAAGAGAGAGAGAAGTAGGAACATTTCCTCATAGACTTCTACACAATCTGAGGTAATAAAGAGAGAGAGAGAAGTAGGAACATTTCCTCATAGACTTCTATACAATCTGAGGTAATAAAGAGAGAGAGAAGTAGGAACATTTCCTCATAGACTTCTACACAATCTGAGGTAATAAAGAGAGAGAGATAAGTAGGAACATTTCCTCAGAGACTTCTCTAGAATCTGAGGTAATACAGAGAGAGAGAAGTAGGAACATTTCCTCATAGACTTCTCTACAATCTGAGGTAATAAAGAGAGAGAGAAGTAGGAACATTTCCTCATAGACTTCTATACAATCTGAGGTAATAAAGAGAGAGAGAAGTAGGAACATTTCCTCATAGACTTCTCTACAATCTGAGGTAATACAGAGAGAGAGAAGTAGGAACATTTCCTCATAGACTTCTCTACAATCTGAGGTAATAAAGAGAGAGAAGAAGGAACATTTCCTCATAGACTTCTCTACAATCTGAGGTAATAAAGAGAGAGAGAAGTAGGAACATTTCCTCATAGACTTCTCTACAATCTGAGGTAATAAAGAGAGAGAGAAGTAGGAACATTTCCTCATAGACTTCTCTACAATCTGAGGTAATAAAGAGAGAGAGAAGTAGGAACATTTCCTCATAGACTTCTCTACAATCTGAGGTAATAAAGAGAGAGAAGTAGGAACATTTCCTCATAGACTTCTATACAATCTGAGGTAATAAAGAGAGAGAGAAGTAGGAACATTTCCTCATAGACTTCTCTACAATCTGAGGTAATAAAGAGAGAGAGAAGTAGGAACATTTCCTCATAGACTTCTCTACAATCTGAGGTAATAAAGAGAGAGAGAAGTAGGAACATTTCCTCATAGACCTCTATACAATCTGAGGTAATCAAGAGGGAGAGAAGTAGGAACATTTCCTCATAGACTTCTCTACAATCTGAGGTAATAAAGAGAGAGAGATAAGTAGGAACATTTCCTCATAGACTTCTCTACAATCTGAGGTAATCAAGAGGGAGATAAGTAGGAACATTTCCTCATAGACCTCTATACAATCTGAGGTAATCAAGAGGGAGAGAAGTAGGAACATTTCCTCATAGACTTCTCTACAATCTGAGGTAATAAAGACAGAGAGAAGTAGGAACATTTTCTCATAGACTTCCATACAATCTGAGGTTATGAATCAAGAGAGAAGTAGGAACATTTCCTCATAGACTTCTATACAATCTGAGGTAATAAAGAGAGATAGAAGTAGGAAAATTTCATCATAGACCTCTATACAATCTGAGGTAATAAAGAGAGAGAGAAGTAGGAACATTTCCTCATAGACTTCTATACAATCTGAGGTAATAAAGAGAGAGAGAAGTAGGAACATTTCCTCATAGACTTCTCTACAATCTGAGGTAATAAAGAGAGAGAGAAGAAGGAACATTTCCTCATAGACTTCTCTACAATCTGAGGTAATAAAGAGAGAGAGAAGAAGGAACATTTCCTCATAGACTTCTATACAATCTGAGGTAATAAAGAGAGAGAGAAGAAGGAACATTTCCTCATAGACTTCTATACAATCTGAGGTAATAAAGAGAGAGAGAAGTAGGAACATTTCCTCATAGACTTCTATACAATCTGAGGTAATAAAGAGAGAGAGAGAAGTAGGAACCTTTTTTCATAGACATCTCTACAATCTGAGGTAATAAAGAGAGAGAGAAGAAGGAACATTTCCTCATAGACTTCTATACAATCTGAGGTAATAAAGAGAGAGAGAGAAGTAGGAACATTTCCTAATAGACTTCTCTACAATCTGAGGTAATAAAGAGAGAGAGAAGAAGGAACATTTCCTCATAGACTTCTCTACAATCTGAGGTAATAAAGAGAGAGAGAAGTAGGAACATTTTTTCATAGACTTCTCTACAATCTGAGGTAATAAAGAGAGAGAGAAGTAGGAACATTTCCTCATAGACTTCTCTACAATCTGAGGTAATAAAGAGAGAGAGAAGAAGGAACATTTCCTCATAGACTTCTCTACAATCTGAGGAAATGAAGAGAGAGAGAAGTAGGAAAACATTTTCATAGACTTCTCTACAATCTGAGGTAATAAAGAGAGAGAGAAGTAGGAGCATTTCCTCATAGACTTCTATACAATCTGAGGTAATAAAGAGAGAGAGAAGTAGGAGCATTTCCTCATAGACTTCTCTACAATCTGAGGTAATAAAAAGAGAGAGAGAAGTAGGAACATTTCCTCATAGACTTCTATACAATCTGAGGTAATAAAGAGAGAGAGAGAAGTAGGAACATTTCCTCATAGACTTCTCTACAATCTGAGGTAATAAAGAGAGAGAGAAGTAGGAACATTTCCTCATAGACTTCTCTACAATCTGAGGTAATAAAAAGAGAGAGAGAAGTAGGAACATTTCCTCATAGACTTCTATACAATCTGAGGTAATAAAGAGAGAGAGAGAAGTAGGAACATTTCCTCATAGACTTCTCTACAATCTGAGGTAATAAAAAGAGAGAGAGAAGTATGAACATTTCCTCATAGACTTCTATACAATCTGAGGTAATAAAGAGAGAGAGAGAAGTAGGAACATTTCCTCATAGACTTCTATACAATCTGAGGTAATAAAGAGAGAGAGAAGTAGGAACATTTCCTCATAGACTTCTATACAATCTGAGGTAATAAAGAGAGAGAGAGAAGTAGGAACATTTCCTCATAGACTTCTCTACAATCTGAGGTAATAAAAAGAGAGAGAGAAGTAGGAACATTTCCTCATAGACTTCTATACAATCTGAGGTAATAAAGAGAGAGAGAGAAGTAGGAACATTTCCTCATAGACTTCTCTACAATCTGAGGTAATAAAAAGAGAGAGAGAAGTAGGAACATTTCCTCATAGACTTCTATACAATCTGAGGTAATAAAGAGAGAGAGAGAAGTAGGAACATTTCCTCATAGACTTCTCTACAATCTGAGGTAATAAAAAGAGAGAGAGAAGTAGGAACATTTCCTCATAGACTTCTATACAATCTGAGGTAATAAAGAGAGAGAGAGAAGTAGGAACATTTCCTCATAGACTTCTATACAATCTGAGGTAATAAAGAGAGAGAGAAGTAGGAGCATTTCCTCATAGACTTCTCTACAATCTGAGGTAATAAAAAGAGAGAGAGAAGTAGGAACATTTCCTCATAGACTTCTCTACAATCTGAGGTAATAGAGAGAGAGAGGAGTAGGAACATTTTCATCTTAATAAAGACCCTTTAAAAAGCTTCACAGTGACTTCCTAACATTGGAATGAGTAAAAATGACGTATTTGTCCCGAAGACAAAAAGTCACTAAGGGTCACCAGAGGAAATAAAAATTTCTCTGGGGATCGTCTTAAAAAAGTAAATGTTCTGTTGTGGTGATGAACCATTGGATACGCCCAAACACAACATTTCTGTTCAGATAATGTCCGGGGTAAAAATCATATAATCTGGTTCTTTTAAACGTCCCTAAAGGATTCGTAACAAGTGATGGAAAATCCCCTGATCTGGATCATAAATAAAACCCAATCAGAGGTTTGTTGGCCGGCAGCCAATTTCATAAATTACACAAATATAAAAACGGCTTAAACACAAAATAAACTAAACTTTTCACAATCATAATCGGGTTTATCACCAGGTAGGTTGACACGTACAAGGAATTTGACTTGGTATCATGGTGCATACATAAAAGTGAAACAAAAATAAAAAACACAGATAGAAAACTATTTTAAGAATACTATAATAATATTAAAGAAAAAGAAAAATATATAGCAGTATTTACATTGAAATAGAAAAAAGACAAATTCTGAGAAAAAATCAAAAAAAATAGTTATAAGCGAATGTTTTAATTCTGACAATAAAGTAAATTATGGACTAAAAAAGTCCAAAAGCAAAATTCTGAGAAAAAAGTGACATTTTAAGAAAATAAAGTGATATCTGAGAAAAAAGTCAAAATCTGACAAAAAATGAAATTTCAATTAAAAAATTGAAATCTGAAAAAAAGTGAAATTCTGATGAAAAAGTGAGATTTCAAGTAAAGATGTCAAATCTGAGTAAAAAGTCGAATTCTGAGGAAAAAACTACTCCTCTAAATTCACCAAAAGTGAGCATCCCATAACGCCTCTTTTCAGAATCAGGTTACATCGGATAAAATGACTTTGAGCTTTGTGTGTTTTCAGTTAAAAAACAATCCATATCTGCCTCCCAGAAACTAGGATTGAAAATAACTTGTAATAAAAACATTGGAGGGTTATTAATGGAGAGGAGGGTCCCTGGAGATTTGGGCAGAGCAAAGCATGCTGGGTAATATAACACAACTCCTCTGTTTGGATTTAACGTGGATCAAATGGTCAGGTTTTCCATATTTAACTAGAAGAGGACATTACAGTTGCTCTCTTTGTTTTGTACAGTCACTAAATGTCTACAAATATTTTCTAAACTACACGATTTATTCAAGCGACCAGATGTCAAAAACAAGGCTTCATAATGGAGCTGCAGGAAAACATTCATCATAATTCATCCTCAGGGGAGCATGAAGAGCAAAGCATCAGCCATCTGGTTACTTCTTTCTCAACAAAACAACACAATTTGGTCACGAAAAACCACGAAAAACACATATTTTCAACTAAAAACAGCAATTTTGTAAGATTGACACTTTATTGGTCAAACAAAGGCTTAAATTAACTAATGATGTGTAACCATAATGAGAAAGGAACCCCGTAACAAAGAACTTTTAAAAACCAAAACCCTGAAGTCTCTCTAACCCTTACCAAGTACTTTAAACCCAACCAACTCTCTCAGATCAGATTTATTTCCCCCGCAGTGCTTCGTAATGTTTTTTAAATGCTGTTCTGTCTCCATTACTTCATGCTCTCTGTGTGTTCTGCAGATACAGATCACAGAAATTTCCCCGCAGAGCTTTCTGGTTCAAGATCTATTAAGTTAATGTCCTTTAATGCTTCCTGAAACAAGCGTTCACTTCGCTGTGGATGAAGGGAGTCATAACTCTCTGACTCTAACTCGTGAAGGCAGAGACTCATGACTCACTTTTACACTCAAAATAAACGCCGTTGTTCCTGTCGGACAGCATGTTGCCCCTTATCGCCAGAGGTGGGAAGTGGTGGAGTACAAATACATTGTTACTGTACTTAAGTACATTTCTCTGGTATCAGTACTTTACTCCACTACGACTTTTTACTTTGACTTCTTACACTTTGAACCCAAATACCTGTACTTTCTACTTCTTACATTTTGAACACAAATACCTGTACTTTCTACTTCTTACATGTTGAACACAAATACCTGTACTTTCTACTTCTCACATGTTGAACTCAAATACCTGTACTTTCTACTTCTTACATGTTGAACACAAATACCTGTACTTTCTACTTCTTACATGTTGAACTCAAATACCTGTACTTTCTATTTCTTACATGTTGAACACAAATACCTGTACTTTCTACTTCTTACATGTTGAACTCAAATACCTGTACTTTCTACTTCTTACATGTTGAACTCAAATACCTGTACTTTCTACTTCTCACATGTTGAACACAAATACCTGTACTTTCTACTTCTTACATGTTGAACACAAATACCTGTACTTTCTACTTCTTACATGTTGAACTCAAATACCTGTACTTTCTACTTCTTACATGTTGAACACAAATACCTGTACTTTCTACTTCTCACATGTTGAACTCAAATACCTGTACTTTCTACTTCTTACATGTTGAACTCAAATACCTGTACTTTCTACTTCTTACATGTTGAACCCAAATACCTGTACTTTCTACTTCTTACATGTTGAACTCAAATACCTGTACTTTCTACTTCTCTCATTTCCCAAACAGGCTGGTTCCTTTAGTCTGAATGTGTGTTTGGTGGCGTGATCATTATTATTTAGAGTCATTGCGTGCCTATTGATTTGAACACGATCCGTGTATCCATCATTTCCTGGTCTTCTTTAAAGAAGAGGGACCAATGGAAACGTTGTCATGTTGCCGTTGGTCACCATGGAAACATTCATTAGCTAACAATGACATTATTGTTCTATTAATATAAAGGGAGGTCAGGTACTCTTTAAAACAGCTGCTCGTTATGGCTACTTTTTACTTGAGTAAAGGAGTTTAGTCAGTACTTCTACTTTCACCAGAGTATTTTTAAACACGAGTATCTGTACTTCTACTTGAGTAAAGGATGTGTGTACTTTTGCCGTCTCTGATTATCGTCCAGATCTCCTCGACTTATTGCACTTTATATTCACTTAATAACACGTTTTATGGACTAGAGCAGTCATCTGCTGTTTCTGTGTGTAAAGTTTAAACCATGTGTGTTTTTCCTCGCTCGATTATTTTTGGTTGTTTTTTCCTTCTCAACATTGAAGCTCAATATTTATTTTTGTGTGATGTAATAAACTGATTTTAAAGAGAGAGAAACTCTGGATTTTGGGTTTCCTATATGAATAATCCCAGTGGTGTAAAGTAACTAAGTAGATCTACTCAAGTACTTTACTTCAGTACAATTTGACATACTTTCTACTCCACTACATGTATTTAATCCCTTTAGTTACTTGACTAATGAATAATGTGAAATATAATCAAGTGTTAAATCAGACTTTAGTTCCACCTGGAGTAAATCCACCAGCTACCCTGCAGTATACAAAGTCATTCAGACTAGCTGCTCCTTTACCAGCTTTGAGAACACTTTCATGATCAATCATTATAAAACATATCATATCTATTATTCTGAAATGGACCAATCTGCACAATGACTACTTTTACTGTCTTTCACTATATTTTGATGAGAATACTTTTCTACTTTCACTTGAGGAACATTTTGAATGCAGGACTTGTACTGTAACAGAGTATTCCTACACTCAGGTACTTCTACTTTTACTCAAGAACAAGATCTGAGTACTTCTACTTTTACTCAAGAACAAGATCTGAGTACTTCTACTTTACTCAAGAACAAGATCTGAGTACTTCTACTTTTACTCAAGAACAAGATCTGAGTACTTCTACTTTTACTCAAGAACAAGATCTGAGTACTTCTACTTTACTCAAGAACAAGATCTGAGTACTTCTACTTTACTCAAGAACAAGATCTGAGTACTTCTACTTTACTCAAGAACAAGATCTGAGTACTTCTACTTTTACTCAAGTACAAGATCTGAGTACTTCTACTTTTACTGAAGTACAAGATCTGAGTTCTTCTACTTTTATTCAAGTACAAGATCTGAGTACTTCTACTTTTACTCAAGTACAAGATCTGAGTACTTCTACTTTTACTAAAGTACAAGATCTGAGTACTTCTACTTTTACTCAAGAACAAGATCTGAGTACTTCTACTTTTACTCAAGTACAAGATCTGAGTACTTCTACTTTTACTGAAGTACAAGATCTGAGTTCTTCTACTTTTATTCAAGTACAAGATCTGAGTACTTCTACTTTTACTGAAGTACAAGATCTGAGTACTTCTACTTTTACTCAAGTACAAGATCTGAGTACTTCTACTTTTACTCAAGTACAAGATCTGAGTACTTTTACTTTTACTCAAGTACAGTATCTGAGTACTTCTACTTTTACTGAAGTACAAGATCTGAGTTCTTCTACTTGTATTCAAGTACAAGATCTGAGTACTTCTACTTTTACTGAAGTACAAGATCTGAGTACTTCTACTTTTACTCAAGTACAAGATCTGAGTACTTCTACTTTTACTGAAGTACAAGATCTGAGTACTTCTACTTTTACTCAAGTACAAGATCTGAGTACTTCTACTTTTACTAAAGTACAAGATCTGAGTACTTCTACTTTTACTCAAGAACAAGATCTGAGTACTTCTACTTTTACTCAAGTACAAGATCTGAGTACTTCTACTTTTACTAAAGTACAAGATCTGAGTACTTCTACTTTTACTCAAGAACAAGATCTGAGTACTTCTACTTTTACTCAAGTACAAGATCTGAGTACTTCTACTTTTACTGAAGTACAAGATCTGAGTTCTTCTACTTTTATTCAAGTACAAGATCTGAGTACTTCTACTTTTACTGAAGTACAAGATCTGAGTACTTCTACTTTTACTCAAGCACAAGATCTGAGTACTTCTGCTTTTACTCAAGTACAAGATCTGAGTACTTCTACTTTTACTCAAGTACAAGATCTGAGTACTTCTACTTTTACTCAAGTACAAGATCTGAGTACTTCTACTTTAACTCAAATACAAGATCTGAGTACTTCTACTTTTACTCAAGTACAAGATCTGAGTACTTCTACTTTTACTCAAGTACAAGATGTGAGTACTTCTACTTTAACTCAAATACAAGACCTGAGTACTTCTACTTTTACTCAAGTACAGTATCTGAGTACTTCTACTTTTACTCAAGTACAAGATCTGAGTACTTCTACTTTTACTCAAGTACAAGATCTGAGTACTTCTACTTTTACTAAGTACAAGATCTGAGTACTTCTACTTTTACTCAAGAACGAGATCTGGGTACTTCTACTTTTACTAAGTACAAGATCTGGTACTTCTACTTTTACTCAAGTACAAGATCTGAGTACTTGTTCCACCAGTAAAATAAATCTATCATCAAAATATTAATTTTGTCTAAAACAATCTTCAATGTATTTATTATTGTTCCATTTTGCTTTAAGGTCAAAGTCAACTTGATAATTGGAATATATGTTATAAGTCTTAAAAACAATAGACTGTTCATCTTTTGTTGTTGCTGTTGTTGTAAGAAATGACTTTTAAACTTGAAGCTGTTATTAATTAACATTTAGAATTTTACATTTGGTGAATGAAATACAGTTATATGAATCAACAAATCACATCAGCAAATCATTTGGTCAGCTGACTTGTGTGTGTAATTTATTGATTGAATTGATCAGAATTGTTTTTGTCATGATCACATTTTTTTAAATGAATATTGTTCTCACAGACTTCTAACTGCATATTCCCACACAAGACATGCCGTTTTTCCACCAACTAACTACACTTTGTTTAACATATGTTCATGAATTAAGTGTTCATTTATAAAAAGACTACAATCAGCTGTTAGTGATGACATCAGCTTCTCTTACCTGCTCTCAGCCAATCAGAGGGCACAGATTTTCAGTCCCAAATAAATTCTCCGGTACTGAAATATTTTATCTTTTAAATTCCTGTTCACTGTCTTCTCCTCTGAGCAGTGTGTTCTGTGAGCTCCCAGTGAATACAACCAGTTCCTCCTCCTCCTCCTCTTCCTCCTCCTCTTCCTCAGTGACTCTGCTCTATTTTTGACATGTGCTCTCAGTCCGGTTAGCAGCTGAACTGACCAACGCTTTAAAAAACACAACAGCTGACAACCAGCTCCTCCTCCTCCTCTCCCTCTTCTTCCCCCTCCTCCTCCTCTTCCTCCTCTTCCTCCTCTTCTTCTTCTTCTTCTTCTTCTTCTTCTTCTTCTTCTTCTTCTTCTTCTTCTTCTTCTTCCTCCTCTTCCTCATCCTCTTCCTCCTCCTCCTCCTCCTCCTCCTGATTATAAGTGTTTTAAATGCAAATGTACTTCCATTTGGTCCAAAAAAATAAGAAATTCTGAAAGAGAAGAAGCTCTATTCTTCTTCTGTGGTGTTCCCTCTCCTGTCGTGTGTTCTATATATTTTAGTGCATGTTAACGGTCTGCAGAGGCCATTTTGTATTCAGTAACATTTATGGATATCAGCTGTTTTTAAATACCCATTATGTTCAGTGCATTCAGTTTTAGTGACATCATGGTGCTGATGGAGACTATTTATTTTAATGGGAAACATCGCCATCTACCTCTCATCATCGTCCCTTCATGAAACTGCAGAAGAAAAAGAAGAAGTATGATAACCAGAGGTAAAAGTACTCAGATCTTGTACTTCAGTAAAAGTAGAAGTACTCAGATCTTGTACTAAAAGTAGAAGTACTCAGATCTTGTACCTGAGTAAAAGTAGAAGTACTCAGATCTTGTACTTGAGTAAAAGTAGAAGTATTCAGATCTTGTACTTGAGTAAAAGTAGAAGTACTCAGATCTTGTACCTGAGTAAAAGTAGAAGTACTCAGATCTTGTACCTGAGTAAAAGTAGAAGTACTCAGATCTTTTACTTGAGTAAAAGTAGAAGTACTCAGATCTAGTACTTGAATAAAAGTAGAAGTACTCAGATCTTGTACCTGAGTAAAAGTAGAAGTACTCAGATCTTGTACTTGAGTAAAAGTAGAAGTACTCAGATCTAGTACTTGAGTAAAAGTAGAAGTACTCAGATCTTGTACTTGAGTAAAAGTAGAAGTACTCAGATCTAGTACTTGAGTAAAAGTAGAAGTACTCAGATCTTGCACTTGAGTAAAAGTAGAAGTACTCAGATCTTGTACTTGAGTAAAAGTAGAAGTACTCAGATCTTGTACTTGAGTAAAAGTAGAAGTACTCAGATCTTGTACTTGAGTAAAAGTAGAAGTACCAGAGTGTAGGAATGCTCTGTTACAGTAAAAGTCCTGCATTCAAAATGTTCCTCAAGTGAAAGTAGAAAAGTATTATCATCAAAATATAGTGAAAGACAGTAAAAGTAGTCATTGTGCAGATTGGTCCATTTCAGAATAATAGATATGATACGTTTTATAATGATTGATCATGAAAGTGTTCTCAAAGCTGGTAAAGGTGCAGCTAGTTTGAATGACTTTGTATACTGCAGGGTAGCTGGTGGATTTACTCCAGGTGGAACTAAAGTCTGATTTAACACTTGATTATATTTCACATCATTCATCCACATCTGTGAAGTAACTAAAGTTATTAAATACATGTAGTGGAGAAAAGTACAGATTAGCATCTATTATCTCTTGTAATATTTAAGACATGGTTAATGTGCTTTTTGTACTTTATTTATATTGTACATACTCTCCAGCGTGTTTGAGTATGTATTTATTGAATATACTAACATGTATGCATCTTAAAATCAGCATTAATTTCTGTCAAAATATAAAGTTGGCAGACTCCAGGCTCCTTCAGTAAGCTACTACCCTGATCAAAACAATGGACTTCCGGAAATAACCTTCAAAATAAAACCATGGTGACGCTAGTTCTACATATAGTAATTAACAGGGGTGTAAAGTAACTAAGTACATTTACCAAAGTACTGTATTTAACTACAATTTTAGGGTACTTGTACTTTACTTGAGTACTTCCATTTGATGCTACTTTGCACTTCTTCTGACTCTTACTACATATTTATTCTTATTTTATTTGTATTCTTATTATCCCATGTGTATAGTCTCATGTGTAGGCCTACTATCTGTGTTTCTGTATTATCCTGTTGCTGCAATGACACCCCATCAATCAATGAAGGACCATCTTATCTTGTCTTATCGAGAATGCTTGTGTGAAATACACTTGACACTTTGAGCTTTTATTTTGAAGGCTCAGTTGTCAGACCTCCGGTAGTTTGGCCGTTGTTGCGGTGCCTTTCTAGCCGAGGATCGGAGCTCCAGTCCCGGCAGCTTCATAGAGCCGACCCGCTGCCCCGGGTCTCCGATGAGAGCAACTATATCATCTGAGGAATGGATTAAACATGGCCCACAACCGCAGCTTTCTCTTTGAAGGTACTCCATGACACCCAGTCGTGACACTCCGATCGACCATCTGACATTTCTTACCCGCGCACAGAGCTCCGAATTCGGCTTGCAGGAGGTAGATTTTAGGGTAGAAATTATGGAGTTCAGTGGGAGCTAATTGGCTAACGTTAGCTTCATAGTGTGTAGCTCAGTGGGAGCTAAGTGGCTAACGTTAGCTTCATAGTGCATGTAGCTCAGTGGGAGCTAAGTGGCTAACGTTAGCTTCATAGTGCATGTAGCTCAGTGGGAGCTAAGTGGCTAACGTTAGCTTCATAGTGTATGTAGCTCAGTGGGAGCTAAGTGGCTAACGTTAGCTTCATAGTGCATGTAGCTCAGTGGGATCTAAGTGGCTAACGTTAGCTTCATAGTGTACGGAGCCCAATGGGAGCTAAGCAGCTAACGTTAGCTTCATAGTGTACGGAGCCCAATGGGAGCTAAGCAGCTAACGTTAGCTTCATAGTGTACGGAGCTCAGTGGGAGCTAAATGGCTACCGTTAGCTTTATAAGGCTTTTTTTAAAACATCATCTGCTAGCCGGGGTGTTATTAGCACTTACAGGCCGGTGACAGTGCCACATATTCGGGCCTTAGATGGGGAAGATTGTACATGGATGGGGGGTTTTTGTTCCGGCTCGGTTCGGTTGATTTTAAACTAAATATTTGGTCATGAAAGGTTCAAGTTAGCACCGTTAGCTAAGCTTCAATATGATGGTTAACAGACAGCGGAGACAGACAGGCCTTCCTGCCTTTTGCTTCACTATTAGACATCACATTAACAACACATAAACACTTAAATAAAAGATAATAAAAGAGTAAGTGACACCCACTACAACATTTTCAAACTAGCATGCTAACTTCATAGCTTCAAGAATTAGCTCGCTGGCATTAATAGTCATTGTAAACACTACAGAAATGTGTCATGCTGTTTCTGGCATTTTTTTTTAACCTAATTGTAACAAAACATTAATATATTGATAAGAATCAGCAGTTAACCAGTGTATCCTTAAAAGCATAGGCAAGAAAATAAAGACATTATCATTAAAACATGTGAGTTTAAAGATGTAACAGCAATTATACAGAAATCTTGAAGATCACAATGAACTTTTATAATCTTATTTCAGTTGTCCCTCCTCCAGCCTTTCACTTTGATTAGGTGTAATATGTATTAGTTAATAAGGTAGAAGTACAGAAAACACTGTGTCCTATGTCTGTCCTTTATTCATCACTACAAATATGTTTCTTTCAAAAACTCCATGAAGCTCCCCCAGATATTTCCACTTGTGTAATGTATAATCGTTTTTCCAAAGTAATACATGTTGATCAACCCTTTTTATATCTTGTCACATTTTCCCGTCCTTCAGCTATTGCTTTCTTATCTTCAGAAACAGGTGCATGATCACTCATCTTAGTTCATAAATACTGGGATAAATGATTCCCCGAATGCCCAACTCCAGTTGTCTTTATCTGGTAAACCATTGGTAAGAAACTCCTTTAGTTCACATTTGAAGTTTAAAGCTACGCATTACAAAAAACGAATACTTGAGGATATTAAAAACATGTTATTGACAGGCTCACCGGCCAATAGACATACAGAAAGCTTTATGCATAATTAATCTGTTTTTAAAGATTGACGTCTTCAGTTTAAAGAAACAAACGGACTTGGACCTCAGACAGGAAGTCAGGAAGGACTAAGATAAACACATTGTTGGTTTTAGACTTGGATTCTTCTACCTTGGAACCTGTTAGAGAATCAGGGTTTTGTCTTGCTTTGTTAGCGTAGGTCATATATATTCCTCAAATAGAAAGCAGTAGTGTGTTAGTTTCACCTCTAAGCCAAGTCACACTAAGTACAATGTCTAAAAATAGAGTCATTCATCTCATTTCGTGTTTTACCGTCTCGTATAAGAGATATTTATTGCACTAATATTATTGACAAACGGTGGCAGCGTCTAATTTCTCAAATGATCGGCTGACAAATGTAGGGATTGGACAAGGCGTTAGCGTTCATGGTTTCTGAGTGTTTAAGTGGAACATGTATTATTATGAATTATTAATACCCTGAGCAAGGAGGTTGGTTAGTTGGTAAGTATCTTCTGTTTGTCTGCAGGTACTTAGGGGAAGGATAAAGCAGAATTGAGTGGATCCTTTGTGGACACACTCAGTATTTTACATTTACTGAATCAACCTTGGAGTAAGTCTCTTAACATTGCCTTCTAACTTTCACTTACTCAGATTAAACGTCTTTATTTGAAAGCAACAGTGGAAAGATGTTAACTTTTCACTGTAAGTGTCTTCACCTCTTCGTAGGGATGTCCCGATCACCTTTTTTTGCTCCCGATCCGATTCCGATCATTTGATTTTGACAATTTGCCGATACCGATTTTTCCCGATCCGATCTTTATGCAATGCATTAAGAGAAAAAAAAGCATTCAAGTTGTCCCTTAAGGTTATGTTTTTATTTAAATTGGATATTCTATCCAACATGGATATAGCTTCTTTCTTTCACAGCAGCATTGGATCAGTTCAGTTGTGCAGCATTGGATCAAAATAAAGCTTATCAGTACTCGTTAGCTTACTGCTACAATTAGACACTGCACCCACTCTGTTGCCAGATTTGAGAGAAATAAGCAGGTCTATGAAAACAAGCCCCAAAGAAGCAACACATACATGATGTTCTGTCATTTGAAACTAAAACTAAGGCCTCAGGATGACTTTAAGACTTGAACATGGTCATTTTTGTTTTGTAACATTGAATACAAAATAATTAAAAAAAGTATTTAAAAAAAAAAAAGAAAAAAAATCCCGATTCCAGATTTTTTTCTCCCGATTCCGATCTTTTGAAAATCACGTGATCGGCTCCGATCCCGTGATTGGATCGGGACATCTCTACCTCTTCGCCAAATAAGCAGCGTTAAAATATCTAAAATAAGAGGAAATGACCTCATGTTGCAAATGCAGCTTTGGGGAAACAAGCCCTAGGATTGCCTTTTTAGAAATGAAGTGTTATTCTGTTCATTTGAAGCATGCTTTATACGGGTTAGACTTCCTCTGAGTGCAGCTCGTTTGGATTTGTCCCAGGTGAGAGTCAAAGTCCTCTCACCTCAGTCTGTTTGGATAAATGGTGTCCGTCTCTATCGTGGATTTGTGCCGCAGGAAATCCAGGGTTGGACTAACGCAGAGCAGGAATCCAAATGTCCGCTCACTAACATTATCAGGACAGTGTTTGTGATTTATGGAATAATACATCGAACAGACATCTGGTTGTCTCTGTGTTTGAGCTGGAACAGATTACAACAGGCTTCATTTGCTCTGGAGTCAAGTCATCTAATATTTGATTTTCGAGGAAATCGGGCTGATAAGAATTCTGTTAGTGTGACAAAAGGCCTGTACTTTGTTTACGGTAGAGCTTTCCTAAAAATGGGAGATTGATTGACTAAATGTGGGTTATGTTTCCTTAGATTAAAGGTGGAGACTTCCGTATTCATATCCTTGCTTTGTGTGTTTTTCTATTTTGGCAGTTGTTTTTGATATTGGCGTCACATAGTTCATCTTATCTGGAGAACAAATAGGAAGTCAAGGCCTCAAAAACATCCAGAAGATGTTAAAGGGGCCATTCTGTGTATCAGAGAAGGGCTGCTCAATTAATCGTACTTTAATCGCAATTATGATTATGGCTTGCAACGAAAACAACTTAATTGAAATAAAACGATTATTATTTTGTTATTATTATTACTTTAAAAAAAATTTTATTTGCATTACTTTAATTTTTTTTTTTTTTTTTTCAGTTGAATTATACTTAAAGTTCAGGGTAATCAACTGTTCAAAACATACTGTTCACATTTTTTTTCTCCAATAAATTGATATTTTCGAAGTAAATGGATTATCGTTTTTAATAATCGTGATATCAATTATTGACCCATAATCGATGTTCAGGTGTATATCAGTATGTAGTGTCTCTACTTTAAAGAGTCCTCTCCTGCTGATGTTCAGGTGTATATCAGTATGTAGTGTCTCTACTTTAAAGAGTCCTCTCCTGCTGATGTTCAGGTGTATATCAGTATGTAGTGTCTCTACTTTAAAGAGTCCTCTCCTGCTGATGTTCAGGTGTATATCAGTATGTAGTATCTCTACTTTAAAGAGTC
>NC_136906.1:81482119-81514619 GCF_949606895.1 Notothenia rossii | reverse complement strand
TAACTCTGAAGTATTATTATAAACACACGTCTGACATAAATAAATATCTGTTTCCTGTCAGTTCGGGCGCGGTGAGCATCGAGGAGATGAACCGACAGCAGCCCGAGGAGACCAAGGTACACTCCTGTTGTTGTTGTTGTTGTTGTTGTTCTCCTCTTCATTTAGGTACTAAGCAATTTATTCGAGGTATTTGTAAATATGTAAATAAGGTTTTTGAAAGTAGTAAAAAAAAGTGTCTTCGTCCTTTTTATTCTTCTACTTGTTGTTGTTATTGTTCTTCTTCCTCTTCATTTTAGTAAATATATTTTTCCACAAGTAAGAACTTTATTTTAAGTGTTTGTAAATAGGGTTTTTGAAAAAGTAAAAAAAAACGTGTTTTTATTCTTCTACCAGTAGCGTGGGTAAAAGTGAGGGGAAGCCAATAATACGTCCTTTCTTTTGGGGGGGGGGGGGGGGGGGGGTGTGGTGGTCAATGTAATAACGTAACCAGATGAGTGATTACAGCGCCCGGTATCATTTTACACACATGTGTATCATACAAATGCAGGACTTACACACGCCTGTTATCTGACCGACAGGTCCGCACGCACTCTCCAGCCCAAACTCTAATAAGCATTCATTCACAAACTAAATCAGGAGACCTTTAACGTTTTACGTCCGGTTCGCTCCTTTGTTCCTCGCTGTACACAGCTCCACTTTGGGCATTGGCCTGTCATCAGATTGTATTTGTTGTTGCTGCTGCAGCGGAAGTTTAGTCCAATTATTTTTTGATTAAATACTCCAAATCTCCACCCTCCATAATTGCACTTGCTTCAGTTGCTTGCTACTTTCTAACGGCGGTGAGAGTGGTGCAGTGACACTATCTATCTTCTATCCATTAGATTTATGATTCGAAAATTATAAAAGTAGGGTAGACATGTGGATATTATCCAACTGAACAAAACGTGCATTTACCTAACAGGTTCGTTTTCCACTGACCTTTTTTCGAGCTATTTTCCAAAATCCTATGGAGAAATCGCATTGCTATTTTGTCGAGGGAAACCGAGCGCAGCTTACTTCCGCTTTTTGGGACGCGTCACTGCCCCACTAAATTGATGCGATTTGATTGGATCGTGAGGCAAGGGAAGCCAGCCGCCTCTGGCTTCCCTTGGCATGGCCCTGACCAATCACAGGTTGGCAGGGGCATGACGTAAGCCTCATCTGATTGGTCAATCCCTCCATTGTTTTTCACCAAGGGAAGCACATTTCGGCTGGCCTCCTCTCGCAACAGAGAGTGCAATCTACTGTTTCACCATAACATCTAGAGGGGCGCTGTTTCACTCTTTGTAAAATACTCAATGAGAATGGGGGAGAGACGGGCCGGCAGCAACACACAACAAAGAATTTCCGAAACTAAACGAAGTGTTTTTATTTATTTATTAAAATGATAACTACAATCTGTTTTTGTTGTTGTTGTTCTTCTTCTTCTTCTTCTTCTTCTTCTTCTTCTTCTTCTTCTTCTTCTTCTTCTTCTTCTTCTTCTTCTTCTTCTTCTTCTTCTTCTTCTTCTTCTTCTTCCTCTTCATTTAAGTACAAATAATTGTTTTGTTTGTAAATAGGGTTTTTGAAAAAGTAAAAAAAAGTGTCTTCATCCTTTTTATTATTTTGATCTTCTACTACTTGTTGTTGTTATTGTTGTTGTTGTTGTTGTGACGATAGAGAACCTTTTGGGCTTCATGAATATGCCAGATGTAACTCCTCTTTGAACGTGGCTAAAGGAGTCTCTTTGCTCAGATGCTATGATGAGCCTCTGTTCACCTCCTCTGGCGTCGGTCTGCTTCTCCTCAGTCTCCGTCCCTGAGGCGCCTCCCGTCTCCAGACCAGAGGACGTTTGAGAACCGGACCAACAACCTCACCGGGCCCCTCAGCAGACCCAAGACCCTCGGGTACAGAACATAGACACCAGGTTCTGTGTGACCGGAGAACAGGAGCTCTGCTCTCTCTTCATGGCTTTCTCTCCTCCTCTTCCTCCTCCTCTTCCTCTCCTCTTCTTCCTCCTCTTCCTCCTCTTCCTCCTCCTCCTCTTCTTCCTCCTCCTCCTCCTCCAAAACCCCTCCGAGGCGGTCCAAATGGTCCGAGCCCTTATTGTCTGCGTGAGCTGTAATGCTAACATATCATCATGAATGCTATTTAAAGCAACTTGTGCACATTTCCCTCAGCATGGCAGGTTCTCTGTTCTGTTGGCCCGTACGGACTCCTCTCTCCATGTTCTCCATGTTCCCCTCCATGTTCTCCATGTTCTCCATGTTCCCCTCCATGTTCCCCTCCATGTTCCCCTCCATGTTCCCCATGTTCTCCATGTTCCCCTCCATGTTCCCCATGTTCTCCATGTTCCCCTCCATGTTCCCCTCCATGTTCTCCATGTTCCCCTCCATGTTTTCCATGTTCTCCATGTTCCCCTCCATGTTCCCCTCCATGTTCCCCATGTTCTCCATGTTCCTCTCCATGTTCCCCATGTTCTCCATGTTCCCCTCCATGTTCTCCATGTTCTCCATGTTCCCCTCCATGTTCCCCTCCATGTTCCCCATGTTCTCCATGTTCCCCTCCATGTTCCCCATGTTCTCCATGTTCCCCTCCATGTTCCCCTCCATGTTCTCCATGTTCCCCTCCATGTTTTCCATGTTCTCCATGTTCCCCTCCATGTTTTCCATGTTCCCCTCCATGTTTTCCATGTTCCCCTCCATGTTCTCCATGTTCTCCATGTTCCCCTCCATGTTCTCCATGTTCTCCATGTTCCCCTCCATGTTCTCCATGTTCTCCATGTTCTCCATGTTCCCCATGTTCCCCTCCATGTTCTCCATGTTCTCCTCCATGTTCTCCATGTTCTCCATGTTCCCCTCCATGTTCTCCATGTTCTCCATGTTCCCCTCCATGTTCTCCATGTTCTCCATGTTCCCCTCCATGTTCTCCATGTTCTCCATGTTCCCCTCCATGTTCTCCATGTTCTCCATGTTCCCCTCCATGTTCTCCATGTTCCCCTCCATGTTCTCCATGTTCTCCTCCATGTTCCCCTCCATGTTCTCCATGTTCTCCATGTTCCCCTCCATGTTCCCCTCCATGTTCTCCATGTTCCCCTCCATGTTCTCCATGTTCCCCTCCATGTTCTCCATGTTTTCCATGTTCTCCATGTTCCCCTCCATGTTCTCCATGTTCTCCATGTTCCCCTCCATGTTTTCCATGTTCTCCATGTTCCCCTCCATGTTCTCCATGTTCTCCATGTTCCCCTCCATGTTCTCCATGTTCTCCATGTTCCCCTCCATGTTCTCCATGTTCTCCATGTTCTCCATGTTCCCCTCCATGTTTTCCATGTTCTCCATGTTCCCCTCCATGTTCTCCATGTTCTCCATGTTCCCCTCCATGTTCTCCATGTTCTCCATGTTCCCCTCCATGTTCTCCATGTTCCCCTCCATGTTCTCCATGTTCCCCTCCATGTTCTCCATGTTCCCCTCCATGTTCTCCATGTTCCCCTCCATGTTCTCCTCCATGTTCTCCTCCATGTTCCCCTCCATGTTCCCCTCCATGTTCTCCATGTTCCCCTCCATGTTCTCCTCCATGTTCTCCTCCATGTTCCCCTCCATGTTCTCCATGTTCCCCTCCATGTTCTCCATGTTCCCCTCCATGTTCTCCATGTTCCCCTCCATGTTCTCCTCCATGTTCCCCTCCATGTTCTCCATGTTCTCCATGTTCTCCTCGTTCTCCTCCATGTTCTCCTCCATGTTCTCCATGTTCTCCTCCATGTTCCCCTCCATGTTCCCCTCCATGTTCTCCATGTTCCCCTCCATGTTCCTCTCCATGTTCTCCATGTTCTCCTCCATGTTCTCCATGTTCTCCATGTTCTCCTCCATGTTCTCCATGTTCTCCATGTTCTCCTCCATGTTCTCCATGTTCTCCATGTTCTCCATGTTCCCCTCCATGTTCTCCATGTTCTCCATGTTCCCCTCCATGTTCTCCATGTTCTCCATGTTCCCCTCCATGTTCTCCATGTTCCCCTCCATGTTCTCCATGTTCTCCTCCATGTTCTCCTCCATGTTCCCCTCCATGTTCCCCTCCATGTTCTCCATGTTCCCCTCCATGTTCTCCATGTTCCCCTCCATGTTCTCCATGTTCCCCTCCATGTTCTCCATGTTCTCCATGTTCTCCATGTTCCCCTCCATGTTCTCCATGTTCCCCTCCATGTTCTCCATGTTCTCCTCCATGTTCCCCTCCATGTTCTCCATGTTCTCCATGTTCTCATCCATGTTCTCCTCCATGTTCCCCTCCATGTTCTCCATGTTCTCCATGTTCCCCTCCATGTTCTCCATGTTCTCCATGTTCCCCTCCATGTTCCCCTCCATGTTCTCCATGTTCCCCTCCATGTTCTCCATGTTCTCCTCCATGTTCTCCTCCATGTTCCCCATGTTCTCCATGTTCTCCATGTTCCCCTCCATGTTCTCCATGTTCCCCTCCATGTTCTCCATGTTCTCCATGTTCCCCTCCATGTTCCCCATGTTCTCCATGTTCTCCATGTTCCCCTCCATGTTCTCCATGTTCCCCTCCATGTTCTCCATGTTCTCCATGTTCTCCTCCATGTTCTCCTCCATGTTCCCCATGTTCTCCATGTTCTCCATGTTCCCCTCCATGTTCTCCATGTTCTCCATGTTCCCCTCCATGTTCTCCATGTTCCCTTCCATGTTCTCCATGTTCTCCATGTTCCCCTCCATGTTCTCCATGTTCTCCTCCATGTTCTCCATGTTCTCCTCCATGTTCTCCTCCATGTTCTCCATGTTCCACTCCATGTTCTCCATGTTCTCCTCCCTGTTCTCCATGTTCTCCATGTTCCCCTCCATGTTCTCCATGTTCTCTATGTTCCCCTCCATGTTCCCCTCCATGTTCTCCTCCATGTTCTCCATGTTCCCCATGTTCTCCATGTTCCCCTCCATGTTCTCCATGTTCTCCATGTTCCCCTCCATGTTCTCCATGTTCCCCTCCATGTTCTCCATGTTCCCCTCCATGTTCTCCATGTTCTCCATGTTCCCCTCCATGTTCTCCATGTTCCCCTCCATGTTCTCCATGTTCTCCATGTTCCCCTCCATGTTCTCCATGTTCTCCTCCCTGTTCTCCATGTTCTCCATGTTCCCCTCCATGTTCTCCATGTTCTCTATGTTCCCCTCCATGTTCCCCTCCATGTTCTCCATGTTCCCCTCCATGTTCTCCATGTTCTCCATGTTCCCCTCCATGTTCTCCATGTTCCCCTCCATGTTCTCCATGTTCCCCTCCATGTTCTCCATGTTCTCCATGTTCCCCTCCATGTTCTCCATGTTCCCCTCCATGTTCTCCATGTTCTCCATGTTCCCCTCCATGTTCTCCATGTTCCCCTCCATATTCTCCATGTTCTCCTCCATGTTCTCCATGTTCTCCATGTTCCCCTCCATGTTCCCCTCCATGTTCCCCTCCATGTTCCCCTCCATGTTCTCCATGTTCTCCTCCATGTTCTCCTCCATGTTCTCCTCCATGTTCTCCATGTTCTCCATGTTCCCCTCCATGTTCCCCTCCATGTTCTCCATGTTCTCCTCCATGTTCTCCATGTTCTCCATGTTCTCCTCCATGTTCTCCTCCATGTTCCCCTCCATGTTCTCCATGTTCTCCTCCATGTTCTCCATGTTCCCCTCAATGTTCTCCATGTTCCCCTCCATGTTCTCCATGTTCTCCATGTTCCCCTCCATGTTCTCCTCCATGTTCTCCTCCATGTTCTCCTCCATGTTCTCCATGTTCTCCATGTTCCCCTCCATGTTCCCCTCCATGTTCTCCATGTTCTCCTCCATGTTCTCCATGTTCCCCTCCATGTTCTCCTCCATGTTCTCCATGTTCCCCTCCATGTTCTCCTCCATGTTCTCCATGTTCGCCTCCATGTTCTCCTCCATGTTCTCCTCCATGTTCTCCTCCATGTTCTCCTCCATGTTCTCCATGTTCTCCTCCATGTTCTCCTCCATGTTCTCCATGTTCCCCTCCATGTTCCCCTCCATGATCTCCATGTTCTCCATGTTCCCCTCCATGTTCTCCATGTTCCCCTCCATGTTCTCCATGTTCCCCTCCATGTTCTCCATGTTCCCCTCCATGTTCCCCTCCATGTTCCCCTCCATGTTCTCCATGTTCTCCTCCATGTTCTCCTCCATGTTCTCCATGTTCTCCTCCATGTTCTCCTCCATGTTCTCCATGTTCCCCTCCATGTTCTCCTCCATGTTCTCCATGTTCCCCTCCATGTTCTCTATGTTCCCCTCCATGTTCTCCTCCATGTTCTCCTCCATGTTCTCCATGTTCCCCTCCATGTTCCCCTCCATGATCTCCATGTTCTCCATGTTCTCCATGTTCCCCTCCATGTTCTCCATGTTCTCCTCCATGTTCTCCATGTTCCCCTCCATGTTCTCCATGTTCCCCTCCATGTTCTCCTCCATGTTCCCCTCCATGTTCTCCTCCATGTTCTCCATGTTCCCCTCCATGTTCTCCTCCATGTTCTCCATGTTCCCCTCCATGTTCTCTATGTTCCCCTCCATGTTCTCCTCCATGTTCTCCATGTTCCCCTCCATGTTCTCCTCCATGTTCTCCATGTTCTCCTCCATGTTCTCCTCCATGTTCTCCATGTTCCCCTCCATGTTCTCCATGTTCCCCTCCATGTTCCCCTCCATGTTCCCCTCCATGTTCTCCTCCATGTTCTCCATGTTCTCCATGTTCCCCTCCACGTTCTCCATGTTCTCCATGTTCCCCTCCATGTTCTCCATGTTCCCCTCCATGTTCTCCATGTTCCCCATGTTCCCCTCCACGTTCTCCATGTTCTCCATGTTCCCCTCCATGTTCTCCATGTTCCCCTCCATGTTCTCCATGTTCCCCTCCATGTTCCCCTCCATGTTCTCCATGTTCTCCTCCATGTTCTCCTCCATGTTCTCCATGTTCTCCATGTTCTCCTCCATGTTCCCCTCCATGTTCTCCATGTTCTCCTCCATGTCCTCCATGTTCTCCATGTTCCCCTCCATGTTCTCCATGTTCCCCTCCATGTTCTCCATGTTCCCCTCCATGTTCTCCATGTTCTCCATGTTCTCCTCCATGTTCTCCTCCATGTTCTCCATGTTTTCCATGTTCTCCATGTTCCCCTCCATGTTCTCCATGTTCCCCTCCATGTTCTCCATGTTCTCCATGTTCCCCTCCATGTTCTCCATGTTCTCCATGTTCTCCTCCATGTTCTCCATGTTTTCCATGTTCTCCATGTTCCCCTCCATGTTCTCCATGTTCTCCTCCATGTTCCCCTCCATGTTCTCCATGTTCTCCATGTTCCCCTCCATGTTCTCCATGTTCCCCTCCATGTTCCCCTCCATGTTCTCCTCCATGTTCTCCTCCATGTTCTCCATGTTCCCCTCCATGTTCTCCTCCATGTTCCCCTCCATGTTCCCCTCCATGTTCTCCTCCATGTTCCCCTCCATGTTCCCCTCCATGTTCTCCTCCATGTTCCCCTCCATGTCCTCCATGTTCCCCTCCATGTTCTCCATGTTCTCCTCCATGTTCTCCTCCATGTTCCCCTCCATGTCCTCCATGTTCCCCTCCATGTCCTCCATGTTCCCCTCCATGTTCTCCATGTTCTCCTCCATGTTCTCCATGTCCTCCTCCATGTCCTCCTCCATGTCCTCCTCCATGTTCTCCTCCATGTTCCCCTCCATGTCCTCCATGTTCCCCTCCATGTCCTCCTCCATGTTCTCCTCCATGTTCTCCTCCATGTCCTCCATGTTCTCCATGTCCCCCTCCATGTTCCCCTCCATGTCTTCCATGTCCTCCATGTTCTCCATGTCCTCCATGTTCTCCTCTCCTTCAGAGACATCCTCTCACGTTAGAGACGTCCTCTCTTCATGTTGTTCTCTCCTTCAGAGACGTCCTCTCTTCATGTTGTCCTCCATGTTCTCCTCTCCTTCAGAGACGTCCTCTCTTCATGTTGTCCTCCATGTTCTCCTCTCCTTCAGAGACGTCCTCTCTTCATGTTGTCCTCCATGTTCTCCTCTCCTTCAGCGATGTCCCTGAAGAGACGTCCTCTTCGAGCCCCAACAGAACAAGCTACTGCCCGCAGGGCATCGTTCTGCAGGGGAGACACTTCCAGCACGCCCAGATGCCCTCTGGGGGACGGAGACCAGGCCAGAGGTGAGTCCTCTCATACGTCCTTATGTCTCTCTCATCACACAGTATGTCCTTATGTCTCTCTCATCACACAGTATGTCCTTATGTCTCTCTCATCACACAGTATGTCCTTATGTCTCTCTCATCACACAGTATGTCCTTATGTCTCTCATCACACAGTATGTCCTTATGTCTCTCTCATCACACAGTATGTCCTTATGTCTCTCTCATCACACAGTATGTCCTTATGTCTCTCTCATCACACAGTATGTCCTTATGTCTCTCATCACACAGTATGTCCTTATGTCTCTCTCATCACACAGTATGTCCTTATGTCTCTCTCATCACACAGTATGTCCTTATGTCTCTCATCACACAGTATGTCCTTATGTCTCTCTCATCACACAGTATGTCCTTATGTCTCTCATCACACAGTATGTCCTTATGTCTCTCTCATCACACAGTATGTCCTTATGTCTCTCTCATCACACAGTATGTCCTTATGTCTCTCTCATCACACAGTATGTCCTTATGTCTCTCTCATCACACAGTATGTCCTTATGTCTCTCTCATCACACAGTATGTCCTCATGTCTCTCATCACACAGTATGTCCTTATGTCTCTCATCACACAGTATGTCCTTATGTCTCTCATCACACAGTATGTCCTTATGTCTCTCTCATCACACAGTATGTCCTTATGTCTCTCTCATCACACAGTATGTCCTTATGTCTCTCTCATCACACAGTATGTCCTTATGTCTCTCTCATCACACAGTATGTCCTTATGTCTCTCATCACACAGTATGTCCTTATGTCTCTCATCACACAGTATGTCCTTATGTCTCTCACATCACACAGTATGTCCTTATGTCTCTCTCATCACACAGTATGTCCTTATGTCTCTCTCATCACACAGTATGTCCTTATGTCTCTCATCACACAGTATGTCCTTATGTCTCTCTCATCACACAGTATGTCCTTATGTCTGTCATCACACAGTATGTCCTTATGTCTCTCTCATCACACAGTATGTCCTTATGTCTCTCATCACACAGTATGTCCTTATGTCTCTCTCATCACACAGTATGTCCTTATGTCTCTCTCATCACACAGTATGTCCTTATGTCTCTCATCACACAGTATGTCCTTATGTCTCTCTCATCACACAGTATGTCCTTATGTCTCTCATCACACAGTATGTCCTTATGTCTGTCATCACACAGTATGTCCTTATGTCTGTCATCACACAGTATGTCCTTATGTCTCTCTCATCACACAGTATGTCCTTATGTCTCTCATCACACAGTATGTCCTTATGTCTCTCTCATCACACAGTATGTCCTTATGTCTCTCATCACACAGTATATACGTCCTTATGTCTCTCTCATCACACAGTATGTCCTTATGTCTCTCTCATCACACAGTATGTCCTCATGTCTCTCATCACACAGTATGTCCTTATGTCTCTCTCATCACACAGTATGTCCTTATGTCTCTCTCATCACACAGTATGTCCTTATGTCTCTCATCACACAGTATGTCCTTATGTCTCTCTCATCACACAGTATGTCCTTATGTCTGTCATCACACAGTATGTCCTTATGTCTCTCTCATCACACAGTATGTCCTTATGTCTCTCATCACACAGTATGTCCTTATGTCTCTCTCATCACACAGTATGTCCTTATGTCTCTCTCATCACACAGTATGTCCTTATGTCTCTCATCACACAGTATGTCCTTATGTCTCTCTCATCACACAGTATGTCCTTATGTCTCTCATCACACAGTATGTCCTTATGTCTCTCTCATCACACAGTATGTCCTTATGTCTGTCATCACACAGTATGTCCTTATGTCTCTCTCATCACACAGTATGTCCTTATGTCTCTCATCACACAGTATGTCCTTATGTCTCTCTCATCACACAGTATGTCCTCATGTCTCTCATCACACAGTATGTCCTTATGTCTCTCTCATCACACAGTATGTCCTTATGTCTCTCTCATCACACAGTATGTCCTTATGTCTCTCTCATCACACAGTATGTCCTTATGTCTCTCTCATCACACAGTATGTCCTTATGTCTCTCATCACACAGTATGTCCTTATGTCTCTCATCACACAGTATATACGTCCTTATGTCTCTCTCATCACACAGTATGTCCTTATGTCTCTCTCATCACACAGTATGTCCTCATGTCTCTCATCACACAGTATGTCCTTATGTCTCTCTCATCACACAGTATGTCCTTATGTCTCTCTCATCACACAGTATGTCCTTATGTCTCTCATCACACAGTATGTCCTTATGTCTCTCTCATCACACAGTATGTCCTTATGTCTGTCATCACACAGTATGTCCTTATGTCTCTCTCATCACACAGTATGTCCTTATGTCTCTCATCACACAGTATGTCCTTATGTCTCTCTCATCACACAGTATGTCCTTATGTCTCTCTCATCACACAGTATGTCCTTATGTCTCTCATCACACAGTATGTCCTTATGTCTCTCTCATCACACAGTATGTCCTTATGTCTCTCATCACACAGTATGTCCTTATGTCTCTCATCACACAGTATGTCCTTATGTCTCTCTCATCACACAGTATGTCCTTATGTCTCTCTCATCACACAGTATGTCCTTATGTCTCTCTCATCACACAGTACGTCCTTATGTCTCTCTCATCACACAGTATGTCCTTATGTCTCATCACACAGTATGTCCTCATGTCTCTCATCACACAGTATGTCCTTATGTCTCTCTCATCACACAGTATGTCCTTATGTCTCTCTCATCACACAGTATGTCCTTATGTCTCTCATCACACAGTATGTCATTATGTCTCTCTCATCACACAGTATGTCCTTATGTCTCATCACACAGTATGTCCTTATGTCTCTCTCATCACACAGTATGTCCTTATGTCTCTCATCACACAGTATGTCCTTATGTCTCTCATCACACAGTATGTCCTTATGTCTCTCATCACACAGTATGTCCTTATGTCTCTCTCATCACACAGTATGTCCTTATGTCTCTCATCACACAGTATGTCCTTATGTCTCTCTCATCACACAGTATGTCCTCATGTCTCTCTCATCACACAGTATGTCCTCATGTCTCTCATCACACAGTATGTCCTCATGTCTCTCTCATCACACAGTATGTCCTTATGTCTCTCTCATCACACAGTATGTCCTTATGTCTCTCATCACACAGTATGTCCTTATGTCTCTCTCATCACACAGTATGTCCTCATGTCTCTCATCACACAGTATGTCCTCATGTCTCTCTCATCACACAGTATGTCCTTATGTCTCTCTCATCACACAGTATGTCCTCATGTCTCTCTCATCACACAGTATGTCCTCATGTCTCTCTCATCACACAGTATGTCCTCATGTCTCTCTCATCACACAGTATGTCCTTATGTCTCTCTCATCACACAGTATGTCCTCATGTCTCTCTCATCACACAGTATGTCCTCATGTCTCTCTCATCACACAGTATGTCCTTATGTCTCTCTCATCACACAGTATGTCCTTATGTCTCTCATCACACAGTATGTCCTTATGTCTCTCATCACACAGTATGTCCTTATGTCTCTCTCATCACACAGTATGTCCTTATGTCTCTCATCACACAGTATGTCCTTATGTCTCTCTCATCACACAGTATGTCCTTATGTCTCTCTCATCACACAGTATGTCCTCATGTCTCTCTCATCACACAGTATGTCCTTATGTCTCTCTCATCACACAGTATGTCCTCATGTCTCTCTCATCACACAGTATGTCCTTATGTCTCTCTCATCACACAGTATGTCCTCATGTCTCTCTCATCACACAGTATGTCCTCATGTCTCTCATCACACAGTATGTCCTTATGTCTCTCATCACACAGTATGTCCTTATGTCTCTCTCATCACACAGTATGTCCTTATGTCTCTCACATCACACAGTATGTCCTTATGTCTCTCTCATCACACAGTATGTCCTTATGTCTCTCACATCACACAGTATGTCCTTATGTCTCTCTCATCACACAGTATGTCCTTATGTCTCTCTCATCACACAGTATGTCATGTCTCTCATCACACAGTATGTCCTTATGTCTCTCTCATCACACAGTATGTCCTTATGTCTCTCTCATCACACAGTATGTCCTCATGTCTCTCTCATCACACAGTATGTCCTCATGTCTCTCATCACACAGTATGTCCTTATGTCTCTCTCATCACACAGTATGTCCTTATGTCTCTCACATCACACAGTATGTCCTTATGTCTCTCTCATCACACAGTATGTCCTCATGTCTCTCTCATCACACAGTATGTCCTTATGTCTCTCTCATCACACAGTATGTCCTCATGTCTCTCTCATCACACAGTATGTCCTTATGTCTCTCATCACACAGTATGTCCTTATGTCTCTCATCACACAGTATGTCCTTATGTCTCTCTCATCACACAGTATGTCCTCATGTCTCTCTCATCACACAGTATGTCCTCATGTCTCTCTCATCACACAGTATGTCCTTATGTCTCTCATCACACAGTATGTCCTTATGTCTCTCTCATCACACAGTATGTCCTTATGTCTCTCACATCTTTAAGTGAATGGTAGACTTTAATAATATGAATTATTGAGACATCTCTATTCTTGATTTATTTTCACGCAGCCTTGATTTAAAGGAAAGGTAAGACTCTCGTACTCGGAGTATATCTTTAGACTCATTTCCCCCCCTTTGTCCCCTAAACATCATATATGTCCTGAGCTGTTTGTCCCTGCAGATACACCGTAAGACCTTCTGTTAACGTGTGGTTTCCTTTCCTTTCACGATAAGGCTTTTCTTCTGTAACATGCAGCTCACTCATGACTGTGACAGAACTCCACAAAGGAAGCATGCAGTTGAAACACCACCGTTTAGAGCAGGGGGGCCCACACCTTTCAGCTTGGGAGCTACTTTTAAAATGACCACGCCCAAAAGATCTACCTACAGGGCCGCCCCTGCCCAATCTGCGTCGCGAGCGCGAGGCGGGGTGCTAGTGGAGTAAACAGCGAATTAACTGTGGCGCGCTAACACTATTGCGCCGCTTAAGGGCACAATAGTGTGCCGTATTTGCGCTTCAGATGAGGAGGGGAGGCCCCCTCATAACTGCATGAACCCGTATGGCACAATACAACTCAGGGTGGCTGACCTGCACGTCAATCGAGTGGCAAATGCCACAGGAAGGATGGATGATAGGCTAACTTTAAAAAAAAATGCCATGCAATCTACCCACACTACCTTTGCGATCGACGTAATGGGCACCCCTGGTTTAGAGTGTACGTAGAGCCAGGAGCTTCCTCCACTGCTGCTATAGAGAGAGTACGTAGAGCCAGGAGCTTCCTCCACTGCTGCTATAGAGAGAGTACGTAGAGCCAGGAGCTTCCTCCACTGCTGCTATAGAGAGAGTACGTAGAGCAAGGAGCTTCTTCCACTGCTGCTATAGAGAGAGTACGTAGAGCCAGGAGCTTCCTCCACTGCTGCTATAGAGAGAGTACGTAGAGCCAGGAGCTTCCTCCACTGCTGCTATAGAGAGAGTACGTAGAGCCAGGAGCTTCCTCCACTGCTGCTATAGAGAGAGTACGTAGAGCCAGGAGCTTCCTCCACTGCTGCTATAGAGAGAGTACGTAGAGCCAGGAGCTTCCTCCACTGCTGCTATAGAGAGAGTACGTAGAGCCAGGAGCTTCCTCCACTGCTGCTATAGAGAGAGTACGTAGAGCCAGGAGCTTCCTCCACTGCTGCTATAGAGAGAGTACGTAGAGCCAGGAGCTTCCTCCACTGCTGCTATAGAGAGAGTACGTAGAGCCAGGAGCTTCCTCCACTGCTGCTATAGAGAGTGTACGTAGAGCCAGGAGCTTCCTCCACTGCTGCTCTAGAGAGAGTACGTAGAGCCAGGAGCTTCCTCCACTGCTGCTATAGAGAGTGTACGTAGAGCCAGGAGCTTCCTCCACTGCTGCTATAGAGAGAGTACGTAGAGCCAGGAGCTTCTTCCACTGCTGCTATAGAGAGAGTACGTAGAGCCAGGAGCTTCTTCCACTGCTGCTATAGAGAGAGTACGTAGGGCCAGGAGCTTCCTCCACTGCTGCTATAGAGAGAGTACGTAGAGCCAGGAGCTTCCTCCACTGCTGCTATAGAGAGAGTACGTAGAGCCAGGAGCTTCCTCCACTGCTGCTATAGAGAGAGTACGTAGAGCCAGGAGCTTCCTCCACTGCTGCTATAGAGAGAGTACGTAGAGCCAGGAGCTTCCTCCACTGCTGCTATAGAGAGAGTACGTAGAGCCAGGAGCTTCTTCCACTGCTGCTATAGAGAGAGTACGTAGAGCCAGGAGCTTCCTCCACTGCTGCTATAGAGAGAGTACGTAGAGCCAGGAGCTTCCTCCACTGCTGCTATAGAGAGAGTACGTAGAGCCAGGAGCTTCCTCCACTGCTGCTATAGAGAGAGTACGTAGAGCCAGGAGCTTCCTCCACTGCTGCTATAGAGAGAGTACGTAGAGCCAGGAGCTTCCTCCACTGCCGTCAAAGTGTTTTTCTGAAGCTCATTACATCTCTTTGGCTTTATCTCCATGTTTTCTGACCCTGAAGCCCACATTTCTTTTGAGAGATGTCAAGTCTTACTCCGTTTAATTCCACGAAGGCTTGTGCATATTTTTCCTATTTATTAAAATGTCTAATTTGAGTATAAACCCCTGGAGATGCAGCATGTCTTCTTCAAGGCATGCACGATAATCAAAGAAATGAACAGACATGTAAATGATATCAATAAACAATATATTCAATAATTCAAACATCTTGAAAGCTCCTGGAAGTGACGCTTTCCCCATCATCTTGCATCGAGCCAACGTCCTGGTTTTAATTCTGATTACTTGTTTGTACAACACCATGTTCACACAGAAGTTTCTCTGACCGTCTCCTCTATTGTCTCCTGCAGAAACGACTTCTCCACCTCACCGCAGGGGGTCGAAGTGGACAGCATCGTGCTCACCTGTCCAGAGATCGCAGGTACAATCAAACTCGTGTGTGTGTGTGTGTGTGTGTGTGTGTGTGTGTGTGTGTGTGTGTGTGTGTGTGTGTGTGTGTGTGTGTGTGTGTGTGTGTGTGTGTGTGTGTGTGTGTGTGTGTGTGTGTGTGTGTGTGTGTGTGTGTGTGTGTGTGTGTGTGTGTGTGTGAACCTCCTAATCGTTGTGTTGTTCCTCCTTTCAGACGAGGACCAGCTGTGTGTGAAGCGACGAGCTCTGCAGCAGAAGAGGAAACCACTCGATTTCCGCTCCTTCCCCTCGCCGGTCAAAGCAGCCGAGGTAAGGACTACATTACCCAGAAACCCCTCTGCTAAACACCTATAGATGAGAGCAACGCTACGGCACTTCCTGGTAAAATTAAGCCCACTTTCCGGTGAAAACAAAGCGTCAGCGCCAAGCGGGAAAATGCTGATTTTCCCGTAACATTTTAAAGTGATGCAAGAAAACAATATTTATATTTCTTCCATCTATCTAATGTGTTTGAATCCCCCTCTAGTCCAAGCCCCCCCTGCAGCTTCTTTCCCCCACGGTGTACCACACGGTGTGCATGAAGTGTAAAAAGCCCAGTGAGGACGTCAGCATGTGTGTGACCTGTGGCAGTGGAGCGGCGCTGCTTTCCTCCGTGACCCCGCGACCCCCCCTCAGGTCCTCCCCTGGACCAATCAGCTTACAGCAGAGCTTCTACAGACCCGCCTCCACCCTGAGGGGCTCCAGAGGATCGCTGCTGCCTCTGAGCAACAGTAACGGTCTCTCAGCCGGGGGCTCGGGGTACCAGGGAGCCAGAAACCCTCCCAAAGGGAAGAGGGCGGCGGCGGCACATCGGCACGAACTCAACGACCCCAGTGAGTTTTAAAGAAGTGGTGATGTTCAGGTGTATATCAGTATGTAGTGTCTCTACTTTAAAGAGTCCTCTCCTGCTGATGTTCAGGTGTATATCAGTATGTAGTGTCTCTACTTTAAAGAGTCCTCTCCTGCTGATGTTCAGGTGTATATCAGTATGTAGTGTCTCTACTTTAAAGAGTCCTCTCCTGCTGATGTTCAGGTGTATATCAGTATGTAGTGTCTCTACTTTAAAGAGTCCTCTCCTGCTGATGTTCAGGTGTATATCAGTATGTAGTGTCTCTACTTTAAAGAGTCCTCTCCTGCTGATGTTCAGGTGTATATCAGTATGTAGTGTCTCTATTTTAAAGAGTCCTCTCCTGTTGATGTTCAGGTGTATATCAGTATGTACTGTCTCTACTTTAAAGAGTCCTCTCCTGCTGATATTCAGGTGTATATCAGTATGTAGTGTCTCTACTTTAAAGAGTCCTCTCCTGCTGATGTTCAGGTGTATATCAGTATGTACTGTCTCTACTTTAAAGAGTCCTCTCCTGCTGATGTTCAGGTGTATATCAGTATGTAGTGTCTCTACTTTAAAGAGTCCTCTCCTGCTGATGTTCAGGTGTATATCAGTATGTAGTGTCTCTACTTTAAAGAGTCCTCTCCTGCTGATGTTCAGGTGTATATCAGTATGTAGTGTCTCTACTTTAAAGAGTCCTCTCCAGCTGATGTTCAGGTGTATATCAGTATGTAGTGTCTCTACTTTAAAGAGTCCTCTCTTGCTGATGTTCAGGTGTATATCAGTATGTAGTGTCTCTACTTTAAAGAGTCCTCTCCTGCTGATGTTCAGGTGTATATCAGTATGTAGTGTCTCTACTTTAAAGAGTCCTCTCCTGCTGATGTTCAGGTGTATATCAGTATGTAGTGTCTCTACTTTAAAGAGTGCTCTTTCCTCCACAGTTGTTCTGTCCAGTGATGAAGAGGAGGAGGCTGATAATGCCAGTACAGGAAGTGTGAGCCGATTGGACAGCGTTTCTCCTCGCCCCGCTGACTCCGCCCACTCCTCTCCGGCGCCCTCTGGTGGTCGAGTGGAGGCGGCGGTGAAAAGTGCCGGAGAGGAGGAGGAAATCAACGGCGACTTTTTTGAAGACGTCAACATGAAGATCACGATACCGAGAAGATCCCGGATGAAAGACCAGGTGAGGAGCGGAGAGATTAGGAAGCTCGGGATTTAAATATAATTTATCTAATTTAAATATAAGAAATGTAAGTGTTCTTTTATTCTTACTGAAAGTCATTTATTTTTATGAATTTATTTATTTATTACTTAAATGATTGTTATATATACATGTATATAAAATAATAATTAGAAACAAAGTATTTATTTAATTTATCGTTATTAGTTTTAGTCACATTTTAGTCCTTTTTATCCTTCATAGTTTTTGGCTAGTTTTAGTCGACGACAACTCAAAACGTTTTAGTCGATGAAAAATCATTACATTTTATTCAACTTTTAGTCAAAATGTTTCCTCTCTTTAAACTAATTCAGTTAGGCAAGTGTTGAAATTCGTAAAGCAACATTTCACTCTCTTAACACTTTAGTTGTGTAATATCTAGGGACGGGTATCGTTAAGGTTTTTAACGGTACTACTGCTCTTAAAAATCTGTGTGCATGCCGCTGCAGCGTGTCTGTGAGGCCCCGCCCCCCGCACACAGAGAGAGAGTGAGGCCCCGCCTCCCACACACAGAGCGAGAGTGAGGCCCCGCCTCCCGCACACAGAGAGAGATAAAGAGCGAGAGAGGCCCCGCCTTCCGCACACAGAGAGAGAGTGAGGCCCCGCCTTCCGCACACAGAGAGAGCGTGAGGCCCCACCTCCCGCACACAGAGAGAGATAAAGAGCAAGAGAGGCCCCGCCTTCGGCACACAGAGAGAGAGTGAGGCCCCGCCCCCCGCACACAGACGACACACAGGGAGACAGAGTGAGGGCCGGCCCCCCGCACACAGAGAGAGAGAGAAACAGAGAGAGTGAGGCCCCGCCCCCTGCACACAGAGAAAGAGTGAGGCCCGGCCCCCCGCACACAGAGAGAGAGAGAAACAGAGAGAGTGAGGCCCCGCCCCCTGCACACAGAGAAAGAGTGAGGCCCGGCCCCCTGCACACAGAGAGAGAGAGAAACAGAGAGAGTGAGGCCCCGCCCCCTGCACACAGAGAAAGAGTGAGGCCCGGCCCCCCGCACACAGAGAGAGAGAGAAACAGAGAGAGTGAGGCCCCGCCCCCTGCACACAGAGAAAGAGTGAGGCCCGGCCCCCCCCACACAGAGAGAAAGAGAAACAGAGAGACAGAGAGGCCGGCCCCCCGCACAAAGAGAGACAGAGTGAGGCCCCGCCCCCCGCACACAGAGAGACAGAGTGAGGCCCCGCCCCCCCGCACACACAGAGAGAGAGAGAGAGAGAAACAGAGAGACAGAGAGGCCCCGCCCCCCGCACACAGACCAGACACAGGGAGATCGCTCTTCTGTAGTGAAGAGAGCGGAAATAATGATATTGCAAGTTAGAAACGTAAGATGCATTTTGACAGACAAGACGGACACTTGGGGGAAATACCCTGCATTTTGAATGTCCGTTAGTCCACCATTAACACCTTAGTCCCGTCTCGTCAACGAAACTAAATATACATTTCTTCATAGTTTTTATTATCAAGTATCTATTTTCAGCTCGTCTCGTCTTAGTCGTGTAAAAAAAGGTAGACAAAATTAACACACACACACCCCCCCCCCCCCCTCTCTAATGTTTACATTTAATTATTTTTTGTTGCAGTTTGGGAACCAACCCCCTGAGCAGTCTTCCCCGAGGACGAAGAAACCCAAACTCTCTCCTGATACATGTGACAGCCTCATCCTGGAGTGTCGCAGCGTGCGGATAGGAACTCTGCGCCGCATGGTGACCAAGCCCGTCGTCGTGAGTAATCCCATTACTTTTTAAATATTTCCTCCAGACTCTGCTCAGCCTAATCTGGGCCAGGGGTGTCCAAACTTTTGTTTCACCGATGGCCTCATACAGAAAAACATACGAAGGGCTGGGCCGCTCACTAGAGGTATATCGCCTCATAGGTTCAGTTGGTAAAGTCAATCCAATGGAGGGAAATGATGCTTGATACTTGAGAATGCTTTTAGAAAAAATCATCACAGGTCTCCAGAGGTAGTGCTGCGTACCGGTACGCCGAAACGGTACTGGACTTGTAAAAAGTTTCGGTTCAAGTCCGGTTAAAACCGGAACGTCGGGAACCGGTACTTACGTATATTCTCCTTTTTGTTCTAAACCATCTAAAACCTTCCATAGATCGAGAAATTTGCGCTGAGAAAAGATGAAAAACATTGTTTTGGCTTCTGATATGGCGGCCATTACTGAACTCACGAAGTCTCGCAAAATATCGCAACTGCTCGCGAGATCTGTGTGACGTCAAGGGAAGCTGGCTTAGACATAGTGGACACTGAAAGCGTGGGATGCTGGTTGCCATATTTGGTAGTGTTGCTAAGCTAACTCCTTTGTATGTATGGTGATATAGTGTCTGCCGAAAGAGCAGCACTTCACCCAGACAATGTCAATATGCTGTTGTTCTTGAACAAGAACACATAGACTTGTACTCTTGCATATTGAGTCTTGTATGTACATCACTATGTATGTAGTTGTGTTGTGTAGTTAGTAACACATGTAGAGTTCTAGAAAAGACATGGTGTAGACACAAGTTGGAAGGGGGCACAATAAACCTGACGAGTTTGAATTTGAGTTGATTATGAGTTTATTTTCAATTGATAATTAGCTCACAATAAGTTCACTTTAGTTACTCACACAACTTGACACAAGTCCGGACTTATAAGTCCGGACCTGAACCTGAACCTCTGGACTTGAGTCCGGACCTGAACCTGAATGTGAGTCCAGGTACACAGCACTATCCAGAGGGTTTACTTTATTTTGTTAGCAGCTCATTCCTTAAAACAGAAACTTCAGACTGATTATAATACAAGGAAATAGAGCGGGGCAGGGAGGACGTTTCACCCTGAAGGAAGCTGCTGGTTCCCTCGATAAAAAGCTACGGGGTTCCTCCAGAGGATTTAGGAAAATAGCTGAAAATAAGGTCTGTGGAAACCTGTTTGATAAATGTTTGTTCAGCCGGATAATCTCCACATGTCTACTTTCATAATGTTCTAATCATGAATCTAACATCCAGAAGCTAAATGCTAACGTTATGCTATAAAGGAGCTACAGCCGAGTCCAGCAGCACGACTTCAACGTCACGCCAACTTCAGATCCATATTCAAACACACAGATTCTAGATGGAACGAGTTGAAGCGTTTGTTTGAACAGTCTGCAGGAGGCAGGGACTTGCTTTCAAGCAGAACAGAAACTAACTTAGAGGAGTGTTTACGTGTTCGGCGTAATGACGTACAACGACCTCCACGACTTCTGTAGTCCTATTCAGCCACTTGGTAACAACCATCGTTTCTCAGACACGTCCACTCTTCAGAAATCACCAGTGGGGTCACTGCTGATGATTTAATGTAGAACAAAACGTGATCCGTCTCTTCAACGTGTCTCAACCACACACCTTAGTTCAGATAGTTTCCTAAATCCTATGGAGAGATCCCATTGGCTCTGAGACCAGGGAACAGGAAGTGGAGAAAGGCTGACTCACTTCCTGGTTTCAGGACTCATTACGCCACCTCTCTATATGAAGGGTTTATTTCAAGGTTGTTATGGAAATAAGTTATTGGGCTTTTTTCTTATCAACTTAGATTTGTTAGAAAATATTTTCTAATTTATTTATTTCAAAAGTAGGCTTATGAATACGACTGTGTAATATATTTTTACATATATATTTAAGAAGTACAATATAAGACAAGCTCAAGTTTCATCTGTGGGCCGTTTTCCATTATACTTTTTAAAATTTGCTGATTGAATGGCCCGCGGGCCGCATTTGGCCCGCGGGCCGTAGTTTGGACACCCCTGATCTAGGCACCTTGAGATCCAATTCGATTACATTTTTTGATTTGATTTATTTCGAACGTGTAAAACAATTATACAAAAAAATAATAATGAAATGAAACATGAGAATTATACAAACTCAAGTAGTGTTAAAATGCATATACAAAAATATGACAGATTCTGAATTATATATAAACAAATTATCTAATTACACATCCGAAAAGGGGTGGGAAGAAGTTTACACTTATTTAGTCCCACCCAAAAACTAAATTATTAACATATATTTTTATATATATATTTTTTCCGTCCACATTAAGGAAGGGCTGGTCACACCGGCTTCCTGTCTGTCAAATAAGGAACTTAAAAGCCCTAATGATGGTTTAAACAGCACTTAATGGTTTATTTCTGCTCCACTATGAACCTTGCCCTACGGTTTTACGTCCTCAGAGTTAAACATGGAGAAGCAGCGTTCTGTGTTTTGTGTCCAAGTTAAAGTTTTATTAGTGGAATGAAAAATGACTTTTGTCTTTTCAGTTTTCCAACGACCAGATCCAGCTGGTGACTGAAGGTAGGAGAGAAGCAGCTTTTACTTTTCAGCTCTTTGACTGCATTATTCTGCAGCGGGACAAAGAAACTAATAATTAATTATATTACTTAATTGTTTAATACATTTCTAAGGTAAAAAAAATTGTTAAATCACAGTTTATTTTGACTCTTCTCTTAAGTATACACACAAACATTAACACAAATACAAAATAAACAATGTTATTAAATGTTATTTTTTGCGTGTGTGTGTGTGTGTGTGTGTGTGTGTGTGTGTGTGTGTGTGTGTGTGTGTGTGTGTGTGTGTGTGTGTGTGTGTGTGTGTGTGTGTGTGTGTGTGTGTGTGTGTGTGTGTGTGTGTGTGTGTGTGTGTGTGTGTGTGTGTGTGTGTGTGTGTGTGTGTGTGTGTGTGTGTGTGTGTGTGTGTGTGTGTGTGTGTGTGTGTGTGTGTGTTAATGCATGTGTTCCTGTGTGTGTGTTCAGGTCCGGGGTCTAACTCGGTGGAGAACGTGTATTTCCGAACGTCGGAGCTCATCAGCTGTGAGTGGTGCAAAATCCGGAAACTCCCTGTCCTTTTCTTCCAGACGACGGCAGACGAGTGTTATCGACTGCGATCACAACTGAACATGAACGAGGAAAAGATGGGGGAATGGTACGACTGTGCCGGAGACCGTGAGTACACAAATACACAAATACTGTGTAAATAATATACAGCTGTACACCTGTATGTGTTACCTCTGGATTAATGGTAGAGATAGATAGATAAATGTATCTATCATTAATCCAGAGATTGTGTGTGTGTGATCGTGATCGTGTGTGTGTGAGTGTGATCGTGTGTGTGTGTGTGTGTGTGTGAGTGTGTGTGTGTGTGTGTGTGTGTGTGTGTGTGTGTGTGATCGTGTGTGTGTATGAGCGAGGAGAAGGGGGGAAATGGTAAGAAGAAGAAGAACCTTTATTCATCCCCCCTCACCCTATATTTCTCTAGAAAAACCCCTGATTTTAGTAGAAAATCTGTGTTATAGTGACCTATTTATAATTAAAAGACACTTATGATACATTTCAACCTCACTTAGTTAATTAGTGTCCCTAAAGGCCCAGTCACAACGAGACGATTTTTCGGCGTCGATAGATGTCTGGCCGTCGATGAGCGTTGTGTCACCTTACTCAGATCGGTGTGTCTCGGTTTGTCTCGGTGTGTCTCGGTGTGTCCCGCACCGTCGTGGCTTTTCGGCCGTGCCGACACCTTCCGCCGCCGATTCAACATTTTGAATTGGGAGGCTGTCGGCCTAAGGCTGTCGGCAAATAAATCACTCTGATTGGCTGTTCAGCTAGCGAATCAGTGCTTGAGAAGCGAAACGGAAGTGAGGGACCCAAATAAGAAGGCAAATCTGAGATTCCATTGAACTCCAGCTCTCCTCACAGGTTGGGGAAAGCCCCGTGAGCTTCTGGCTGTAGAGTGAACATGGAACACGCTATTTGTATTTGTTTATATCACGCAGTCTGTTCTTCTTCTCTCGGTTATCACGCAGTCTGTCTTCCGGTTGTTGCCTCTTTTGAATGACGAATACACACTACCGCCGCCTGCTGGTAAGGAAAGTTATTGCAGCTCACGCATGCGCAGTTCGTACGTGCTTCTTGGCCGTCGGCTGAAGTCTTTGCGGTGTGTTCCAGTGACACACATGGCCAAGACGCAGAGACGTGAGGCGAGACAACAGTCGGGTCCGTCGGGGCGTGTCTTCTGGGGTCCACTTGGTTTGTCCGGGCCTTAAAATGTTCCCTGGTTTCCCTCAGAGTCGGACGAGAAGTTCATCGTCCTGATCTTCGAGAACGGCCTGGTGTCGAAGGAGCAGAACTTCCTGGACGAGATCCTGCGAGAGATCGGGAGGAAAAACAATCTCAGCGACTTCCCGTCAGATCTTCCCTTCGAGGAGGCCAACATCCGGCTGGTGAACTACAACAAGGCGTCCAAACAGAAGGAGGACAAGGTGCGTTCAGGGACACGTCACACGGGAAATAACCAAGATTTACAGGTTCAAACTACGATAGATAATGAATCAATTTATTTAAACAATAAACAGCTATATTTTTAATTACTAAATAACAAAACCCCTTATACAGTTACAACAAAGATAAAACACACCAAATAATATATATATTTAATTTTTCTTTGTGTAATATTTTGTTTTTTATTAAAGAGCAGATATAATAATACAGTGCTGTTCTTCCATTTTTAAAATATATATATGTTTTGTAAGTGAAATTAGTAATTTAATGTTTAAAAGTGTTATTTTAATTCCCCCCACTCTGCAGGAGAAGCCGATGCAAACCTCGCAGGGATCCCCTGTAACCGATGTAACGCCGCTGAGCCCGGTCGTCATGGCAACACGCACACGCATGTCTACCCGGCAACACAGCAGCTACTTCGATGACGAAGAGGAGGAAATGACCGACCTCCAGCACACCTTCTCCGGACCAATCATCAAGTGAGGGTTCACACGCTGCTGGAGTTTTATAAACTAATATCAAACTGTTTATACGGGAAATTAAACACTTTTGTTTGTGCTTGAGGTTAAAGTTAGTGGTCCAAAATGAATCAAAATAGTAGTTTTGTAGTCAAGACGACCTTCACCAAGACCAAGTAATGAGCAAGACGTTAGGGGGTCGAGACCAAGACTTTAAGAGGTCGAGACCAAGACTTTAAGAGGTCGAGACCAAGACTTTAAGAGGTCGAGACCAAGACTTTAAGAGGTCAAGACCAAGACTTTAAGGGGTCAACACTAAGACTTTAAGGGGTAGACACCAATACTTTAAGGGGTCAAGACCAAGCCTTTAAGGGGTCAAAACTAAGACTTTAAGGGGTAGACACCAATACTTTAAGAGGTCGAGACCAAGACTTTAAGGGGTAGACACCAATACTTTAAGAGGTCGAGACCAAGACTTTAAGGGGTCAACACTAAGACTTTAAGGGGTAGACACCAATACTTTAAGGGGTCAAGACCAAGCCTTTAAGGGGTCAAAACTAAGACTTTAAGGGGTAGACACCAATACTTTAAGAGGTCGAGACCAAGACTTTAAGGGGTAGACACCAATACTTTAAGAGGTCGAGACCAAGACTTTAAGGGGTCAACACTAAGACTTTAAGGGGTAGACACCAATACTTTAAGGGGTCAAGACCAAGACTTTAAGGGGTAGACACCAATACTTTAAGGGGTCAAGACCAAGAATTGAAGGGGTCGAGACCAAGACTTTAAGGGGTCGAGACCAAGACTTTAAGGGGCCGAGATCAAGACTTTAAGGGGTTGAGACCAAGACTTTAAGGGGTCGAGACCAAGACTTTAAGGGGTCGAGACCAAGACTTTAAGGGGTCGAGACCAAGACTTTAAGGGGTCGAGACCAAGACTTTAAGGGTCAACACTAAGACTTTAAGGGGTCGAGACCAAGACTTTAAGGGGTCAACACTAAGACTTTAAGGGGTAGACACCAATACTTTAAGGGGTAGAGATCAAGACTTTAAGAGGTCGAGACCAAGACTTTAAGGGGTAGACACCAAGACTTTAAGGGGTCGAGATCAAGACTTTAAGAGGTCGAGACCAAGACTTTAAGGGGTCGAGATAATGACTTTAAGAGGTCGAGACCAATACTTTAAGAGGTCGAGACCAAGACTTTAAGTGGTCAACACTAAGACTTTAAGGGGTAGACACCAATACTTTAAGGGGTCAAGACCAAGACTTTAAGAGGTTGAGACCAATACTTTAAGAGGTCGAGACCAAGACTTTAAGGGGTCGAGATCAAGACTTTAAGGGGTCGAGACCAAGACTTTAAGGGGTCGAGACCAACACTTTAAGAGGTCAAGACCAAGACTTTAAGAGGTCGAGACCAAGACTTTAAGAGGTCAAGACCAAGACTTTAAGGGGTCAACACTAAGACTTTAAGGGGTAGACACCAATACTTTAAGGGGTCAAGACCAAGCCTTTAAGGGGTCAACACTAAGACTTTAAGGGGTAGACACCAATACTTTAAGGGGTCAAGACCAAGACTTTAAGGGGTAGACACCAATACTTTAAGGGGTCAAGACCAAGAATTTAAGGGGTCGAGACCAAGACTTTAAGGGGTCGAGACCAAGACTTTAAGAGGTCGAGACCAAGACTTTAAGAGGTCGAGACCAAGACTTTAAGGGGCCGAGATCAAGACTTTAAGGGGTTGAGACCAAGACTTTAAGGGGTCAAGACCAAGACTTTAAGGGGTCGAGACCAAGACTTTAAGGGGTCGAGACCAAGACTTTAAGGGTCAACACTAAGACTTTAAGGGGTCGAGACCAAGACTTTAAGGGGTCAACACTAAGACTTTAAGGGGTAGACACCAAGACTTTAAGGGGTAGAGATCAAGACTTTAAGAGGTCGAGACCAAGACTTTAAGGGGTAGACACCAAGACTTTAAGGGGTCGAGATCAAGACTTTAAGAGGTCGAGACCAAGACTTTAAGGGGTCGAGATAATGACTTTAAGAGGTCGAGACCAATACTTTAAGAGGTCGAGACCAAGACTTTAAGTGGTCAACACTAAGACTTTAAGGGGTAGACACCAATACTTTAAGGGGTCAAGACCAAGACTTTAAGAGGTCGAGACCAATACTTTAAGAGGTCGAGACCAAGACTTTAAGGGGTCGAGATCAAGACTTTAAGGGGTCGAGACCAAGACTTTAAGGGGTCAAGACCAACACTTTAAGAGGTCAAGACCAAGACTTTAAGAGGTCGAGACCAAGACTTTAAGAGGTCGAGACCAAGACTTTAAGGGGCCGAGATCAAGACTTTTAAGGGGTTGAGACCAAGACTTTAAGGGGTCAAGACCAAGACTTTAAGGGGTCGAGACCAAGACTTTAAGGGGTCGAGACCAAGACTTTAAGGGGTCGAGACCAAGACTTTAAGGGGTAGACACCAAAACTTTAAGGGGTCGAGACCAAGACTTTAAGGGTCAACACTAAGACTTTAAGGGGTCGAGACCAAGACTTTAAGGGGTCAAGACCAAGACTTTAAGGGGTCGAGACCAAGACTTTAAGGGGTCGAGACCAAGACTTTAAGGGGTCAACACTAAGACTTTAAGGGGTAGACACCAAAACTTGAAGGGGTCGAAACCAAGACTTTAAGGGTCAACACTAAGACTTTAAGGGGTCGAGACCAAGACTTTAAGGGGTCAACACTAAGACTTTAAGGGGTAGACACCAATACTTTAAGGGGTCAAGACCAAGCCTTTAAGGGGTCAAAACTAAGACTTTAAGGGGTAGACACCAATACTTTAAGAGGTCGAGACCAAGACTTTAAGGGGTCAACACTAAGACTTTAAGGGGTAGACACCAATACTTTAAGGGGTCAAGACCAAGACTTTAAGGGGTAGACACCAATACTTTAAGGGGTCAAGACCAAGAATTTAAGGGGTCGAGACCAAGACTTTAAGGGGTCGAGACCAAGACTTTAAGGGGTCGAGACCAAGACTTTAAGGGGTCAACACTAAGACTTTAAGGGGTAGACACCAAAACTTGAAGGGGTCGAAACCAAGACTTTAAGGGTCAACACTAAGACTTTAAGGGGTCGAGACCAAGACTTTAAGGGGTCAACACTAAGACTTTAAGGGGTAGACACCAATACTTTAAGGGGTCAAGACCAAGCCTTTAAGGGGTCAAAACTAAGACTTTAAGGGGTAGACACCAATACTTTAAGAGGTCGAGACCAAGACTTTAAGGGGTCAACACTAAGACTTTAAGGGGTAGACACCAATACTTTAAGGGGTCAAGACCAAGACTTTAAGAGGTCGAGACCAAGACTTTAAGGGGCCGAGATCAAGACTTTAAGGGGATGAGACCAAGACTTTAAGGGGTCAAGACCAAGACTTTAAGGGGTCGAGACCAAGACTTTAAGGGGTCGAGACCAAGACTTTAAGGGTCAACACTAAGACTTTAAGGGGTCGAGACCAAGACTTTAAGGGGTCAACACTAAGACTTTAAGGGGTAGACACCAAGACTTTAAGGGGTAGAGATCAAGACTTTAAGAGGTCGAGACCAAGACTTTAAGGGGTAGACACCAAGACTTTAAGGGGTCGAGATCAAGACTTTAAGAGGTCGAGACCAAGACTTTAAGGGGTCGAGATAATGACTTTAAGAGGTCGAGACCAATACTTTAAGAGGTCGAGACCAAGACTTTAAGTGGTCAACACTAAGACTTTAAGGGGTAGACACCAATACTTTAAGGGGTCAAGACCAAGACTTTAAGAGGTCGAGACCAATACTTTAAGAGGTCGAGACCAAGACTTTAAGGGGTCGAGACCAAGACTTTAAGGGGTCGAGACCAAGACTTTAAGAGGTCGAGACCAAGACTTTAAGAGGTCGAGACCAAGACTTTAAGGGGCCGAGATCAAGACTTTTAAGGGGTTGAGACCAAGACTTTAAGGGGTCAAGACCAAGACTTTAAGGGGTCGAGACCAAGACTTTAAGGGGTCGAGACCAAGACTTTAAGGGGTCGAGACCAAGACTTTAAGGGGTAGACACCAAAACTTTAAGGGGTCGAGACCAAGACTTTAAGGGTCAACACTAAGACTTTAAGGGGTCGAGACCAAGACTTTAAGGGGTCAAGACCAAGACTTTAAGGGGTCGAGACCAAGACTTTAAGGGGTCGAGACCAAGACTTTAAGGGGTCAACACTAAGACTTTAAGGGGTAGACACCAAAACTTGAAGGGGTCGAAACCAAGACTTTAAGGGTCAACACTAAGACTTTAAGGGGTCGAGACCAAGACCTTAAGGGGTCAACACTAAGACTTTAAGGGGTAGACACCAATACTTTAAGGGGTCAAGACCAATACTTTAAGGGGTCGAGACCAAGACTTTAAGGGGTCGAGATAATGACTTTAAGAGGTCGAGACCAAGACTTTAAGGGGTCGAGACCAAGACTTTAAGAGGTCGAGACCAAGACTTTAAGAGGTCGAGACCAAGACTTTAAGGGGTCAACACTAAGACTTTAAGGGGTAGACACCAATACTTTAAGGGGTCAAGACCAATACTTTAAGGGGTCGAGACCAAGACTTTAAGGGGTCGAGATAATGACTTTAAGAGGTCGAGACCAAGACTTTAAGGGGTCGAGACCAAGACTTTAAGAGGTCGAGACCAAGACTTTAAGGGGTCGAGACCAATACTTTAAGAGGCCAAAACCCCTTAAATCATAAAAAACTAGTTTTTAATGATTTAACAGCACATCATTTTTATGTCTTGGTCTTGACTTGTTCTCCAACTATTAAAGTCTTGCTCTTATCTTAAGATAACGTACATATTATCTTATCTTATCTTAAGACAAGACCTTAAGAGGTGGAGGAGTCCATTTCTGACCTTTTCAGGATCAAATATGGCAGTTTTAACCAGAAAATGTCAATATTTTTACTCTCTTTGTGTTAGACTTTGAAACATTTTGGGTCGATTTGGAAGATTAATGGGCTCTGCATCATTTGGATTGGACTGATTGCTTATTTATTTGAAAAACATTATCCACAGTTGAGGTAATATAGTTCATCTTGTGCTCTCTATATCCAATGGTTGAAACTCTACTCATGCCAATCAGTTTGTGGTCAAATGTAAGGATTTTGTTGTTTGGCATGAACAGCCATGATGTCACCTTACTGGATAATCAGTAATAATAATAATAAATTGTATTTCTAAAGCCTTTCTAAGCTAAAAAGCAATCCCAAAGTGCTACAGTAGGGCATACAATACATGCATTTAAACACTTAGTATTCTCTTTTTAATAAAATGTTTTGAGTCCCTTCTTAAAACACTGATTGACTGTCTCCATGTAATTACTCTGTTTAACGTTGTGTTCCAGATTAATGGTGTACCCCCCTCCTCCAGCAAAAGGAGGGATTTCCGTCACTAACGAAGACCTGCACTGCCTTAACGAGGGAGAATTCCTCAACGACGTTATCTTAGACTTTTATTTAAAGTGAGTAAAAAAGAAAGAAACCTTCCTTTGAATGATGTCAACGTTTTTTTGGTTTTTTATTTGCATTTTAAGAAATGATTCAGAAAGCATAAACACGCACGAAATAAACACATCTAGGTACATACATTAACTACTAAATAACAGTTGACAAAACCGAAATGAAAAATAAAAGAATAGACACAATTATAATACTCAGGTATACATTAATTGTCAATTCTTACGTCTTATGTTCCTTATAAATATTCATTATATTGTTCTATACTTTGCCCATTTTTCCACCTTTCCTCAAAGATATGCTTTTGGTTTCTAATCTAGTTGGTTATTCCATTGTGAGTTCAAGTTATTATCTTTTAGCCAATTCCTTGTAATTTGTTTAATGATCGCTATTCTTATCACCAAAATAGGTAGGAATCTTTTTATTTTTATTTACCAAATTCAATATTTAAGAAAAAAATTCAATATTTAAGAAAAATGTAAGTTCTTGGAAAAAGTCAAAATTCTGCAAAATTGGAGAAAAAAGTAAATTCTAAGGAAAATGTAAATTTTTGATGAAATTCAAAACTCTTGATAAAAGTTAATATTTAAGAAATAAGGTAAATTCTTGGAATATTCTGAGAAAAAATTAAATTCTAAGGAAAATGTAAAATGTTTTGAAGAAATTCAAAATTCTGGAAAAAAAATTAAATTCTGGGGAAAAAAGTCAATATTCAAGAAAAAAGTAAATTCTTGGAAAAATTCTGGGAAAATGTCCATTTTTTTTTAAAGAAATCTGTTTCTACTCCTTGTAATTTGTTTAATGATCGCTATTCTTATCTCCAGAAATAGGTAGGAATCTTTTTTTTGAATTTCCCCAGTGATAAAGTGAAAGCGTTGTTGTTGAGAGAAAGGCCAAAGATATCGGACATTTCTCTAAAAGCTGTTTCCACGAAGTCTCCCTAAACTGAATGATATGAAACGTTGAGTGATTCCTTTGTTCTGTCTGCGCCAGATATTTAGTTTTGGAGAGATTAAAAAAAGAGGACGCTCAGAGGATCCACGTCTTCAGCTCCTTCTTTTACAAAAGACTGAACCAGAGGGAGAGGAGGAACGCTCCGGAAACCAGCAACCTGCCGTGAGTCTCCACGGGAAATATCTGGAACTCATTTATTATAATTATTATCATTTATTCGTTAAAGTTATTTTAGACATAATGCAAAAGACATGAGGACATGCTTACAAAATGTTACTGTTGTTAAAATGTGTTCCAATAATTATTTTCTCTCCTGAACGTTATTATTATTTGTAGTATTATATTTATTACATAAACACTTCAGAAATCAATTATGCCTATACAGTAATTTTCATTTTCGCAAAACAATAACCAGTGTAAAATAAAATGGTGTTGATAATAATAGTAATAATAATAAGTATAATAATAATTTTTAAAAAGTATAGAAATACAGTGCAATAAATCAAATTAAATGGTAATAAAGTTCACTTCAAAAAAAAGAGTCTCCATTGTATGATTGGGGCTTTTACTGGGAAACGTTTTTTACGATTAAAAGCCAAAGACTTCAAACTAAAAACTCTTTACTTTCCAGAATCCACAAGAGGAAGCACAACAGGGTGAAGACGTGGACTCGGCACGTGGATCTCTTCCAGAAGGATTTCATCTTCGTTCCCATCAACGAGTCGTGAGTCTTCAGTTTCACAAAACCTCAGGATTATTGAAGTACCTCTACTACTTAAGTATCTGGAGAACTTCAACAATGTTCTTGCTCTCTCCAGAGCTCACTGGTACCTGGCGGTCATTTGCTTCCCGGGTCTGAACGGTCCTCTGTTCGATCAGAACCCTCAGAACACCGCCCCATCCAGCGCCCTCCAATCAGAGGAGAGCGTCCCGGACTCTGTGTCTCCTGATAGGCCGGAACCCTCCTCAGAACCTCTGTCTGTCCCCCAGGCCTCCAGAGAGGGAGCGACTGAAGGAGACCCTGCAACCCCCCCCACAGAACCACAATACACAAGTGAGTCCCGTCTGAACTGAGGACTTTTAAAGAGGCCCTCATTTTTTTTAAAGTATTTTGGGTCTTTACACAGAATATGATTTTTTCCCGCTTAGAATTAAAAATGTTTTCAGAATTTTTACTTGACTTTCTCAGAACTAAATTTCAATTCTGAGAAAAGGAATAAAATTCACAAATCACAAGAGGCATTCAATGTTGTAGTTTGTCTAAAGTTAACTACCGTTTCCTTGGTGGCTTTCTGCATCCACCTTGTTGTTCCTTTGTGGGGGTCGGGGTGCCCACTTGTGCAGCAGGATTAGGGAAGTCGGCAGTAGGCTTTCCATTAACAAAATGCTACAAAGATTAAAGCAAAATATAAATGAATGATTGCCTGTTGGCTTTCTTGTTTGTACTTTGACCACAGGTAGACTAATAACGGAGCCCAGCTGTTCAGACATTATTATGCATCAAGTGATATACATGGTCAAAACGACCGAGAAGCACACAGCTTACAGCTGTAGTCGTGTGACTTTAGCTAACGTTAGTTAGTGAAATTAGTTAATTAAATTAGTTAGTTAATTTGTGAATGTAATCTTTGCAAGCTAGCTAGCTACGTTAGCACGTATTTACCTTGGAGCAAACGTATTTGTGTTTGTTGATATTCGCCATATTCAGCTGGGCATGGGGCCTGCCGCATTTCTATATCCATCGCGGGTTTTGGGTTTAGGAAATGGGTAAAATATCACCCCCCCCCCCCCAATTCGCAATGAATTTGAACGCTAAGCTTGTCGGACTTCCACAGGGAGCCGCGCACGTGATCGAATATGATTGGACAACGGGCATTTAGGGGCGTGGCTTTGCAAAAGGTCAATTAAACTCTGTGAAAAAAGTCAGTTATAAGAGAAAAGTAAATTCTGTGAAAAGCTCAATTTTGAAAATTCTGATTGAAAAAAGTTGA
>NC_136906.1:81432119-81477119 GCF_949606895.1 Notothenia rossii | reverse complement strand
ACGCACCTGGAGGTGGAGGACTTCCCTCCCTTGTGTGGCTTGTAGTGTTGTTGTTGTTTAGTTTCTGGTATTTATTGTTGTTGTGTCTCAGGTACCTGGAGGTGGAGTGGGAGGTGCGTCAGGGCTCCTCTCGGTGTTTTGGGAAAGACGTGATGAAGGGCTCGAGCCCCCGAGTGCCTCAGCAGGACAACTTCAGCGACTGTGGGGTCTACGTCCTGCAGTACGTGGAGAGCTTCTTCCAGGTGAACGCACTCTCATTAAAACCTTTTTACTTAGAGTGGAAGGGAGCTTCCTCAAGGCAAGATGTGAGGAAAGGAAATTCTGAGAAATGTCAAAATGTTGAGAAATGTCAGTTACTTCTGACAAAAAAGTCAATTCTGACAAAAACACCTTTTTATTCTTTTAATCTCAGGCTGATTTTATTTCTCCAGGTTTCTTTTCTTTTTGACTACTTTCTTTGGTTTCCAAATTCTGAGGTAAAATGGATTCTGAGAAAAAAGTCAAAGTAAAAAAAAAAAACTAAAAAATCTTAAGGAATTTTTTTTGAGAAAATTGTGAGGAAAAAATCTGTTTCTAAAAAACAAGATTTCAGAGGAAATAATCTGAAAGAAAGTCTAAATTCTGAGTAGAAATGAATGTAAATCGAAAGATGTTCCGAACACAATATTTTAAACACGCCTATAAAATAATAAACGTTGTATTTTAAATCTCTTCCCGAACAGAACCCCATTCCTGTGGAGCTATTTCAGGGTCAGGTTCTGATCTTTCAAAAAAATACAATTTATGTGAAAGTTCAATTTTTTATCCTGAACTTTGAAAAAAAAAATGTTTTCAAAATACAAATAAGAATTTGGAATCCTTTTTCAGGTTGAATATTATTTTTGATTCAGTTCAGCAATTTTTTTGAATAAAATATTTATTTTCAGATTTCACTTTTATAAATATTTTGATATTTGAATCCTTATTTTTTTCAGTTGCAGATTTTTCGTTTCAAATTCAGATTCTAGCAGTTTATTGCTCTTATACCTCGATTGTTGCCACTCCGATGCTCAACAGCTCGCTTAACGGAACTTTGGTTTCCCACCAATCACGGGAGCATTGTGTGTAGAAAGTATTGAGTTATATTTCTTGCGCTACCTAACATCCATGAAGGCAACATGACAGAGGGAGGCCTGTCACTCAGGATGACAAACTACTCTTTGCTAAGCCCCGCCCCCCCAAGCAACATCAGGGCCAAAAGTCTGAAAGCGAAAAAAAACGATCTGAAGGTGAAAAAGATCTCAAAGTGAAAAACGATGTGAAACCTGAAAAAACAAGATTTGAAACTGAAAAAATAATTGTTTTGAATCTGAAAACAAAAAATCTGCAACTGCAAAAAATAAGGATCGTAATATCAAAATATGTATAAAATTGGAATCTGAAAATAAATATTTTATTTAAAACAATTGCTGAACTGAATCAAAATAATATTCATCCATCCTTGTATTTTTCAAAGTTCAGGATAAAAACTTGAACTTTCAAATAAATTGTATTTTTTTGAAAGATCAAAACTTGTGACCCTGAAATAGCTCCACACATCTCCAGGTTCCACCTGCCACATCTTTACTCTTCATGTTTACATAAATATATTATTTAATTCTCAAATGGAGGAACAAAACCCAATTTCCTCCTTTTTTAAAAGGCTTTTGAGTTTAAATCAACTCATTTCCCCTCAAAACTACTACTACTGTACTTCAACTACTTCTACTGTACTTCTACTACTACAACTACTACTACTGTACTTCTACTACTACAACTACTACTACTGTACTTCTACTACTACAACTACTACTACTGTACTTCTACTACTACAACTACTACTACTGTACTTCTATAACTACTACTACTATTACTACTACTACTACTACTACTACTACTACTGTACTTCTATAACTACTACTACTATTACTACTACTACTACTACTACTACTACTACTGCTACTGCTACTACTACTACTGTACTTCTATAACTACTACTACTACTACTACTACTACTACTACTACTACTGTACTTCTAAAACTACTACTACTACTGTACTTCTATAACTACTACTACTACTACTACTACTACTACTGTCTTTCTATAACTACTACTACTACTACTACTACTACTACTACTACTACTGTACTTCTAAAACTACTACTACTACTACTGTACTTCTACTACTACAACTACTACTACTACTATTACTATTACTACTACTACTACTACTACTACTACTACTACTACTACTACAACTGTACTTCTAAAACTACTACTACTACTACTACTATTATTACTTCTACAACTGATCACAGCAACACTCCAAACCTGCCTCTAAAATAATAAGCGTTATTTGACTCTCTTCCCCACAGAACCCCATCCCCAGCTTCCACCTGCCCGTGAACCTCTCCGACTGGTTTCCTCAGCAGCGAATGAGGACGAAGCGCGAGGAGATCAAACAGCTGATACTGAAGATCAAAGAGCGACAGGAAGTGGACAGAAAGGAAGTTTCAGCTTCGCCTCGTTGTCCTGAAGTTCCCGAAACCCCACAGACTCCAAATGGTCCTCCAAATGTACCCATCAGCCCCTAAAACACCCCCCTCTCCTGAGCTTTCCCCCCCCCAATTGTACGCTGCTAGTTTCCCCTCCTCCCCCTCCTCCTCCTCCTCGTAGCTCCCGTTTCCCACAGACATTAAACACACCTTTAACTTTGTACTGATTAAAAGATGACGTGTAAATACGCCGGAGTTTCTCCCGCTGCCTTTGTAATTCATGAAGTGGCCCGTTAACTTATGTTTTCATAGATCGCCTCGTTATTTTGTATTGCTTTCTAGCCGCGTTGAGGACGACGATGAAGAAGAGGAAGAAGATGGAATAAAAGTTGATTTGTTAGTGAGTTTGGAAACTGTTCTCAGAGCCATCTGCGTTTTCAGTGCTTGTTGTGTCTCTTCGATGTGGACTTGAAACATTTTCAGCATTAAAAGCAACTCCAGATGCAAAGAGCTCTGCCTTTAGCTCTTTATTGTGTGTGTGTGTGTGTGTGTGTGTGTGTGTGTGTGTGTGTGTGTGTGTGTGTGTGTGTGTGTGTGTGTGTGTGTGTGTGTGTGTGTGTGTGTGTGTGTGTGTGTGTGTGTGTGTGAGATTAAATTCACATTTCAGATTCATATTTTGTTCAGATGTCATTAAATAAATATTTTAAGAAGGCTCCAGAAGTCATCCCTAAAACATTGAAATTGAGATATTTTCAAAAAGATATTGCAATATTTATTGTGTGTGAAATATCATTGCATAAGTGTATTTTTTCTCCTGGGTTTGAAATGTTGCATTTCAGTAAACAGATCAAAAAAGTCATTAAATCCACATTTCAGATTAATATTTTTTAATCATGGTATAAATATTTTAAAAAAGCTCCAAAAGTCATCCCTACAATATGGTTCCGATATTGACATTGGCTATTTTCAAAAAATATTATAATATTTATATATAATTCATATTGAGTTCATGTGTAGGCAGTTTGTAGTTTAAATAAAAATAATTAAACGTTTTTCGTCGGTGAAGTGATTTTAAAGGCTTTAATTAATTATCTTTACCAATTAAAGGTGGGGTAGGTAATTTTGGAGAAACCAGCTCGAGTGCGCTAGAATTTGAAAAATCTGCCACTTCCTCACAGAGCCCCTCCCCCAACACACACGAACGCACACATGACCAATGAGGGCAGAGATCAGTTTGTGCACAGATGGAAGGCTGACAGGCAGGTAGGCCATCCAGTTACTTTAGCCGGCTCAGATGATTGGTCGTGCTTTTTACAGAACTACAGCTTCCACAGATGATATTTATTATGGATTTTTTGTCAAAGCACATTCAGTGTGTGTGTGTGTGTGTGTGTGTGTGTGTGTGTGTGTGTGTGTGTGTGTGTGTGTGTGTGTGTGTGTGTGTGTGTGTGTGTGTGTGTGTGTGTGTGTGTGTGTGTGTGTGTGTGTGTGTGTGTGTGTGTGTGTGTGTGTGTGTGTGTGTGTGTGTGTGTGTGTGTGTGTGTGTGTGTGTCACAGGAACCAATGGTTTCGAGTTGTTCAGAGACTCAATAAAAGGTTAAATGTTCAATCAATAAAAACAATACGGACATTGCAAATGCTTTTTTTAAATAACAAATATGATAGTATACATATATATATATATATAAATAAGAGATTGCATGTAAGGTATTTAAATATAACTAAATAAAGTAATAAAACCCTTTAAGTCCTGAACCCGGAGGCTCAACGTCTTCTTTCCCGAAAGTTTTGATTTGAATCTTAATTTTATCTCAAAAGGATTTACATTTAAAAGCCTATCAGGTGTTTTTAGGAATCGCTCTCAGGTGTTTTTAGGAAACGCTCTCAGGTGTTTTTAGGAAACGCTCTCAGGTGTTTTTAGGAAACGCTCTCAGGTGTTTTTATGAATCGCTCTCAGGTGTTTTTAGGACTCGCTCTCAGGTGTTTTTATGAATCGCTCTCAGGTGTTTTTAGGAAACGCTCTCAGGTGTTTTTAGGAAACGCTCTCAGGTGTTTTTAGGACTCGCTCTCAGGTGTTTTTATGAATCGCTCTCAGGTGTTTTTAGGAAACGCTCTCAGGTGTTTTTAGGAAACGCTCTCAGGTGTTTTTATGAATCGCTCTCAGGTGTTTTTAGGAATCGCTCTTGGATGGTTTTAAGAATCGCTCTCAGGTGTTTTGTTCCCGGACTCTAAAATAGTCACGAGTCTTGAATCGTGTTTTTGTGATCCCACTTAAGAGAATCCTTTCAATACTTTAATATTAATTAACATTTTTAATTAAGTTAATTGTGCTTTTGGCAGTGATTCACTTAAAGGGGACCTATCATGCAAAAGGCACTTTGTGATGTCTTTTATACATAAACATGTGTCCCCGGTGCGTCCGGGAACTCACGCAGCGTCAGAAAATAAAACCCTCTCTCTTTTCCTACGTACCCAAATCTTTTAAAAACGGGTGTACAACGAGCGGATACAGATTTCCATCCGCTGTGACGTCGGCGGAACCACATCAAGTTGCTATCAGAAACAATGCCTGACGTGTTTTGGACGTCTTTGTTTACATTAGCAAGCCTCGCTAACACTCAGAGCCAACCTGTACTGGAGAGCACATGTGTTTAAAAAGCAGGAAATAAAAAAAGAACTCACCTTGTGATAAACCTGAGAGAGAAAGAGCATTTGAGCTCCATACTGTTTAAGAAATAATCCTTGACGTGGTTTCGAACAGGATGGCGTTTTATCACAGCAGAATGTAACTTTATCTCCGGTAGAATTCTGATCAGGCATTAGCTCCGCCTCCTCTTCTTCTTTTTTTTCATGCTAAGGACCCAAGTTCCGCGTTTCTCTAACAGGGCTGCAAAAGAGGGGTTTGAGCAGTATGAGGCGTGGCTACAACGGGGGATCTGTTTGGGATTTTGAAAAAAAACCTTCACAGACATGTTTTGTAGTAGGTATGGTTCTACAATATATTTTTCCAATATAGCATGATAGGTCCCCTTTAAGTGGCAATTACCTCATTTTAAAATCGTCTTTGTGGCTTTTTTAAGGGTTTTTAACCACATCTCATGGTCTTCCTCGATGGGGGGAGTTGACATTAAATAGGTTTAGTGTTCCTGATAGGGTAAACCACAATAAATCCAATTCATTTGAGATATTTTGGACAATTAGGGAATGCCCATCTGTTGAAGATCAAAAAGGGGAGATTTTTTCGTCAATCAAGAGCTTTTTATGAATATGTTTTAAGCCCCTCGGATCGACGGAGATTAGCACCATTGTTGTCTTTGACATTATATCCGTTAATCCCTGACCTCCCCGAAGGTTTTACTGCTCAAAGTCAAACATGGTAACAATGAGAAGCTGTGGAGGAAATTCAACACAGAAGAAATGTAACTTGAAGGGCCAAAAAGTTCATTTACATTAAAAAAATATGAAGACAAAATCAAGTTAAATCAGGACTTAAAAGAAAAATGTCAGCAAAAATTAAACAAAAATTATAAAAATTAAAAAATTAAAAAGTTAATAATATTACAAAAGGGAATAAATAACAATAATATTAAAAAGTTAAATAAATTATAATATTAAAAAAGGGAATAAATAACAATTTTATTAAAAAGTTAAATAAATAATAATATTAAAATGTTGTATAAATAATAATATAAAGAATAACAATGCAAAAAATGTATATGATAATATAATACAAAAGCAAAGAAATGTACATGTATTATTTATAAATAGTTAAATAAATCAAAATAATATTTTTAAAATAATAATAAAAAATAAATAAAATGTGTTTTTAAATAATACATCTATGCTACGTTTTTAATAAATCAAATGGTACATATTATTTATAAATAGTTAAAAAAATCAATACATCATTTTAAATCCCGGACAGCGCCCCCTGCAGGTTCGCCCTATTTATACAGCGCGTGACGTCACGGGGCCGGTTTCCCAGGATCTCTGCGGGAGAAGGAGCTCTGCAGGGTGGGGGAAAAGAGAAGAGAAGAGAGGAGAGGAGACACCCAGGAGAACCGGAGATATACCGGGATAAAAACAATATTCATACCTGTAAACAAGTCCTGGGAGTTCACGCTCAAACGAGGTAGGAAACAACGACAGCCGTTTAGCATGCTCCGGTGTGCGAGGGGGGGAGAAATCATCCGTGATGTTAGCTTTTCAACATAGCAGGGAGGAAAACCGTCCACACACACCTGCTAAATCTCACACACACCTTACATTTGGTGGTTGTTTAGTTAAACTGCAACAGTAGCTAGTAATATTATCATTTTATAGTTTGATTCCTACGTTTCAATCTGCAATATGTGATGTTTCAAGCAATATAAATGGTGCTTGGATTGGTCGGCGCCAGACGTCCTTCAAACATATGTCAATTGAAAGATTTTGGAGGATTATAAGAGGAATGTATATAAGAATACATTAGGTAATATTTGTATTCAGAAGAAATCGTTGACGCGATACAATTCGGCATAAAGAAAATCCACTTTACCTCCTTTTATTCTATTGGGTTTCAACTTTTCCACCACACTCATCGGCGCTGCCATTGCTTCCAAAGGGTGGATTCTCATGAAAGAAAATGTAGACAAACAATGCTTAAAAGTTGCCTATTTGGAAAAATAATCATGATTGGTGGAATATTTATACGCCGAATTGAAGATAATTATCTCCTTAATCAGAACAAGTCATAATGAATTCATCATACTTTATATAAACAGCTGATAAACCACGCGATTCTTAATTTTGACGTTTTTTAAACGAGGTTTTGCTCGGCGTCTGAACAGCTACAGGCACGCGCACATCGAGCATTTGAGCCTTTTAGCATGAGCTTCATCACATCAAAGGGAGTTCAGAGGGAAGGGAGAAATCAGTGGTGCGAAAATGACATGAAGAGGCTGTGTTGTTGGAGAGCCAGTATGTCAGATATCACAATATGAGCATGGCTGCGGCCTGCAGACACACACACACACACACACACACACACACACACACACACACACACACACACACACACACACACACACACACACACACACACACACACACACACACACACACACACACACACACACACACACACACACACACACACACACACACCATGGGAAGCAGAATCAATGGCTTTTGCATAAGAAGAGAAGCTGAGGGTGGTGGCTTTGGCCATTGTGTTATATTAATGCGATGGTAGAATATGATGGGGCATCCTTTAGCAGTCTGTACACTGTGTGTTTTCATCTAGTGGTTACATAAGAGCTCTCTGTGCTTATTGTGTTTTCTCTGAGCTTGTTTTTATGCTAAAGCTGCTTTCAAATCACTCCTATGGACAAGTGTTTCTCCTGAAGTGTGTGAAATCTCACTCTATAACTGTAGAAAGCACATCCTGATGTCTTGTATTATGTCACCACGTTTTATTCATGGCTTACATGCAGTTTGTGGCATTAACCCATTCAAACATGTTCCATTGCTTCACTTCACAGGCCTCTCCAAAAGCTAACTCCTGACTACAGACCTTTCCTATTAACTGTAAAGGCACTTTATGATGTCTTAGTTGATGTCACCGCTCTCTATTCATAGACTTACATGCAGTTTGTGGCATTAACCCATTCAAACATACATTGTCCATATCTTTACTTCAGAGGCCTCTCCTAAAGCTGACTTCTGACAAACCTTTGACTTTTGCTCCCTCCGCACCACATCCTTGTTTTATGGCCGTACTGACATTAAAGGGACATTACGTGACGGCACAATGGTACTTATTGTGTCGGGGATCAAAGTCCTCTGCAGGAAGTGATCCTGCATATTTATTGGATTACTTGCACGCTGCTCACAGCCTTCAGGTTATGAACTTGATGTTAAAATAATAAGTTAGAAGTCTGAACATGTTTGCTATCTGGCTGCAGATACGTGACGCTTTGCATGCTGGGAAATGGCTGATATCCAAATGTCAGGATAAGCCGTTTAAATGCATCCTCAGCCATTTAACGTACACTTGTAAACAGGAGAAAGCTGACAGTAGATCTCCTCTGTAGGAAGCAGCTGCACGAGTGAGAGGGAACACGAGTGAAGGAACTCCTGGAACATCCTGGAAGAGTTTCCCGGATGTTCGATGGAGGGACATTTGATTTGTTTATCTGGGATGTTCACCTTTACTAGCATCCCAGAAACACACCGTCTAAATAAGCTCTTCAGACTTCTGCTTTGTGAGGAGTTGTGTTACTGTAGTGGGGTCAGATGACCTGAACATCAGCAGGAGAGAACTCTTTAAAGTAGAGACACTACATACTGATATATACCTGAACATCAGCAAGAGAGGACTCTTTAAAGTAGAGACACTACATACTGATATACACCTGAACATCAGCAGGAGAGGACTCTTTAAAGTAGAGACACTACATACTGATATACACCTGAACATCAGCAGGAGAGGACTCTTTAAAGTAGAGACACTACATACTGATATACACCTGAACATCAGCAGGAAAGGACTCTTTAAACTAGAGACACTGCATACTGATATACACCTGAACATCAGCAGGAGAGGACTCTTTAAAGTAGAGACACTACATACTGATATACACCTGAACATCAGCAGGAGAGGACTCTTTAAAGTAGAGACACTACATACTGATATACACCTGAACATCAGCAGGAGAGGACTCTTTAAAGTAGAGACACTACATTCTGATATATACCTGAACATCAGCAGGAGAGAACTCTTTAAAGTAGAGACACTACATTCTGATATACACCTGAACATCAGCAGGAGAGGACTCTTTAAAGTAGAGACACTACATACTGATATATACCTGAACATCAGCAGGAGAGGACTCTTTAAAGTAGAGACACTACATACTGATATACACCTGAACATCAGCAGGAGAGGACTCTTTAAAGTAGAGACACTACATACTGATATACACCTGAACATCAGCAGGAGAGGACTCTTTAAAGTAGAGACACTACATACTGATATACACCTGAACATCAGCAGGAGAGGACTCTTTAAAGTAGAGACAATACATATTGATATACACCTGAACATCAGCAGGAGAGGACTCTTTAAAGTAGAGACACTACATATTGATATGCACCTCAATATCAGCAGGAGAGGACTCTTTAAAGTAGAGACACTACATACTGATATACACCTGAACATCAGCAGGAGAGGACTCTTTAAAGTAGAGACACTACATACTGATATACACCTGAACATCAGCAGGAGAGGACTCTTTAAAGTAGAGACACTGCATACTGATATACACCTGAACATCAGCAGGAGAGGACTCTTTAAAGTAGAGACACTACATACTGATATACACCTGAACATCAGCAGGAGAGGACTGTTTTTAAAAGTACTCCAGATGTTCATATTATGATGATTTTAAACTTTGTTCTAAATCTCAGTATTTTTGTAAAGTCTCTCGAGGTCACAAACTGAAGCTCTGAGAAACGCCCTACAGCAGAAAGTGACATTGCGAGTTCATACATATCTGGTTTCTGACGGAGGTGTATTAGTGCTTTTGTAACGAAGGGAATTTGACCTGAATTAGTAAACGAGCAGACGAGTGAGGAACGGTGTCGATTTACCCTTTTTCTGCCGGCTGTTTTTAGTGATTCAGGCTTCAAAACGATGCACAGAGACTTAAATGTGTTTTTGTTGCAGGATTTCAAGAGAAAGAACAGGTTTTGTAAACAAAAGTCACGTGACTAAAGAGTGGAGTTTCTTGGAGAGTGAAAACAGAATCTGTCTCTTCTTCAACCTTCAAATCCCATCAAGCTTTGCATTTTCATAATAGTTTCCCACAGTTGACGTTATTTACTCTCATCTAGTAGTTGGTTGAGAAATAAATGGGTTGTGATTTCTTTAATCAGTGCTCTGAGGGATCTGTGATTCATAATTGATCTTACGTCTGATGTCGTCATTAGTTGCTGTGTTTTTAAGCAGACGAGGTTTTTCTCGCCTATTTCCCCCTAAATGTGACTCTGTCTAACGTCATGCACGTGAGCCGTCATTACGGAGGTGAATGTTCTGTGTATACCCGCAGGAGTTGTTGACCTTTGAAACTCTAGGCCTGATTGCACCCAGCGAGGCACTCTTTACTGATGAATTCTGGGTAATATTCAGGGAAATATAGTCATTTCTTTTCATCTCAATGCAGCTTCAGAGAGGCTCTTAATATCGATCAGGAAACACTCAAGTACTCAAGTACAAGATCTGAGTACTTCTACTTGTACTCAAGTACAAGATCTGAGTACTTCTACTTTTACTCAAGTACAAGATCTGAGTACTTCTACTTTTACTCAAGTACAAGATCTGAGTACTTCTACTTTTACTCAAGTACAAGATCTGGGTACTTCTACTTTTACTCAAGTACAAGATCTGAGTACTTCTACTTTTACTCAAGTACAAGATCTGAGTACTTCTACTTTTACTCAAGTACAAGATCTGAGTACTTCTACTTGTACTCAAGTACAAGATCTGAGTACTTCTACTTTTACTCAAGTACAAGATCTGAGTACTTCTACTTTTACTCAAGTACAAGATCTGGGTACTTCTACTTTTACTCAAGTACAAGATCTGAGTACTTCTACTTTTACTCAAGTACAAGATCTGAGTACTTCTACTTTTACTCAAGTACAAGATCTGAGTACTTCTACTTGTACTCAAGTACAAGATCTGAGTACTTCTACTTTTACTCAAGTACAAGATCTGAGTACTTCTACTTTTACTCAAGTACAAGATCTGAGTACTTCTACTTTTACTCAAGTACAAGATCTGAGTACTTCTACTTGTACTCAAGTACAAGATCTGAGTACTTCTACTTGTACTCAAGTACAAGATCTGAGTACTTCTACTTTTACTCAAGTACAAGATCTGAGTACTTCTACTTTTACTCAAGTACAAGATCTGAGTACTTCTACTTTTACTCAAGTACAAGATCTGAGTACTTCTACTTTTACTCAAGTACAAGATCTGAGTACTTCTACTTTTACTCAAGTACAAGATCTGAGTACTTCTACTTTTACTCAAGTACAAGATCTGAGTACATCTACTTTTACTCAAGAACAAGTTCTGAGTACTTCTACTTCTACTCAAGAACAAGATCTGAGTACTTCTACTTTTACTCAAGAACAAGATCTGAGTACTTCTACTTTTACTCAAGAACAAGTTCTGAGTACTTCTACTTCTACTCAAGAACAAGATCTGAGTACTTCTACTTTTACTCAAGTACAAGATCTGAGTACTTCTACTTTTACTCAAGAACAAGATCTGAGTACTTCTACTTTTACTCAAGTACAAGTTCTGAGTACTTCTACTTTAACTCAAGTACAAGTTCTGAGTACTTCTACTTTAACTCAAGTACAAGTTCTGAGTACTTCTACTTTTACTCAAGTACAAGATCTGAGTACTTCTACTTTAACTCAAGTACAAGTTCTGAGTACTTCTACTTTAACTCAAGTACAAGTTCTGAGTACTCCTACTTTTACTCAAGTACAAGATCTGAGTACTTCTACTTTTACTCAAGTACAAGATCTGAGTACTTCTACTTTTACTCAAGTACAAGTTCTGAGTACTTCTACTTTAACTCAAGTACAAGATCTGAGTACTTCTACTTTTACTCAAGTACAAGTTCTGAATACTTCTACTTTTACTCAAGTACAAGATCTGAGTACTTCTACTTTTACTCAAGTACAAGTTCTGAGTACTTAATATCCACTCTCAAAATAAGATCCTCTTTTTAAGGAGAAATATTTGTCCAATCGGATATTTGCAAACTTCTAATGAGAATATAACCCTTTGTTTCTCAGCCTCAGATATAAACCATGTCTTCTCTCCAAAGCCTTTTAGTTTTGGTGATGTCAGCAGAGCGGAGGAACTGCTGACGTTTTACAAACGCAGTAATTCGGTTTAAAGATTGACGAGTCCTCCTCCCGAAGCCGAAGTCTAACTTCTATAAACCGTCACGAGCGGCTGGAAGGAAGTTGTACATTAGTCCGAGAGCGGTAAACCCCGCAGAGCGCTGGGATCTCTGAATGATATCAGGAGGTCATACACTGCCGGATAATCCCTGAGGTCAAAGGTCACAGTTTAAATCTGAGAAGTGTGCTTTAAAACGGTAATCCACAAAACACTGCAAGAGATGGTTTTCATTCTTTAGTAAACAAACAGGTTGATATTCCTTTTTTATATAAAGTCATTTCTCTTTGGCATAGATCCCCTCATATTTAGAAATTAAGAGAAATATTCAAATATATTTCCCGATCAAAGATGACCTGAAATAAAATAATTTTAAATAAATGCACCGAAGCATCCAAACTCTGCAAATACATGTGTTTAAATCATTTTTTTATATTTGATGAGTATTTTTATGGGTTTATATATGTGTGTGAAACATGACTGTACGTCGTTAACTTTAATGAAATGACCTTAAATAATAATTATACAGGCGTAGATGCATTCCTGCGTGAGTACGTTTGAATGGATTTACCTGAAGCATATTGTGTGTGTGTGTTGGGGGTGTGTGTGTGTGTGTTGGGAGTGTGTGTGAGTCACCTGCTGCTGATCTTCTGATCTTGAACACACCCTGTTGTGGCGAGGTTTTGCATGGGGCGTGGCTCAAAGCATGCTGGGTAACAAAGAAGAAAGACATTTTAAATAAACCACAATCCTGTGAGCAGAGAAAGAGACAATGTGAGCTGCGTTCGATTGATATCAGGCCAGAGATCTGTTTGTCACCGTGGAAATAAAGCAGAAATGTCAGGTTTTAAAGTAGAGTTTTGTTCCTTAATTGAGCTTGTTTTGTTCTGAAATGTAAAGGTGGAACTCCACTTCTCTTCCCTGTAGCGTTATGTGGGTTTGTGTGCATGTAAACGGTCTGCAGAGGCTAACATCACCACTATAGAACACTCCTATTGGCTAGTGCTCCACCAGATGGTAGGCTAAAGGGGCGGGACATCTATAAGCAGGTTGACCAATCACAACAGAGCTGGCCAGCTAACCAATCAGAGCAGCTCTGGTTTCAGACAGAGGGTGAACAGAGGTTTTACTGCCCGTGTGTGTTCAGTGGTTTGAGCTGCAGGCCTTTTCACTTTGTCTTAAACACAGTTTACACCAAACATTTAGATTTCTCTCTCCGTCGCTTTCCCTCAAATGTCAGGATGCAGTTTGATGTGGGAGTAAAGAGGGAAGAGGCTTGTTAACAGAAAACACACACACACACACACACACACACACACACACACACACACACACACACAGACACACACACACACACACACACGGGAACACACAGGAACACACACACACGTACAGTAGACACAGGAACACACACACACACACACACACACGGGAACACACAGGAACACACACACACGTACAGTAGACACAGGAACACACACACACACACACACACACACACACACACACACGTACACACATGTACGTACACACACGTACACACACGTACACACACAGGAACACACACACACACACACACACACACACACACACACACACAGGAACACACACACACACACACGTAGACACAGGAACACACACACACACGTAGACACAGGAACACACACACACGTAGACACAGGAACACACACACACGTAGACACAGGAACACGCACACGCACAGGAACACACACACACATACACACACACACACACACAGTCATTACCCCGCCGGCTGTACAGAGTTCATTATGTCGCTGTGTGTTTAATTAGGTGGAGATAAAAGCAGAGTTTCTTTCCTCCGGCGCTGCAGATAATATAACATGAGCTCAATATAATATAAAGTCAGATATGTAATGAAATATCCAGAGAGACTAAAGGATGTGAGATATTGCTTTATCACACACTTATTGGTTTGAGGGGCTTCATCTTTGTGTGTTTGTGTTTCATTTCAATTGTTTTTTAAGCTTTTTGTTAATAGTGCATTTTTTTTAGGTAAACTGCTTAAATTAAAAATTATTAAAGATTTGTTAATACAAAATAATCAACAAAAATGTATTCTAGCATTTATAAAGTTGAAATGTTAATTGCAGGATTATTTAATTAATACTAAAACTATTTAAATGTCACAAAATGTCCTGTTTTAAAAAATAAATAAAACTTAAATGGAATAAAATATCGAAATGATAATATTAAAAGATCATATTTTAGCCTGCAGATTATAATCGCAGTATTCCCAGTGGAGTTTAATGTTTATTTTCCTATAAATAAAGTGCTTCTCGTCGAGTTCTCTGTGTGGACAGTAGCTGTGGTTTTATTGTGAATCTGCCCTCAGGCTTTGTGTCCCTGAACACATCACAGGCGCTCTGTTCTCCACGTGACCCTGAACATGACACTGAGCTTCAACAATCAGCTGTTTGTCAGCCGAGGGAGTGGGTCGACACACACACACACACACACACACACACACACACACACACACACACACACACACACACACACACTCTGCTGAAATGTGTCGTGCTCTCAGACACACAAAGTGACAGCAGTTTTCAGCCTCTGATCTGAACACAGTTTGTTTTCATGACGCCGCTTTTCATGCTCTCATCGCCACTTCCTCTGCTTTTTAAGGATTCTCTCTTAAAGGGACAGTACGCAGCGACACACAGTCTAACGCCGCTGTGATGCTGCTTGTTCGGAGACTTTCTGACTTTTATCCTTTTTGATAATCAGCCGTTTTTACAACGTGATGCTTTCGGTGTTAAACGTTAATATTGACAACGCAAAAATCTACGGTGGCTAAACACTTACAGTAAGAGAAATGTCTCTACTTTAAAGAGTCCTCTCCTGCTGATGTTCAGGTGTATATCAGTATGTAGTGTCTCTACTTTAAAGAGTCCTCTCCTGCTGATGTTCAGGTGTATATCAGTATGTAGTGTCTCCACTTTAAAGAGTCCTCTCCTGCTGATGTTCAGGTGTATATCAGTATGTAGTGTCTCTACTTTAAAGAGTCCTCTCCTGCTGATGTTCAGGTGTATATCAGTATGTAGTGTCTCTACTTTAAAGAGTCCTCTCCTGCTGATGTTCAGGTGTATATCAGTATGTAGTGTCTCTACTTTAAAGAGTCCTCTCCTGCTGATGTTCAGGTGTATATCAGTATGTAGTGTCTCTACTTTAAAGAGTCCTCTCCTGCTGATGTTCAGGTGTATATCAGTATGTAGTGTCTCTACTTTAAAGAGTCCTCTCCTGCTGATGTTCAGCTGTATATCAGTATGTAGTGTCTCTACTTTAAAGAGTCCTCTCCTGCTGATGTTCAGGTGTATATCAGTATGTAGTGTCTCTACTTTAAAGAGTCCTCTCCTGCTGATGTTCAGGTGTATATCAGTATGTAGTGTCTCTACTTTAAAGAGTCCTCTCCTGCTGATGTTCAGGTGTGTATCAGTATGTAGTGTCTCTACTTTAAAGAGTCCTCTCCTGCTGATGTTCAGGTGTGTATCAGTATGTAGTGTCTCTACTTTAAAGAGTCCTCTCCTGCTGATGTTCAGGTGTATATCAGTATGTAGTGTCTCCACTTTAAAGAGTCCTCTCCTGCTGATGTTCAGGTGTATATCAGTATGTAGTGTCTCTACTTTAAAGAGTCCTCTCCTGCTGATGTTCAGGTGTATATCAGTATGTAGTGTCTCTACTTTAAAGAGTCCTCTCCTGCTGATGTTCAGGTGTATATCAGTATGTACTGTCTCTACTTTAAAGAGTCCTCTCCTGCTGATGTTCAGGTGTATATCAGTATGTAGTGTCTCTACTTTAAAGAGTCCTCTCCTGCTGATGTTCAGGTGTGTATCAGTATGTAGTGTCTCTACTTTAAAGAGTCCTCTCCTGCTGATGTTCAGGTGTATATCAGTATGTAGTGTCTCCACTTTAAAGAGTCCTCTCCTGTATTGCTTCAGGTTTGAGAGCAAGGGGAGAAAGTGGGTCATCTAATAATTGCTAATAAATCAAACGTTACTTTTATAAAGGCAAGAAGAAACAGACTTTGGGCACGTAGACAAAAAGACCCATCAGTGTCTCTCTACCTGTTCCATTATTCATAACAAGCAGCAGATTTGTATTCTAAAAATACTAATTATGATCATAATGACCTCGTTGCAGAACATGCATGAAGCGATGCACCTCCTTTTTGTTTTTTTACTCCGGTGTTCAGTGATGTTGCTTTCTAATGTGTCAGAGTGAGATAAAAATACCTCAAAGTCCTCGTTTCTACCCTGTTTCCCAAAATATCCTCTTCAGTCTGCAGACATCAAACATTGTTCCTGTGCTGCGGACATTCACTTCATCTGAGGCCCATCATGCATCGCTTCTTTTGTGCACCGACTGTCAAAATACGAGTCACTTCTCATTGTGAAGAAATGTTGCAGTACGCTTTAAAGCTGTGTAAAAAATCCATATTTAGATAAATGAGAAATCATTTTGGTTATTGGTCTCTTTCCTGCTTCTAACGGCTGCATTACACTACATTCACCACGCTAAGCTAAAGGCGGCTAATGTTGGGCTATAAAGGAACTACAGCACGGTCACATGACTTCACGTCACCACCGCTAAGCTAAAGGTGGCTAATGTTGGGCTGTAAAGGAACTACAGCACGGTCACATGACTTCACGTCACCACCACTAAGCTAAAGGAGGCTAATGTTGGGCTGTAAAGGAACTACAGCACGGTCACATGACTTCAGGTCACCACCGCTAAGCTAAAGGTGGCTAATGTTGGGCTGTAAAGGAACTACAGCACGGTCACATGACTTCACGTCACCACCGCTAAGCTAAAGGAGGCTAATGTTGGGCTATAAAGGAACTAGAGCACGGTCACATGACTTCACGTCACCACCGCTAAGCTAAAGGAGGCTAATGTTGGGCTATAAAGGAACTACAGCACGGTCACATGGCTTCACGTCACCACCGCTAAGCTAAAGGAGGCTAATGTTGGGCTATAAAGGAACTACAGCACGGTCACATGACTTCACGTCACCACCGCTAAGCTAAAGGTGGCTAATGTTGGGCTATAAAGGAACTACAGCACGGTCACATGACTTCACGTCACCACCGCTAAGCTAAAGGAGGCTAATGTTGGGCTGTAAAGGAACTACAGCACGGTCACATGACTTCAGGTCACCACCGCTAAGCTAAAGGTGGCTAATGTTGGGCTATAAAGGAACTACAGCACGGTCACATGACTTCACGTCACCACCGCTAAGCTAAAGGTGGCTAATGTTGGGCTGTAAAGGAACTACAGCACGGTCACATGACTTCACGTCACCACCGCTAAGCTAAAGGAGGCTAATGTTGGGCTATAAAGGAACTAGAGCACGGTCACATGACTTCACGTCACCACCGCTAAGCTAAAGGAGGCTAATGTTGGGCTATAAAGGAACTAGAGCACGGTCACATGACTTCACGTCACCACCGCTAAGCTAAAGGAGGCTAATGTTGGGCTATAAAGGAACTACAGCACGGTCACATGACTTCACGTCACCACCGCTAAGCTAAAGGAGGCTAATGTTGGGCTATAAAGGAACTACAGCACGGTCACATGACTTCACGTCACCACCGCTAAGCTAAAGGAGGCTAATGTTGGGCTATAAAGGAACTACAGCACGGTCACATGACTTCACGTCACCACCGCTAAGCTAAAGGTGGCTAATGTTGGGCTATAAAGGAACTACAGCACGGTCACATGACTTCACGTCACCACCGCTAAGCTAAAGGTGGCTAATGTTGGGCTATAAAGGAACTACAGCACGGTCACATGACTTCACGTCGCCACCGCTAAGCTAAAGGAGGCTAATGTTGGGCTATAAAGGAACTAATAAACTCTTTATGTGATTAGAAATTGAATCTGATATTCCTGTAGCGCTGCTCGAAAGTCATTTATAATGTTACATTAATATATTGGAGGCTGAAGTTAAAAGCCATTTACTTTCAGTCTAAGTGCCCTGCGGACAATTTATTTTACATTAATAAATGTTCCCTCAGAGTGCTTTCCATTAACGTGCTTTCGATCGTATCAGATATGCATTAAGTCAATCCACATGTACTTATGATCTGTACTTAATTCCAATAATAAGTTACTTTAACTCATCCTACTATAACTACAACTCAGCAGGAAATATGTGTCCTTTTTATTACTATATATATATACACTGACACTTCCTCAAAATGCTGTCATATGACTACTTTAATCACATTTAGCTGAGAATACTTATAGCAACTTTTATAGTCTTTTTTACTTTTGGCCTTTTTCTAAAAACAGCATCTTTGTACTTTTCTACACCGTATCCAGTGATATTAATAAATAAAGCCTTATTATATATACTTCCTCATGGTTTAGTTATCTATTTTTGCATTCAAGATATTATAATATATGTTTTTATATTAATGTGAGGCTGATGGAAGATTAAGTAGATTTTGCATTTGGTGTTTAACTTAAGATATTATTTTGTAGTATTTTGTTTTTTTCTGTTTGGCATGGAGACAGAAATAAAGGCACTCTGAAATGACACGTCTTTTTCTAATTCCTTCAACGTCATTGAAAGTCCATAACCTCGCTTTGGGTTCATCAGGAGGTCACAAGGGTTGGATTTTGACCTCCTGTGTTTAGTTATATATTTGTCAGAGCTGCTTCCTCCTCAGTGAGGAAATCACTTCCTGATCAAAGAGTTTAAAATGGAGTCATATTTTGACTTTCACCTGAAAAGTGTCACATCCATCTCCCCAGGGGTTCTTCTAGACAGATATAGTTTGAGTACTGTGTCTCTGACCTTGTTTCTAAGATATATCAATTAAATCAAATCTAAAAACCAAGCTGTCTCTGCCGTCTGACGCTCTGTTTGACTCTCAGATATCTGGAGGAATTATTCAGTTTTTGAGGAACAGAAATATTGTTTTCTTTTGAACTAGTTCAGAGTGTAATAATCAACATCCTGCAATAGACTAAACAGAGGACACTGAATCACAGCTGTTGTCTCTTATGGCTGAGGGTCATCTACACCCGAGAAGGATGTGTTCCAGGTGTTCCACAACAATAAGTATCTCTGACCGAGAGCTGCCCGGTCACAAACGGGTGACATCAACAACTTGCTAGGGCAGCCCCTCCTTACGGGAGATAGCGGCCGCTCGAGGCTGCTCAGCTGCGTCAGACGGCGAGAGGTAAACATGGGGGGTGAAATCATTCCCTGACAGTTATGAAATACATTCTGAAATAAATGAATAAGTGTTAGAATGTATTTCATAGGCATATTTATATATATATGTATTTATTTAATTTAGGCTTGAACGGCACTCCATAGGTAACTAGCTTTATTCGCCCTTTTTTAAATGTAGTGTCTTTTTTACATCCATGCCTGAAAGATATTTGGCACCGACGGCACATACAGTAGCTCTTATTTCCTACTCATATATTTTTAAACTCATGAATTGGAGACGAGACCCGGACTTAGTTCCTTTTATAAAACCGATTTGTTGATTTATTGATCTTGTGCTGCAGGTAGAGCAGTTTTTCACCCCATGTGTAGCACTTTAAATGGATTGATATCCCACGGTGAAGTGCACTCTGCTTTCTTTGTTTCCCTGTAGATATTTGCCAGCGTTGCCAGCAATGAGTTACCCCGCAACCTTTGATCCACTTTGATCCTTCTTATTGGAAACGCACCTGAATCTGCTGCACGATGTTTTTCACAGCTTCTTCAGAGAGTACACCATGTGGAAATATACCTCAAATGCACGTGTGTGAGATTAGGTTTAAGGCGAGACACTACAGGTGAATAGGGTAATTTTTTTAACTTAAAGATATCAGCTAGACATTTCTCCAGTTAATTACTTACAATAAGGCAATTGTTTTTTGTATTACAAGTTTTCAGAAATAGCATGTTTAAATATGCAAATTAGCCATAATCTCATTAAATATGCGCATATTTTAACACATTTCAGGAAACGAATTTTTTTTATTGGATAAAGCCAGGTTCAAAATTCTTGTTTCATTTTGTTGTCATATTAGAATTGAAGGCTTTTACAGAAGGGATTTTTTATATCTCTTTTTATCACTAAATAAATCAGAAAATACTGTCAACAGCCCTAAAATATCAATTTTCGCCATGTTTTTAGGTATAACATGTTATATAATTCAGGCTATGAATGATAAATGAACAAACCCTTCTGTAAAAGCCTTCAGAATATAGATAGGAATATAACTGGAAGGTTTGGTGTGTCTACGTGCTACTGAAGTGGAAATTGTGTGCTCAGAGTAGGAGAAAAAACTCATTTTGAGAAAACGACCTTTAAAGATATGTATTGTCAAATTCCATATTTTTTTTATTGGAAGACACTATTTTCAGACACAATATCTAATCTAATACTTACAACAACAACAATATAGAACATATACAACACAATACAACTGAAAACTGAGTAACACAGTATGTACCTGATGAACAAAACCACAGTAACACACACACACTACGACCACAGTAACACACACACTGCAGAACTGCCACCCTAGTCCATGCCTGCTCCATAAGTAGGCCCCTCCTGCATCTCCTGCTGATGTCTTTTCACCTTTTTTGCTGTGCTTAGACTCTTGCGCCTATATTTCAAACTAGCAGATGTAATGGCCTCAGCTTTTGAAATTCTCAGCAAATCACTTTGTCTCATTGCGCTGACAGTAACAGCTGTGCTCTGGAGCCACAACTTCTCCATAACAGCCAGCATGGCAGAGGCACCTTCATTAAAGGTGGAGATGGCCATACTTGCAGCTGCCTCAACCCTGCTTTTCCCCACAAAGACCGTTTTTGGACACCGCGCCCATATCACAGAGTTGAGGCACTCATTGGCATTTTGAGTACCTCCATGCTGCATTCTCTGGAGCAGGCTGTCACTTGACATGCGGTGGTACACAGGGATAAGCTTCTCCCCCACCTCTCGCTTTAAAAAGTTTCCAGCATGTTCTTTGTGGCTACCAGGTGTTTCCCCATTATCCTCTGCTTTCCTATACCAACACCAGGAGGGATTGCACCTGGTGTGTAAGGGGCTGTCATCAGTAGACATGCCGTGGAGGAGACCTGCCCATATTTCTCCCTTCATTTTATCGATTGAACCCTGGTTGTTGAGAATTGCCCCCCTGTAATAATTTTGCAAAGTTTTGCATTTCTTTGCAGTCAGCTTCCCTACACCCTTCCCTCCTAACTTTTTCTAATTTCACCACTTCATGCCCAGGGTATGGGTTCAGTGCAACCACCTCCCTAAATGCTGCGCTATCCCCATCTGACAACATCTCTGTGTACCGCACCTGGTGGCGATTCACAGACCTGGCCCACATCCTCTTGGCTGACTCCTGCTCCATTGCCTTGCTTGACCCTGCAAAGTTTCTTGCACAATCACTATGTGTCTGTCGCCAACTGTCATACTCCTCTTCTGTAATCTTTTGCTCTTGCTTGGCATTTCCCTTTAGAGCACAAGCATGGCAATAGGATGATAGGATTTCATAGTCTATCACCAATCCAGTAAGGATGTCAATGCACACACCGATCCCATAATGGGATGTGAAGCCTCGCTTTTGCCATGTGCCATCAAATGACACGCTGATGTTTATAACTGCCTCTGCATCCTCCCTCAGCAACTCTGCAACATCTGGGTCCACATCTGCATAAGCCTGCCTGACCTGCTCCCTTGTCCTGTGAAGTGACTCCAGGCCTCTCTCTATTTCTGCCACTAATAAGAGAAAAAAATAAGTCAACTGAATGTCCTGATAAGTTATACTCTGAATTCAATAGTTCAAGTTTTCTTGGTCTCAATCCTGTTTCTATACCTGTCACTCTCTTGTCATGTCTCTGATAGGTTTTGAGATGAAGTGCAGGAATCCCCAACACTTTGCTTATTTTCTTCAGAGCTGCATAGCCCAAGCCTAACTCGTGCGCTAAGAGCACCATTCTCACATTCACATCAAAAGCAACATCCTTCCTGGTTTCGTCTTGAAGACGTGTAGATGTGTACACACTTTTGCGGTACCCACCATCACACAGACTGCACTCTAAAATTAAGCTGCTACAGAAACCATGGTTTTGCGGATCGATGTTAACTTTGAGCCCTGTCCCTGCGCAATTTGGGCAAATCAACCCACTGAGCAGTTCATTCAGCCGCGCTACATGTATTATCAGCCACTGCTGTGTGGCGCTATCTAAACCCTCCTGCTCTTTGGGTGACAGCTTGCGCATTGACGCACTAAGTGAAGGTTTTTCAGGTTCGGGGTCATTTGTTTTGTCTTCTACCTTGCTACGTGCAAGTGACGATTGTTGTCCTCTTCTCTTTGAACGATTTTTTCGCGGATGTTTCGGCATTTTGAGATTTAAATTTTCAGCGCAAATATAAACAAGGAAGTGTCATGGCGCACCACGTGACGCATCTGAACGAATCACGTTGTCAGAAATTGACACCAGCCAATAAGATTCCGTTCTTTGGTCAGATGACCCCTTTGTACTTTCACGATTGGTTGCTGATACAAAGGAAATGACCATATTTGGATCTGATGAGATTGTGCAGGAGAACCTGAGCTTTCCAACGGTACCTCTCATGACATGGAGCAAACAGCGGTCACGGCACTTTATGTTACGTTAGATTGCTAACTTTTGGTGAATTTAGGAGAAATCTACCGACGGAAATAGACAAACTATAGTAAAATAAACACCTAAATGTGTATTTTGTACGTTTTCCTTCCAAAAGCCTGAAAGAAAACATCTTATTGAATCAAAATAGCACAAAATCTCAAAATTGACATGGGCATGAAAAACGATGTTTTTGCCTGCCGTGTCTCGTGAATGTAAATCTTACTTAGTTAGTGAAAGTGTAGTTGTTGAAATGTCAGATTCAAGAGTTAATACAAATGCTCATAGCGCTTTTCTAATTACTCAAAGTGGCTTTACAAGAATAAAATTCACACAAAGATGAAATAAATAAGAAACGAAAAATACAGAACGGAAAGCATTAACGAGTTGTGTTTATGCACGGTTTTGCAGAATGGTCCAATATAATTTTTCTTTAATTCGAGCGTCAAATTCGTGTGACGTGTTCTCACGAAAGCCAATCAGTGGTGAGGATCTCAGCCTGTTTTCACTGACGTTGAATCAGAAAACCATAGCAGTAGTCGTTAGCTGTTAGCACACAAAGCTAACATGCTAGCTTAGAGTCGAATAGGGGGGATGAACCCCTCTGTAATGCTCACACATGGAGAGCACACAGCACACACATGTGTTCTCTGCTTTTAACCAGAGGTTGCGCTAGACTTTTTCGCTGCCCCGTAACATTTCCGTCAAAATCCATTATTACCCTTCGGCCTGTACACACAACTCTGCTGGGGGGGTGGAGAGAGCACGCTCGTGAACTGTCAACGACTGTTAGCGCCGTGTGAAGTATGCAGGGAGCGCGCACAGTGTAAAGCAAATACTCACAGACATTACAATGATCTGTACGGCAAAGTTAGGTTTGGAAACGATATTTCCTTTTGGGCGGGCATGCATAACACGGCATAACACCGGAGCCCCGCTCCGGGGAAACTGGCGCTGTTCTGAGTTTGTACTAATCTGTCAAAATGACGGAAGGTTTTCAGATTTCTCCGTCATTGTTAAAAAAAAAATCGTCATTGACGGAAAATATTAGGTTAACGCGACCACTGCTTTTAACCCATCCTAGTAGCCTACCAGGAGTGTGGTACTAGGAGAAGTGGGCAGCTATTGCACAGCGGTAACATGATCAGCTGCTGGTTCGATCAATAACTGTTTAATTGGTTTGTTGGCAGCCGCAGAAACAGAGCGAGTCGATTCTGTTTTTGATTTTCAATACTTCCTCTCCAGACTGCAGCGACCACATCACAGCTGTTACTCATGTAGTGTCAAAGTCAAAAACGCTGTTATGAAATGTACTTTAGAGGTTGTTCCAGCCGTGAAACATGTGCAGAGATTCATTAGTGGTTTTTTTGTATCGGCTAATGAACTCTGACTTTAAATAACCCGTGGATTTTAAGATCTAGTCTTCTTTTTAAATGTTAAAGACATCAAAACAAGATGATTTTGGTTTAACGAGATGGCTGAAAATTGGAATATGTGAAGGTTTCTTGATTTTCCGTCATTAAAATATAACTTTAAAATGTGTTTGTAAAAAAAATGCGGTTACTTTTTTGTTATGAGGATTAAATGAACTTTGTTTGAACCGTCTATCCTGCAGCAAAATATGGTTTTACATCGTGTCACTTCCTGTTAAGTCTTTCCTTGTTTATTACGTTCAGTTAGCGTGGTTTCCAAACGCTTACAATATTAACAGACTTTATTTATTTGAGTGTCAACAGTGCAGCCTCTTTGCAGAGAGAAACAATGGTCTCTGATCTGTTTTTGCGAAACAAAGCAGACGGAAATTATATTTGCATCCCGGCAGGCATTCATTTAGTATTCAGGAGTTCACATGCTATATGAAAACATCCTTCTTTAAGGTCTCCTATCATGCAAAATGCACTCTCTGATGTCTTTTCTACATCACTATGTGTCCCCGTGTGTCCCCGGTGTGTCCCCGGTGTGTCAGGAGACTCACAAAGTGTCAGGAAATAAACCCCTCTCTCTTCTCCTCCGTACCCACATCTCTAAAAACGGGGGAACAACGGAGCTGATCCAGATTTGCTGCGTCATGACTTCATTACTAAAATGTGGGCGGGCTTTACGACCACGGGCCAATCAGAAACGTTGCTGTCACAAACAATGAGACGTGTTCTGGAAGTAATATGATCTGTGTTTACATTAGCATGCTAACACTCAGAGCTAACCTGTACTGGAGAGAGTGTGTGTGAAGAAGCAGGAAATCAAGAGGAAGTAACCTTGTGGTAAACCTGAGAGAGAGAGAGAGTTTGAGCTCCATCCTGTTTCAGAGAGAATCCTTGATGTGGTTTGGAACATGATATGGAGTTTCATCATGGCAGCATTTAGCTGAGTTTCTGTTGGGAGTTTTTTTTTTTTTTTTTAAAGCTACTGACCCAGAATCAGCACTTTAGTAACAGGGCTGAAACAGAGGGGTATGAGGGATTTCTAAAATGCATCATCTGTTTGGTGTTTTGAGCAAAACACCTCATAGACATGTTTACTCTTTCATATTTTCTTTGATACGTCTGAGACCCATAATATATGCCTGAACATAGTATAATAGGAGACCTTTAAAGAACTCTCGCCTGACTGTAGTTCCTGTTGTTTGTGCAGAGTGGAGCGATGGAGGATGGGAAGCCGGTCTGGGCGCCGCACCCAGCGGACGGGTTCCAGCTGGGAACCATCGTGGACATCGGAGCCGACAGCCTCACCATCGAGCCTCTCAAGAAGGGCAAGGTGAGTGTTGCAGATGCTGTTTTTCTGTGTTGGTCCCTGAAGGCAGCATCTTTGTGATTTTGGATCATTGCTGAAAATAATCTCATCGTTTATGATACTTAGACGTTTAGTTCAGCAGGATAATCTCCACATACTAACACCACTTTACGATTTCTGAAGTAAAAAGCTAACGTTAGGCTATAAAGGAACTACAGCACGGTCACATGACTTCACGTCTCCACCGCTAAGCTAAAGGTGGCTAATGTTGGGCTATAAAGGAACTACAGCACGGTCACATGACTTCACGTCACCACCGCTAAGCTAAAGGAGGCTAATGTTGGGCTATAAAGGAACTACAGCACGGTCACATGGCTTCACGTCACCACCGCTAAGCTAAAGGCGGCTAATGTTGGGCTATAAAGGAACTACAGCACGGTCACATGACTTCACGTCACCACCGCTAAGCTAAAGGAGGCTAATGTTGGGCTATAAAGGAACTACAGCACGGTCACATGACTTCACGTCTCCACCGCTAAGCTAAAGGCGGCTAATGTTGGGCTATAAAGAAACTACAGCACGGTCACATGACTTCACGTCTCCACCGCTAAGCTAAAGGCGGCTAATGTTGGGCTATAAAGAAACTACAGCACGGTCACATGACTTCACGTCTCCACCGCTAAGCTAAAGGAGGCTAATGTTGGGCTATAAAGGAACTACAGCACGGTCACATGACTTCACGTCTCCACCGCTAAGCTAAAGGTGGCTAATGTTGGGCTATAAAGAAACTACAGCACGGTCACATGACTTCACGTCTCCACCGCTAAGCTAAAGGTGGCTAATGTTGGGCTATAAAGAAACTACAGCACGGTCACATGACTTCACGTCTCCACCGCTAAGCTAAAGGCGGCTAATGTTGGGCTATAAAGAAACTACAGCACGGTCACATGACTTCACGTCTCCACCGCTAAGCTAAAGGAGGCTAATGTTGGGCTATAAAGAAACTACAGCACGGTCACATGACTTCACGTCTCCACCGCTAAGCTAAAGAAAGCTAATGTTGAGCTATAAAGGAACTACAGCACGGTCACATGACTTCACGTCACCACCGCTAAGCTAAAGAAAGCTAATGTTGAGCTATAAAGGAACTACAGCACGGTCACATGACTTCACGTCACCACCGCTAAGCTAAAGGAGGCTAATGTTGGGCTATAAAGGAACTACAGCACGGTCACATGACTTCACGTCACCACCGCTAAGCTAAAGGAGGCTAATGTTGGGCTATAAAGGAACTACAGCACGGTCACATGACTTCACGTCACCACCGCTAAGCTAAAGGAGGCTAATGTTGGGCTATAAAGGAACTACAGCACGGTCACATGACTTCACGTCACCACCGCTAAGCTAAAGGAAGCTAATGTTGGGCTATAAAGGAACTACAGCACGGTCACATGACTTCACGTCACCACCGCTAAGCTAAAGGAGGCTAATGTTGGGCTATAAAGGAACTACAGCACGGTCACATGACTTCACGTCACCACCGCTAAGCTAAAGGAGGCTAATGTTGAGATAAAATATACAAAATGTGCATTGCAGCTTTATTGTTTTAAATTAAATATACTTCTAGAAGTCCATTAAAAGCCTCCAAACCTTTCCTTGTTCCTGGATCTCTGTGAGCTTTAGTGTCTTCCAGTATGCTGTAATCCCCCTTGAGTTAATGATTGAACTTTTCCCTTAATCTCCTGTTGAAGAGGCTGCAGTTTTAGCAGCAATAAAGCATGGTTTCTCTCAATGATTCACCTCCAGACGCTGCTCTTCCACAGACCACAGACCAGCTGAACTACTAAATTAATCTGCAGTCAAGTGGCTCTTCACTGCAAGACGGACGGGCTTTTCCTCGATATTTCCCCCCCCCTCTTTTAATTCACTTCCCTGCATCACGAGGTGCCATATCGCCCTCAGAAAAAAGCTTTTACTGTCAGCGTCTCCGAGGTTACCCATAATGCTCTCTGTCCATGGGTAATCTTCTCCCAGAATGCCTCAGTGATTGAGTGCTCTCTTTAGAAAAGGGTCCTCGCTAATTCTGTGTACCGTCGGGTTATAAAACACATCACTGTCGTGTGTGTGTGTGTGTGTGTGTGTGTGTGTGTGTGTGTGTGTGTGTGTGTGTGTGTGTGTGTGTGTGTGTGTGTGTGTGTGTGTGTGTGTGTGTGTGTGTGTGTGTGTGTGTGTGTGTGTGTGTGTGTGTGTGTGTGTGTGTGTGTGTGTGTGTGTGTGTGTGTGTGTGTGTGTGTGTGTGTGTGTGTGTGTGTGTGTGTGTGTGTGTGTGTGTGTGTGTGAACAATCAAATGAATATAAAAAATACATTCAAATATTTTATACTACAATATATATAAAATTCACATTACAATATATTATTATTTCAAAGCCTGTGTTTCAGAATTTCATTCTTTAAGAAATAACATGTAAACGTGAACTCTCCAGAGGATCCGACCTCAGATGAGTTTCCGGCTGCAGCATCAGAACAATGTCTCAGTGTGTGTGAGAATGTGTGTGTCTGTGAGTGTATGTGTGTGCGCATGTGTTTCTGTGTGTGTGTGTGTGTGTGTGTGTATATCTGTGTGTGCGCATGTGTGTGTGTGTGTGTGCGCACATGTGTTTGTGTGTGTGTGTATATCTGTGTGAGTGTCTGTGTGTGCGCATGTGTGTGTGTGTGCGCATGTGTTTGTGTGTGTGTGTGTGTGAGTGTCTGTGTGTGTGTGTGTGTGTGTGCGCGCATGTGTTTGTCTGTGTGTGCGCGCATGTGTTTGTGTGTGTGTGTGTGTGTGTGTGTGTGTGTGTGTGTGTGTGTGTGTGTGTGTGTGTGTGTGTGTGTGTGTGTGTGTGTGTGTGTGTGTGTGTGTGTGTGTGTGTGTGTGTGTGTGTGTGTGTGTGTGTGTGTGTGTGTGTGTGTGTGTGTGTGTGTGTGTGTGTGTGTGTGTGTGCGCGCGCATGTGTTTGTGTGTGTGTGTGTGTGTGCGCGCGCATGTGTGTGAGTGTCTGTGTGTGCGCGCATGTGTTTGTGTGTGTGTGTATATCTGTGCGCGCATGTGTGTGAGTGTCTGTGTGTGCGCGCATGTGTTTGTGTGTGTGTGTATATCTGTGTGAGTGTCTGTGTGTGCGCGTGAGTGTGAGTGTGTGTGTGTGCGCGCATGTGTTTGTGTGTGTGTGAGTGTCTGTGTGTGCGCGCATGTGTTTGTGTGTGAGTGTGTTTGTCTCCTCTGCAGCCAGTGTGTGCCAGTGTGTGACGAAGCGGCATGCTCCCCCGTCATAAATCCCACAATGCATTGCTCTTTGTCCTGTGTGTGTTGGTGTTCGAATGGATGGAAGCTCTGTTGTTATTACTGTAAATATTTCAAAGCTGGCGTGAGTCATCCTGAGTATATTTCTGAGCTTAGTTCTGGGTACATCCAGGAGGGCGAGGGTATATCATAATGTATGAACTCAACTAGAATAATCTTAGTTAAACGGCTCCAACACAGAAATGTCAAAGCTGGGAAAGACCTTAGCAATAATTATCCTACAAGACAAAAACTGATTTAAGTATACAGTTTTGTTTTTCAATCTTTTTTTAATGAGAAATCTTTTCCGTTTCCCAGGAATCTCAACGGAAAATAATTAGATATTAATTATTAACGCCATAAATGATCGCATACATTTACAGTTTCTTATTGTCTCGTGTGAAGGCTGTCAAACAATCCATTTCTCACTTATTCTAAGAATCTACTTCACCCACTAAAAGGATCTCTTCTCAAATAATTGACACTATAATGTAATAAATTAAAGCCCCCCTATGATCCTCTTCTTCATCAATATATCACAGGTCTCAGATATACCCAGAGCCTGTCTCTGATTGGCTGAAACACCAAACGGATCGTTGCAGCATTACCCATAATCCCCTCTGTTTCAGCCCTGTTTCCAAAGTGCTGATTCTCTGTCTGTTACTTTAGATGAAAATAAGGAGCCCCTCCCCACGCCCCTCTGAGAGACATTTGGCTACAAAGAACTCAATGGAGCTCTAGGAGGAGATTCAGGTGATAAGGGGGGGGGGGGGGGGGTTCAACTCGGTAGAAGCGTCAGCCAATCAAACCGCTGCTTGTGTGTCCGTGGCGGGAGATTCATGTGATTGGTTGTTGGTCGAGTTTCAGACACGCCCGCCGGCAAGCTTCAACGCACGCCGCTGTGTGGACGGGCCGTTTTATCTGCAGCGATGATGATGATGATGATGATGATGATGATGATGATGATGGTTTAAACTACTTAGTGATATTAATCTCACTTTAGGAGCTAATGATTCGTAGTCTTTGTCCTGACTTTCACTTCTTTGTTTCCCTGCAGCCCTTTGTGTCTGCTCTCAGCCAGGTGTATCCTGCGGAGGACGACGTCAACAAGCATGTGGAGGACAACTGTACGTTAGTTTTCTTAACTCTTAATTCTCTGTAAAACCACAAATAACTAGGATTCAAAAGACGTGCGAACACTAGAGATTCTTCTCTATCTCATGTTACAGCCTTGTTGCATCGGACATCCGTTTTACATCTGATTCAAAGGAACATTTCTGCTGTTTTTAAGAATATAACTTCTCATAAATATCCTTTTCCGTGATTATTCATAGACGTCTTTTTGCTTAAATCAGCGTTTATTAAGGCTGTATTTGATAAAAGTGAAAGAAATAGTGTTATATAATATTTATGAGTAAATAACTTATTTCTAATTCCGTGTTTGACCTCCATATCACGCTTTGTTCCCCAGGCTCTCTGATGTACTTGAATGAAGCGACGCTGCTGAATAACGTCAGAGTGAGATACAGCAAAGAGAAGATCTACGTGAGTCTTCAGATCCTTTCTTTTTTTTTACGATGATTCAACTCAGATACAAATATATATAAATATATATAAATATATACTCTGCAGTAAATCTGACCGTTATTATTATGTTTAATAATTAAGAGCGACTTCACGGTCAAAACATTTTCCACCTGGCTTTCTGAATATGACACACACTCACTCACTCACTCACTCACTCACTCACTCACTCACTCACTCACTCACTCACTCACTCACTCACTCACTCACTCACTCACTCACTCACTCACTCACTCACTCACTCAGTTTTCTTCTGATCTTGATTATGTGTCATGATGTTATTCCTGAGTGCACGCTGACATCTAGTGGCTGAAGAGGGAACTGTCTCTGTTCAATAGAGATCTATAAGAGGCCTCCTTTTTTACTTTTTCATACAGAAATATGTGTCTTTATAAATGTGTTAATACAGAGAAGTTAGTAAGGAGTCATGCACCGGCTCTCCTTCAAAACAAATGTTTATTTATTTCACTGTTTTTGCTAAAAGCAGGAATTTTAAACCATTATTTTTGCTTTAGGATTGTAGGAAATGTAGGAGACCACAGGTTATACACATAGCATGATAATGTGGAATTGTTTCCTTCTTCTTCCTCCTCTTCCTCTTCCTCCTCTTCCTCTTCGTCCTCCAGACGTTCGTAGCTAACATCCTGATCGCAGTGAATCCATACTATGACATCCCAAAGCTTTACTCACCGGAAACCATCCAGAAGTACAGAGGACGATCTCTGGGAACTCTGCCGCCTCATGTCTATGCTATAGGTGAGAGAGAGACACACACACACGCACACGCACACGCACACGCACACACACACATGCGCGCACACACACACACACACACACATACACACACACACACACACACCCCCTTACACTGATGCATACATATGTCAGTGTTTGCTGTAACTCTCTACATTTCCCTCGCGTGTGACAAGTTAATGACTTGTGTGTGTGTGTGTGTGTGTGTGTGTGTGTGTGTGTGTGTGTGTGTGTGTGTGTGTGTGTGTGTGTGTGTGTGTGTGTGTGTGTGTGTGTGTGTGTGTGTGTGTGTGTGTGTGTGTGTGTGTGTGTGTGTGTGTGTGTGTGTGTGTGTGTGTGTGTGTGTGTGTGTGTGTGTGTGTGTGTGTGTGTGTGTGTGTGTGTGTGTGTGTGTGTGTGTGTGTGTGTGTGTGTGTGTGTCAGCTGATAAGGCGTACAGGGACATGAGGGTCCTGAAGATGAGTCAGTCCATCATCGTCTCCGGAGAGTCTGGAGCCGGGAAGACGGAGAACACCAAGTTCGTGCTCAGGTAAACATGACGGTGGATCTGTGTGCTGCGTTCACGCCAAGCCTCGAGTCGCTCGAGTTTCACGGCGGCTGTCAGCTGCGTTTCCTCGCCTCAACAGGACGACGAGGAGGCGGGGCTTATCTCAATTTAGATACTGTGGCACCAACTACAACAACATGAACACGTTTTACTGTGATTTATTTATCACACGTTTAATACACGTTTCAAAATGATGCCAAAGTGACAACATACTGATACCGGTTTGTAAATGCTGTTAGTGTGTGTGTGTGTGTGTGTGTGTGTACGCAGGATGGCAGATGAAACCTTTTAAGTGCGTGTTTTTCACGTGATCGATCATGCTAAGCTAACATGTAGCTGCTCCGTCCACACTCACAACAACGGCCTACAGACAGAAGTAAAGAAACAGACAGTCTGTGTCTGGTTCGTGTTTAACTTCTGTCTAGTTTCTGAACAGATATGAGGAGCTGTGAGCTCTGAGTGCTAACAGCTAACGGCTGATGTTTTGGTTTTCTGGTTCAACGTCAGAAGGCTGACCACTGATTGGCTAACGCGAGAACACGTCACGCGAATTGACGCTCAAGTTGAAAAAATGTAACTCTTGGGATTGACGCCTCCTTCAGTCGCATCATCCGCGCCTTTGCTTTACATGGAATCACGTCCGGTGTGAACGCACTCAAATTCAGATATACCAAGTTGGTGCTCAGGGTAAACATGACGGTGCATTTTCAAAACTCCTTGTTATCTACTTTTTGTTTCTCCTCTCAGATATTTAACATCCTCGTACGGGACGGGGCAGGACATCGACGAGAGGATAGTGGAAGGTACGACCACTTCTTCTTCTTCTTCTTCTTCTTCTTCTTCTTAAATAAATACAGTTAGATTATTTCCTCAGTATGGATGGACTAACTGACTGACATTCTCCCGTGGGTAAAATTGACTGTTATATTTATTTTGTTTGTTTCCTACATTATGTGTATCCACCTCGGTTACTTTTGAACGTTCCTTTTTTTTGTGGAGCATCAAGTATTTCTGTTATAGAAAACCCCAAGTGGACCTTTTTGGATTTAATTGTGAGCTGAGGGATGAGGGGTTGTTTTGTGGGGTATTTGAAATACACTTTCTATTCGTGACACAGAATCATTTGGAGTTGTCTTTTCTTATTTTCTAATGTCATTCAATGTTTGCAGTGAGTCGTAAACACCTCTGTACCGACTCACTCAACTCTGACTTAACTGTCAGGAAAGAGACCTGACTGTCGCCCCGAAGGAAAATCAGTGTGTGTGTGTGTGTGACGCTCCTCTGTTTCCCTGCAGCCAATCCGCTGCTGGAAGCTTTCGGGAACGCCAAAACGGTCCGTAACAACAACAGCAGCCGCTTCGGGAAGTTTGTGGAAATCCACTTTAATGAGAAGGTACTTTAAACTTTATTAGAAAAATAAAAAAAGGTCTTTATTCGTCTCCTTGAATTCCTCCAGATGAGCAGCCATGAATTAAAGATGACGCCTAATGGCTTCATACATTTATAATGAATCATTATAGTAAATAAACACAATATTCCCTCTTTGGTCTCAAAACAAACGAGAGGTTCAGTTTCTGCAGATTCATCATCTTTAGAACCAGCTTTGAGAACACTTTCATGATCAATCATTATAAAACATATCATATCTATTATTCTGAAATGGACCAATCTGCACAATGACTACTTTTACTGTAACAGAGTATTCCTACACTCTGGTACTTCTACTTTTACTCAAGTACAAGATCTGAGTACTTCTACTTTTACTAATGTACCAGATCTGAGTACTTCTACTTTTACTCAAGTACAAGATCTCAGTACTTCTACTTTTACTCAAGAACAAGATCTGAGTACTTCTACTTTTACTCAAGTACAAGATCTGAGTACTTCTACTTTTACTCAAGTACAAGATCTGAGTACTTCTAATTTTACTCAAGAACAAGATCTCAGTACTTCTACTTTTACTCAAGTACAAGACCTGAGTACTTCTACTTTTACTCAAGAACAAGATCTGAGTACTTCTACTTTTACTCAAGTACAAGATCTGAGTACTTCTACTTTTACTCAAGTACAAGATCTGAGTACTTCTACTTTTACTCAAGAACAAGATCTGAGTACTTCTACTTTTACTCAAGTACAAGATCTGAGTACTTCTAATTTTACTCAAGAACAAGATCTCAGTACTTCTACTTTTACTCAAGAACAAGATCTCAGTACTTCTAATTTTACTCAAGAACAAGATCTCAGTACTTCTAATTTTACTCAAGAACAAGATCTGAGTACTTCTAATTTTACTCAAGAACAAGATCTCAGTACTTCTAATTTTACTCAAGTACAAGATCTGAGTACTTCTACTTTTACTCAAGAACAAGATCTCAGTACTTCTACTTTTACTCAAGAACAAGATCTGAGTACTTCTACTTTTACTCAAGAACAAGATCTGAGTACTTCTACTTTTACTCAAATACAAGATCTGAGTACTTCTACTTTTACTCAAGTACAAGATCTGAGTACTTCTACTTTTACTCAAGTACAAGATCTGAGTACTTCTAATTTTACTCAAGAACAAGATCTCAGTACTTCTACTTTTACTCAAGAACAAGATCTGAGTACTTCTACTTTTACTCAAATACAAGATCTGAGTACTTCTAATTTTACTCAAGAACAAGATCTCAGTACTTCTACTTTTACTCAAGAACAAGATCTGAGTACTTCTACTTTTACTCAAGTACAAGATCTGAGTACTTCTAATTTTACTCAAGAACAAGATCTCAGTACTTCTACTTTTACTCAAGAACAAGATCTGAGTACTTCTACTTTTACTAAAGTACAATATCTGAGTACTTCTACTTTTACTAAAGTACAATATCTAAGTACTTCTACTTTTACTCAAATACAAGATCTGAGTACTTCTACTTTTACTCAAGTACATGATCTGAGTACTTCTACTTTTACTAAAGTACAATATCTGAGTACTTCTACTTTTACTAAAGTACAAGATCTGAGTACTTCTACTTTTACTAAAGTACAATATCTGAGTACTTCTACTTTTACTGAAGATCTGAGTACTTCTACTTTTACTCAAGTACAAGATCTGAGTACTTCTACTTTTACTCAAGTACAAGATCTGAATACTTCTACTTTTACTCAAGAACAAGATCTGAGTACTTCTACTTTTACTCAAGTACAAGATCTGAGTACTTTTACTCAAGTACAAGATCTGAGTACTTCTACTTTTACTCAAGTACAAGATCTGAGTACTTCTACTTTTACTAAAGTACAAGATCTGAGTACTTCTACTTTTACTCAAGATCTGAGTACTTCTACTTTTACTCAAGTACAAGATCTGAGTACTTCTACTTTTACTCAAGATCTGAGTACTTCTACCAAAGTACCAGAGATCTCTCTCTGATGGTGTTCTGTGGTGCTAAGTGTGTGTTGATGGTACTAAGTGTGTTTTGATGGTACTAAGTGTGTGTTGATGGTATTCTGTGGTACTAAGTGTGTTTCTGCCCCAGAACACGGTGGTGGGGGGCTTCGTGTCTCACTACCTGCTGGAGAAGTCGAGGATCTGCAGGCAGGGTCCGGAGGAGAGGAACTATCACATCTTCTACCGCCTCTGTGCCGGAGCCTCGGAGGAGATCAGAGAGAAATACCACCTGAGCTCACCTGACACCTACAGGGTACAAATACTACACTACAGTACACACTATACTTCACTACAGTACACACAATACTACAATACAGTACACACTATACTACTCTACAGTACACACTATACTACTCTACAGTACACACTATACTACACTACAGTACACACTATACTACACTACAGTACACACTATACTACTCTACAGTACACACTATACTACTCTACAGTACACACTATACTACACTACAGTACACACTATACTACAATACAGTACACACTATACTACACTACAGTACACACTATACTACTCTACAGTACACACTATACTACACTACAGTACACACTATACTACTCTACAGTACACACTATACTACTTTACAGTACACACTATACTACAATACAGTACACACTATACTACACTACAGTACACACTATACTACTCTACAGTACACACTATACTACTCTACAGTACACACTATACTACTCTACAGTACACACTATACTACACTACAGTACACACTATACTACTCTACAGTACACACTATACTACACTACAGTACACACTATACTACTCTACAGTACACACTATACTACTCTACAGTACACACTATACTACACTACAGTACACACTATACTACACTACAGTACACACTATACTACTCTACAGTACACACTATACTACTCTACAGTACACACTATACTACATTACAGTACACACTATACTACTCTACAGTACACACTATACTACTCTACAGTACACACTATACTACATTACAGTACACACTATACTACACTACAGTACACACTATACTACACTACAGTACACACTATACTACTCTACAGTACACACTATACTACTCTATACTACTCTACAGTACACACTATACTACTCTACAGTACACACTATACTATACTACAGTACGCATATCAGAGAGGAATACCACCTGAGCTCATCTGACACCTACAGGGTACACACAATACTACAGTAAAGTGCTCTACATTAAAGTATACTACACTGAAGTACAGTACACATAAATATATATGTATATGTGTATATATATGTATATATGTATATGTATATGTATATGTCTATATATGTGTGTATATATATATGTATATGTATATTTATATATATATATATATATATATATATATATATATATATATATATATATATATATATATATATATATATATATATTATTTTGAGACGTAAAACCTTTGGGATGTTTTAATCTTCAGAGACGTTGTTTCTGTGTTTCCTCCCTGAGTTGATGGAAAACAGATGTGATGAAACATCTGTTCTCTGCAGGAGACATCTACGTCTGAAAGAGAGAACACACACACACACACACACACACACACACACACACACACACACACACACCTCTTTATCTCGTCTCCTGCACACTGAGTCACATGACTTGTTTAGAAACCAAGCAGGAGACGATTATAGAATAAATGAGAGAGAGAATAAAGGACGGAGAAGTTAAAGAAGGGCACGAGCTAAATACAAAAAGAAGGGAAAGGTAGAAGGAAATGTTTTAAAAGCAAGAAGGAAGCATAGAAACCAAAGAGTAGGGAGGGAAGGAAGGAAATACAGAATAAAAAACATGAAAGGAGAGGTAGAAGGACATTTAAAAAAAGGCATGAAGTGAAAACAGAGACCAATGAAGGGAGAATCTAAGGAGAGGAAACAGAGAGCAATGAAGGAAGAATCTAAGGAGAGGAAACAGAGAGCAATGAAGGAAGAATCTAAGGAGAGGAAACAGAGACCAATGAAGGAAGAATCTAAGGAGAGGAAACAGAGACCAATGAAGGGAGAATCTAAGGAGAGGAAACAGAGACCAATGAAGGAAGAATCTAAGGAGAGGAAACAGAGAGCAATGAAGGAAGAATCTAAGGAGAGGAAACGGAGACCAATGAAGGAAGAATCTAAGGAGAGGAAACAGAGACCAATGAAGGAAGAATCTAAGGAGAGGAAACAGAGAGCAATGAAGGGAGAATCTAAGGAGAGGAAACAGAGACCAATGAAGGAAGAATCTAAGGAGAGGAAACAGACACCAATGAAGGAAGAATCTAAGGAGAGGAAACAGAGACCAATGAAGGAGGAAGAATCTAAGGAGAGGAAACAGAGACAAATGAAGGAAGAATCTAAGGAGAGGAAACAGAGACAAATGAAGGAAGAATCTAAGGAGAGGAAACGGAGACCAATGAAGGAAGAATCTAAGGAGAGGAAACAGAGACCAATGAAGGAAGAATCTAAGGAGAGGAAACAGAGACCAATGAAGGAAGAATCTAAGGAGAGGAAACAGAGACCAATGAAGGGAGAATCTAAGGAGAGGGAACGGAGACCAATGAAGGGAGAATCTAAGGAAAGGAAACGGAGACCAATGAAGGAAGAATCTAAGGAGAGGAAACGGAGACCAATGAAGGAAGAATCTAAGGAGAGGAAATAGAGACCAATGAAGGAAGAATCTAAGGAGAGGAAATAGAGACCAATGAAGGAAGAATCTAAGGAGAGGAAACAGAGACCAATGAAGGGAGAATCTAAGGAGAGGAAATAGACCAATGAAGGAAGAATCTAAGGAGAGGAAACAGAGACCAATGAAGGGAGAATCTAAGGAGAGGAAACAGACCGATGAAGGAAGAATCTAAGGAGAGGAAACAGACCAATGAAGGAAGAATCTAAGGAGAGGAAATAGAGACCAATGAAGGAAGAATCTAAGGAGAGGAAATAGAGACCAATGAAGGAAGAATCTAAGGAGAGGAAACAGACACCAATGAAGGAAGAATCTAAGGAGAGGAAACGGAGACCAATGAAGGGAGAATCTAAGGAGAGGAAACAGAGACCAATGAAGGAAGCATCTAAGGAGAGGAAACGGAGACCAATGAAGGAAGAATCTAAGGAGAGGAAACAGAGACCAATGAAGAAGGAATCTAAGGAGAGGAAATGAAGGAAGCCGTTCTTTCTGATTTGTGGAGATCTCTTAGTTTCTGTTTTTATCTGTTATTTCCACAAAAACCTTGAATCCAAAATGATTACAATAATCCAGCAGAGGGCAGCGCTGAGCTACACAGAGTACTCACATCTGGTACTTTAGTAGAAATAGAAGTACTCACATCTTGTACTTGAGTAAAAGTAGAAGTATTCAGATCTTGAGTAAAAGTAGAAGTACTCAGATCTTGTTCTTGAGTAAAAGTAGAAGTACTCAGATCTTGTACTTGAGTAAAAGTAGAAGTACTCAGAACTTGTACTCGAGTAAAAGTAGAAGTACACAGAACTTGTACTTGAGTAAAAGTAGAAGTACACAGAACTTGTACTTGAGTAAAAGTAGAAGTACTCAGATTTTGTACTAGAGTAAAAGTAGAAGTACTCAGATCTTGTAGTAAAAGTAGAAGTACTCAGATCTTGTACTTGAGTAAAAGTAGAAGTACTCAGATCTTGTTCTTGAGTAAAAGTAGAAGTACACAGAACTTGTACTTGAGTAACAGTAGAAGTATTCAGATCTTGAACTCGAGTACAAGTAGAAGTACACAGAACTTGTACTTGAGTAAAAGTAGAAGTACTCAGATCTTGTACTTGAGTAAAAGTAGAAGTACTCAGATCTTGTACTAAAAGTAGAAGTACTCAGATCTTGTACTTGAGTAAAAGTAGAAGTACTCAGATCTTGTTCTTGAGTAAAAGTAGAAGTACACAGAACTTGTACTTGAGTAACAGTAGAAGTATTCAGATCTTGAACTCGAGTACAAGTAGAAGTACACAGAACTTGTACTTGAGTAAAAGTAGAAGTACTCAGATCTTGTACTTGAGTAAAAGTAGAAGTACTCAGATCTTGTACTAAAAGTAGAAGTACTCAGATCTTGTACTTGAGTAAAAGTAGAAGTACTCAGATCTTGTTCTTGAGTAAAAGTAGAAGTACACAGAACTTGTACTTGAGTAACAGTAGAAGTATTCAGATCTTGAACTCGAGTACAAGTAGAAGTACACAGAACTTGTACTTGAGTAAAAGTAGAAGTACTCAGACCTTGTACTTGAGTAAAAGTAGAAGTACTCAGATCTTGTACTTGAGTAAAAGTAGAAGTACTCAGACCTTGTACTTGAGTAAAAGTAGAAGTACTCAGAACTTGTACTTGAGTAAAAGTAGAAGTACTCAGACCTTGTTCTTGAGTAAAAGTAGAAGTACTCAGATCTTGTGCTTGAGTAAAAGTAGAAGTACTCAGATCTTGTACCTCAGAGGGTTAAAGTCAGACAGAAGAAGGATAGAAATATTGAAGAGGAATGAGAGATGGAAGAAACTCAGATTTAGAAAACAGGAAAAAAAAGAAGAAGTGTTTTGTGTTCAGAATCCTCTCTTCTGGTGTATTTGACTCGTTCCTCCTCTCTCTCTCTCTCTCCCTCTCCCTCTCCCTCTCTCTCTGACTCACCGTTTGACTCTCTCTCTCTCTCCACCTCCCCCCCTCTCTCTCTCTGTCTCTCTCTCCCTCTCTCTCTGAATCACTGTTCGACTCTCTCTCTCTCTCTCCACCTCCCCCAATCTCTCTCTCTACCTCTCTCTCTCTCTCCCTCTACCTCCCCCCTCTCTCTCTTTCTCTCTCTCTCTCTCTCTCACTCACCGTTTGACTCTCTCTTTCTCTTTCTTTCTCTCTCTCTCTCACTCTCTCTGACTCACCGTTTGACTCTCTCTCTCTCTCTCTCTCTCTCTGACTCACCGTTTGACTCTCTCTCTCTCTCTCTCTCTCTCTCTGACTCACCGTTCGACTCTCTCTCTCTCTCTCCACCTCCCCCCCATCTCTCTCTCTACCTCTCTCTCTCTCTCCCTCTACCTCCCCCCTCTCTTTCTCTCTCTCTCTCTCTCTCTGACTCACCGTTTGACTCTCTCTTTCTCTCTCTCTCTCTCTCACTCACCGTTTGACTCTCTCTTTCTCTTTCTTTCTCTCTCTCTCTCTCACTCTCTCTGACTCACCGTTTGACTCTCTCTCTCTCTCTCTCTCTGACTCACTGTTTGACTCTCTCTCTCTCTCTCTCTCTGACTCACCGTTTGACTCTCTCTCTCTCTCTCTCTCTCTCTGACTCACCGTTTGACTCTCTCTCTCTCTCTCTCTCTGACTCACCGTTTGACTCTCTCTCTCTCTCTCTCTCTCTGACTCACCGTTTGACTCTCTCTCTCTCTCTCTCTGACTCACCGTTTGACTCTCTCTCTCTCTCTCTCTGACTCACCGTTTGACTCTCTCTCTCTCTCTCTCTCTGACTCACCGTTTGACTCTCTCTCTCTCTCTCTCTCTCTCTCTCTGACTCACCGTTTGACTCTCTCTCTCTCTCTCTGACTCACCGTTTGACTCTCTCTCTCTCTCTGTGTGTTGCAGTATCTGAACAGAGGATGCACTCGATACTTCGCCTCCAAAGACTCAGACAAACAGATCCTTCAGAACCGCAAGAGCTCAGAGGTAAAGACCGCCTTCCTTCTGTTTGATCTGTTTTTATTCCATTTGAACAACAAATCCATCAACGTGTGATCGATGAGTGAGAATCTGAGCATGCTAGGTGAAGGAAGTGGATGCAGCTGCAAACACCTGAACTACTGTTGGACTCCATTAGCCTCCGTTACGCTGACTCAGATCTGAATTAGATTCACTTTTGGGTTAAAAATCTAATAAAAATAAAAAATAACAAAATAATTGAAAAAAAGATAACAATTAATAAATTAAAGTAGAAAAAAAACATTTATATAAACGTGATAAGTTAAAGTAAAAATATGCAATAGAAAGATCAAACAAAAAAAGTGAAATAGGCAAAACATTTTTATATAACTAAGAAATTAAAGTGAACATGTACAATACAAAAATAATTTTAAAGTCTTACAAATATTGATACAAACACAAGAATTTAATTAAAATGAAATGCAATAAATATACAATATTATTCAAACAAATTGAAGTAAAAACATGCAGTTAAAATTAAATATAAAATAATGATAAAAACATAATAATGTTATCAAAATAATTGCAATAAATATACAATATTATATATAGAAGTTGAAGAAAAGATTATTCATAGAAATAAACGTAAATTAAAACGTGCAATAAAAAGATGAAACTAAAATAATACAAGAAATATGTTAAAATATCTAAATAATAAATAGAAACTGTTTCCCCTTCAACACCACAGAACACATTTGATTCCCTTACATGTTGGATTTGTTGTCCAAACTTTGGAAAAGAACTTCCTGTTGTTGCAGAATAACTTTAGATGCTTGAGGTTTGTTTTGATTCTCTTACACCTCGAATGGTTTGCACTAACTCCCTTTTCAAATCAGATTAAAAGCCGTTACCTGAGGAGGAAAATAAACCAATACTTCCTCTGCAGACCCTCCTCTGAATACACCTGAGTGATGATAATAATAATGATGCTACATTAAAGGAGATTATCCCAACCCCCCCCCCCCCCATTGTTGTGTTTCTGTAATCTCTGGATCATCAGAATAAATAAATATTTTTTATTTTAATTAGCCGCGCTCTTAATGCTGCGATAATAAGTAAAGCTCCTGGTGTGAAATGAGTTCCTTCCTCTGCGTTCAGACTTTCATTCATTATGAGAATATATTCCATTACTGCATATTTAATTACTTTATCCATTAAGAGGAACGTGGACAACATGGAGACTCATGAATCCCGTCATAAAGAGCAGGGCTTTCAAACTCAATGTCATCACGGGCCACAGCAGCATTATGGTTGCACTCATAATGTATTATATTACATTATTGCCTCTGCATTGGATTGTTATGGGATAGAGTTCACTTCATAATTAACTGCGTCTGAAAGCAGAAGTCTGGGGGATATATCTGCAAGTCTCTTCTGTGAGAATGTCACAAAATGATTTTTAAAACAATCTCAAATTATGAGAAAAAAGTAAAATTATGAGAAAAAAGTCAAGTTCGATTTAACTGTATACAGTTTGGCCGAAAAGCAAACTGCACGCAATTTGCTTTTCTAACTGACAAGAAAACAGCGGAGAAGTAACGTGCAGAAATCCTCCTTTTTACGCAGCGGTCCAGACATAGACATCAGACAGCGACACATATTCAGTTGCCAGTTACTTTGGCATCAGGGCAGGGATATCTAGATACTCTCCAAGCTTTGACATAATGAATTGTGCTACTTTTAAAGCAAGCAGCGATGTTTTCAAATCTGTAATCAAAAAGCTCCTCAAATCGCTATCGAAGAGGTTCCTGCCGTTGCTACGTTAGTTCAAACGGTAACAACGGACTATTTCTCTTAGCGGATGCATGTCAATTTAAATAAATACAAACAACTATTTTTTAAATCAATAAAATCATTTTCTAAATCCATAAAAGCATTTCAATTAATATTGGGAGTCATGTCGTTACTTTGTTGAGAATGTGGCCGTGTGATAAGCGGGATAATGTGCGGTGACTTGGTCATTATAAATAACACCTTCATGCCGATCTAGATCCCTCCGCTTAGCGTCGGGCTCCTGATCAGCCTGTCGGTGTTCTCTTCCCCATAATGACCGCGTCGCTACACATTATCCCTTACTTAAACTCTGCATTGGATTATTATCGGATAGGGCGTCTGAAAGCAGAAGTCCAGGCCAAATAATTGCAAGTCTCTTCAGTGAGAATGTTACAAAATTATTTTATAAACATCTCAAATTATGAGAAAAAAGTCAAATTTAGCGAAAATATCACAAAGATATAACGCAGGTTATAAAACGGACAAGTCAAATCAAGCAATCTGATTGGTTCTTAGCCGTGATATACTGAGCGTATACCACGGGTAGAATTGTAAGTTACTTTTCACAAGTCAGTATCCCTCCGCGTCTGAGAAAAACAGTATACCGTTGGGCTGAAAAGCAAACTGCCTGCAAACTGCCTCCACTTCGCGTCGGGCCGAACCACGCCCCTTAGCTGTGATATAATGAGCATATACCACGGCCTGTCGTGAGCTATTGCTTAAGTATTTCAGTCTCTATTAGTGTTGTCATGATACCAATATTTTGGTTTCGATACCAAGTCAAGAATTGCGATTCTTTTTCAATACTTTTCTTAAAAAAAGGTAAACAGTCTTAAATGTAATTATTGTGCTTTATTTCACACCAGAACCATAACACAAACGTTTAAACAATGAGAACAAAAAATAAAATAAATGACAATAATTTGTATTAAATAAAAATAAGCATCATCTCAAACTACTTTTTTGTCAAAATAGATTTATATATTAAACAACAGAAATGACATTCAACACAATGAGGTTTCCAACAAAAAAGATATAGCTAAAATACTTCCAAATTGAGCTTCTGGCGTCTAGCCGAGGCGCAGCGGCAGTTGCACTCCCACTCACAGCCATGCTTTCCGTTTTCTCACATGCTCTGGCAGCTAGCGCGTGCACGAGAGAGGGGAGGGGCTTAGAGCGTGCTTGAGAGGGGAGGGACTGCAGGCACGACTGCAGTGCAGGGAGTGGAAGCAGAGCGCTGAACACACACGTAACAGCGCTTTCTCACCGGAGTACTTTTCCCCTTCATTCTTAAAGTACCAATACTAATGAAACGGAGGAATCGTAACGTTTTTAACGGCAGGGTATCGCGGTACTTTTCAAGTATCGGTGCACCGTGCAACTCTATCCAAACTTTAAAAAATCTCAAATGGTTTTTAAATAATCTCCTTTAAAATCAGATTTAAGGGTCCCCATTATATCATTTTTTTATATCAGTATGTTGTGTCTCTACTTTAAATAGTCCTCTCCTGCTGATGTTCAGGTGTATATCAGTATGTAGTGTCTCTACTTTAAAGAGTCCTCTCCTGCTGATGTTCAGGTGTATATCAGTATGTAGTGTCTCTACTTTAAAGAGTCCTCTTCTGCTGATGTTCAGGTGTATATCAGTATGTAGTGTCTCTACTTTAAAGAGTCCTCTCCTGCTGATGTTCAGGTGTATATCAGTATGTAGTGTCTCTACTTTAAAGAGTCCTCTCCTGCTGATGTTCAGGTGTATATCAGTATGTAGTGTCTCTACTTTAAAGAGTCCTCTCCTGCTGATGTTCAGGTGTATATCAGTATGTAGTGTCTCTACTTTAAAGAGTCCTCTCCTGCTGATGTTCAGGTGTATATCAGTATGTAGTGTCTCTACTTTAAAGAGTCCTCTCCTGCTGATGTTCAGGTGGCAGGCAGGAACATATCCTCCATATTCTCTGTCAATATCCTCAAAAACATCCCTTAAGTGTTTTGGAAACAGTTTTCCGT